>NC_134668.1:1546917-1900067 GCF_030463565.1 Pelecanus crispus | reverse complement strand
TGCCTGCACCTGCCAGCCTCACACTGCACCCCGACACCGCACACTGCGAACACCCAGCGTGCGCACACCCAGCACACTGCACACACACGCTGTGCGCACTCACGCTGCACAAAGGCCACGCTCTGCACACACCCTTGCACACCCACCACACGCTTGCAGGAGAGCGTGCTGCACGTGCCCTGCGCAGCTCATGGTACACATGCATGCACACACACACGCTGTGTGTACACCCCACCTGTGCATGCTGCACACACCCTGCCAGTAGGGCACAGCCGTGCACACACCCCTGCACACCCACACACACCCTGCATGCATGCACACGTGTGCACAGCTGCATGCGCGCACAGAGAAATCCTGCATGCACACACAAATCCTGCCTGCACACATGCACACACATGCACAGATGCTGCATGCACACATGCACACACAAATCCTGCCTGCACACACAAATCCTGCCTGCACACACATGCACAAAGCCTGCGTGCACACACACACACGGAAATCTTGCATGCACACACATGTGCACAAACCCTGCGTGCACACACAAATCCTGCGTGCACACACACACACCCCCTGCGTGCACACATGCACACACATCCTGTATGCACACTCGCACACACAAATCCTGCGTGCACACGTGCACACACACAGACAAATCCTGCATGCACACACACACAGCCTGCGTGCACACACGCACACACACAAAGCCTGCGTGCACACACATCCTGCATGCGCACTTGCACACACAAAGCCTGCGTGCACGCATACACACACACACAAAGCCTGCATGCACACACGCAGAGAAATCCTGCATGCACACTCGCACACACATTCTGCATGCACACTCGCACACACAAATCCTGCGTGCACTCGCACATCCTGCATGCACACTCGCACAAAGCCTGCGTGCACACGCAAATCCTGCATGCACACACGAAGCCTGCGTGCACACACGCAGAGAAATCCTGCATGCACACACGCACACACATCCTGTGTGCACACTCGCACACACAAATCCTGCGTGCACACTCGCACATCCTGCATGCACACTCGCACAAAGCCTGCGTGCACACGCAAATCCTGCACGCACACACGAAGCCTGCGTGCACACACGCACACACATCCTGTGTGCACACTCGCACACACAAATCCTGCGTGCACACTTGCACATATGCACACAAATCCTGCATGCACACACACACACAAAGCCTGCGTGAACAAAGCCTGCGTGCACACACGCAGAGAAATCCTGCGTGCAGTCGCACACACGCACACACATCCTGTGTGCACACTCGCACACACAAATCCTGCGTGCACACTTGCACATATGCACACAAATCCTGCATGCACACACACACACAAAGCCTGCGTGAACAAAGCCTGCGTGCACACACGCAGAGAAATCCTGCGTGCAGTCGCACACACGCACACACATCCTGTGTGCACACTCGCACACACAAATCCTGCGTGCACACTTGCACATATGCACACAAATCCTGCATGCACACACACACACAAAGCCTGCGTGAACAAAGCCTGCGTGCACACACGCAGAGAAATCCTGCGTGCAGTCGCACACACGCACACACATCCTGTGTGCACACTCGCACACACAAATCCTGCGTGCACACAAATCCTGCATGCACACACACTCGCACACACACATCCTGCGTGCACATACGCAGAGAAATCCTGCGTGCACACACGCACACAAAGCCTGCGTGCACACACGCACACACAAAGCCTGCGTGCACACACACATCCTGCGTGCACACTCACACACACACATCCTGCATGCACACACGCACACACACATCCTGCATGCACACGCAAATCCTGCATGCACACTCGCACACACATCCTGCGTGCACACACGCACACTCGCACACACACACACCCTGCGTGCACACTCGCACACACACACCCTGCATGCACACACGCACACACACACCTGCATGCACACACGCACACTCGCACACACACACCCTGCATGCACACACGCACACATCCTGCGTGCACACTTGCACACACACATCCTGCGTGCACACACAAAGCCTGTGTGCACACGCAAATCCTGCGTGCACACTCGCACACACATCCTGCGTGCACACACGCACACTCGCGCACACACACACACACCCTGCATGCACACTCGCACACCACACCCTGCGTGCACACTCGCACACACACATCCTGCGTGCACACGCAAATGCTGCATGCACACTCGCACACACATCCTGCATGCACACACGCACACACCCTGCGTGCACACTCGCACGCACACACACCCTGCGTGCACACTCGCACACACGCACCCTGCGTGCACACTCGCACACACGCACCCTGCGTGCACACTCGCGCACCACACCCTGCATGCACACTCGCACACACACACCCTGCATGCACGCACGCATACACACACCCTGCGTGCACACTCGCACACGCACACACACACATCCTGCGTGCACACACGCACACACATCCTGCGTGCACACTCGCACCCTGCGTGCACGCACAGCTCCTGCACACGCGCACCCCGTTGCACGCTCCCAGCCCAGTTCCGCGTCGGCCGACCCGCGCCCGCCGGACCCTCCCCTTTAAGGCGCGCGGCGCGGGCCGTCCCCTTTAAGGCTTGCCCCGCCCCCACGCCGCGCGCCGGCGCTCGCCCCTCCCGCAGGCGCTGGCGGCCGCTCGCCACCGAGGCCGCGGCGCTCGCCATGGCCGCCCCGCCGCCCCCCCGCGCCCGCCGGCCCCCGCCGCCCGCCGCCGCCGCCCTTCTCGCCCTGCTCCTGGCCGGGGCGCTCGGCGGGGCCCGCGGTGAGTGGCGGCCCCCGGGCCCGGCCCGCACCGGGCACAACATGGCGGCGCGCCGCCCCGCCCCCGCCCGGCGCCGTGAGGGGAACCGGGCGTGGGGGGGGGGGGGTGCTGAGGGGCAACCGGGGAGGAATCGGGAGGGGGAAGCGGGGATCGATGGGGAGAACCGCGGGGGGAGGCGGTGCGGGGGGCTGAGGGGAGCGGGGGGGGCCGGGGGCGAGCCCGGGCCCGGGGGTGAGGTCGGCCCGGGGGGGCGGTGGGCGGGGGGGAGGTTTTGGGGGGTCTGGGGAGGGGGGGGAAGGGGGTGCGGCAGGGGTTGGGGGGCTGGAGGTTTCCTTCAGGCTACGGGGAGGGCCCTGGGGGGTTTGGGGTGGGTGCGGACAGGCAGCCCTGGGGGGGCAGGGGCGGGTGTTTCAGGGTGGGGAGAAGGAAGTGGGGGGGGTCCCTGGGGTGGGGGGGAGCCATGGGATGGGGGGTCCCTGGGGTGGGGGGAGCCCTGGGGTGGGGGGAACCATGGGATGGGGGGTCCCTGGGGCGGGGGGAGCCATGGGGGGGGAGGTCCCTGGGGCGGGGGGAGCCATGGGGGGGGAGGTCCCTGGGGCGGGGGGGAGCCATGGGGTGGGGGGTCCCTGGGGTGGGGGGAGCCATGGGATGGGGGGTCCCTGGGGCGGGGGGAGCCATGGGGGGGGAGGTCCCTGGGGCGGGGGGAGCCATGGGGGGGGAGGTCCCTGGGGCGGGGGGAGCCATGGGGTGGGGGGTCCCTGGGGTGGGGGGAGCCATGGGATGGGGGGTCCCTGGGGTGGGGGGTCCCTGGGGTGGGGGGAGCCATGGGATGGGGGGGTCCCTGGGGCGGGGGGAGCCATGGGGGGGGAGGTCCCTGGGGCGGGGGGAGCCATGGGGTGGGGGGTCCCTGGGGTGGGGGGAGCCATCGGGGGGGGGGTCCCTGGGGTGGGGGGAGCCATGGGGGGGGGGTCCTGGGGGGTAGGGGGAGCCATGGGGGGGGGGGTCCCTGGGGTGGGGGGTGTCTCTGGAAGCCTCAAGGCCTTGCCGTAGGGCTGGGTAGCCCCGAGCCCCCGGGGTGGGGGTCGCGCCCGGCCGGGGCGGGCTCGCGGGGGGGGGGCATTTGCCGGGGCGGGCGGTGCGAAGGGGCCCCTGAGCTGGTTTGGGGGGGCCGCACCCTCCGCGGAGGGGCCGGCTGCGTGGCTGCAGGGGCAGCAGGAACCGGGGAGGGGGGCCGGAGAGCGGGGGGGCTCCTCCCGGGGAGCTCTGCGCTGCGGGGGGCTGCTCCCAGGAGCCCCACACTCGCCTTGGCTTCGGCTGGGAAGAGAACTGGGAGTCTTGCAGGCTCCCTTCAGGAGATAACGAAGGAAACTGAAATTTATGGGCTTTTCCCGGGGGGAGGAAGAACTGGGGTGGGGTGGGGGGGTCTGTGTGCGTTGGGGGCCCGGGCGCGGGGGTCACCCAGGGTGTTTTACCCCGGGAAGCAGGGGCTCGGCGTGGGGCACGCGCTGGCAGGGCGGATCAGCCCCGGGGTGGGAAGTGCCACCATGTTGTTGCTGAGCTTCCATCCGAGTTTGCGGCCTCTTCCCACCGGCTCTTGGCCGGGGGGGGCTTCGGCAGCCCCCACGCCCCAGCGATTGCAGCGTGTGCTTGGTGTATAGCCTCTTGGAACCTGTGCGTTTGGTTTTTTAAAGAAACCTTTCCGAAAGCCCGCGCCTCTGGATTGTAACAACTGTAAATATTTGTTTGGAGGGAGGTGAGCGAGGGAAAACTCTTTTGTTTCGGTTGTTTGTTCTGTGGCGATCCTTTTTCTTTACCTGGGGGGGTGCAACCGCCGCCGCTTCCTGGGGGAAGAGCGAGAGGTATCAGCTCCACGCTTTTAAGGAGATTGGCCCTTTTCCCCAGAGCTGGACGGGCCCGAAGCATCTCTGAGCACCTCTTGGCAGGGACAGAGGACGGGCCGGCGGCAGCGGACCTTTCCAGCGTCCGAGGCTTCGCCGCGCCGTCCGTCTCGCTGTGGCTATCGGGGGCGATCGCTGCTTGTGTAACGCAGGTACCTGTTCCAACAGGAACCGCACTGAAACATTTTTCTCCTCCCCAATCCTCTGGCCGTTTGTGTTGTGTATTACCAACCGACCGTCAGAAGGTAATAACTTCGTGTGTGCAGATCTGGACTTGTTAGCTACAGAAAATGGCTTTAAACCCCACTAGGGCTGTAGGTTAGGGGTGTATTTGCGAGTCATGTTGAATCTGGTAGTACAAATACGCTGTAGGGGAGAGTGGCTGGACTTTGTTTTAACCTAAAGTAAAATCCAGCCTTAGGAAGGTGTTTCAGCTTTTCTGTGATAAATGGCAAAGCCGGACTAAATGAGACTCGTGGCGTGTCTGCTCTCAGACTTTCACTTTGCATTTTACATACAGCTGGTGTTGATTAAAAAAAAAAAAATAAGAATAAATAAACAGGAAAGGGCCAATTGACTGCGTATCTCCTGGAAACTCGGCTGAGTATCAGTGCCTTTGATATTGGGCTCTGTATGGCTGGCTATTGTTTCCGCTCAGTATGTGCTGTACATTTTTGTTCGTGCTGTCCAGTAAAAGGTGTGAGCTCAGCCTGGCTTGAAGGGCACGAGGGAGGTGCGTTTGCGGAGCTGGGAGCAGGATGGCAGGGAACAGGGACCCTAACCCTGCGAGCTGTTTGCTGCTTGAGCAGCCATGATGCGCGCTCGGTGTGCCTCAGCCAGCGAGGGCTGCCCTTACTATTGGGCTTTATACAAGAGGTCTTACCAGCTGCTTATTTCAGGGTAGGTTGGAAAAACATCCTAATTTCTGGCGGTGCTTGGGAGCTGTGAACCTCTGTGCGTCGGTAAACAGAGTAGAAAACACACACACCCCGCACTCCTTCCTTTAAAAAGAAGGAAAAGAAAAAAAAGTGCCTCTGCAGCAATGGTTATAGGGTGGTTGTAGGTCGGCTTTGCGTGCTTGACATAAAGCAAAAGAATACCATGGGGAGTAACCTTGGGCCAGCAGATTTTATTATTAACACCTGCTTAAAATATTTACCCGGTTAAATCAGGCAAACTCCACATGGTCCATAAGTTACATCTTACAACTTTCCAAGAAAGACTCTTCTAACTGGAAATTAAAAAAAGTGTCCAACAAGCATTCTTGAACTCCTTCAGCTCCTTGGCCAGACAGCTCGGATTTTTTTTTCCCTGGGTACGCCGTCCGCTGCCAGTAGTGGATGCTCCGGAAATCACTATTGCGAAAGGAGTGAAGTGAAACGTCAATTCTCTTAACAGCAAGCAAAGTTCACTGGGTGTTGACCAGTGGAAATATGTTCTCCACCGCACAGCCAGCGCGGTTATCTGAGCAGACCGAGAAGGAATTGCTTGTCTCGAGGGAGAAAGCTGTGATAGCGTTACAGGGATGAAACGTTCGCTGGTGCTGAGCTTGTGGAGTCAGACCCTCGTGTGTGAGCAGTTGTACGGGGTGGGAGACCTCTTTTGTCCTCATTATTTAAGCCACTGGCTTTCCAGCATCCCTCCTTGTTGCTTGCGGACCCATATATTTATTTTTTCATCAGAAAAGTGGACCTCGCTGCGCATTAAAGCCCCTCAACAAAGGCTTGGTTTTCTAGCATTTGCTGCTTTCTGTGGGCTTTTTGGAAGTAACCTGTGGACTGCTGGGTGTTGGAATATAGGCTACACATTACACAACTTGTTATTTAACTCTGAAAAAGCATGTGCCAATTGCCTGAGAATACGCAGCATCGGGTTTAAGTCTTGAAAGCCATCAGTAATGACCTGTGCGTCTGCCATGCCATGCGGCTGGTTTGCAGGACTTTCTTCCACGGTACTGGTATGGTATGGGTGGCTCCTGAACTGGTTTCCTGACAAGTTAAAACACAAAATAGGTGTCAGACCAGAGCCTGGAGAGGGAGTTCGGAGCCATATGTCTGTTTTCTAAGTTGAAGAGCAACAGCAGCAGCAATGTCAAGGCTTCTTCTAATTAACTTATTAATGATGAGACTGCTGTCAATTCGCTTATTTAAAATTCATTTAGAAGCTCTCCTTTTGTGTTACTTGAGTAGATGCAGGGAAAATTCTTCACTTTAAAGGTGAGAGCATGTTCTTCCTGCCTTTTTTTTTTTCTTTTTCCATTTAGTATGTTTTCTAGTCAGCCATGATGTGTTCATGTCAGGTTCAGCCTGTGCCAGGGGACTGCAGCCAGCTTGAAGAAGTTGGGACTCTTGTTTCCGACTTTAAATATCCTGGTATAATTTTTAGTTTCTGGATGACTTGCGTGAAAGTGCTTTTTTCATAGTACTTTGCAGCTAATTTTAACTCTGTTTCATTTAGCAGCAGTGGGTCAGTAGATTTCATAAGCACCAGCAAGGAGCGAAAGAGATGTTGAGATCTGAAAGTAGGAGGAGAAGTTGACGGGGCAGCGAGATGCAGGAAAGATATTGGAGGTGGTGGTACTGTATCTATGGAAGAGCAAATCTGTACTCGTTTCTGCAGCTCCTTTGTGAGGAAACGGGGGCAGTGTGAGCATCCAGAACTGGCCTTGCGCTTGATTTTGGAGACGGTGGGTGTAGGTGAGCTGACTCTGGGGCTTGGAGGAGAGACTGGTGTGCTGTACCAGGCAGGCGTTTCGGACTCGGACGTATCCTGGAGAGGGATGTAGGGATCCCGGTGGTTGACGCCAGGCAGCAGGAGAATCGAGGTGAATATAATGGAAAGTAAATCTTTGTTTTTAAAGTCTTCATCAGATGGCTTTGAGTGTCCTCATCCCTGCCTTTTTGAAAATGAAGCCCTGGTTGTTTTCTTGAAGCAGCGTTCTTGGAGTGGTATGGTTGAACGAGAAGCACAAAGGGACTCTTGGAACAGACCTCTGCTCCCTTGCTGCAAGGGAATGGATTTTATTCCTAACCTCCTCTTGGGCAAAACACTCTGTGATAAAGGTTATTCTTTCTTTATTTCGGCAGAGCATATAACGAAACACTGAAAGGTATTTCTTTCTTCCAAGCATGTTTACACATGTCCCTCTTCATTATAGCATCTAAAGAAACAGCAGAGGTACAAACCCAATTGTTTTCCATTTCTCTTGCTAACATTATGCTGCTGCAGCATTAAAACATCACTACCAGATTGGGTCTCATTAAGTTAGGTGCTGCACAGAGACATAATAAATTGCAGCTCCTGTTCCAGAGCCTTATAAAGGCTCAGAAGTCAGGGGAATCGTTGTTCTTCCAACCTCGATTCAAACTGTTGAAAAAGAACAGCAGCTTACAATCGCTGCAAAAATCTGTTTATCTGGTAAATACGTGGGTGGTTATTGGCAATTTTACCAATGATCATCTTCAGGTTAATTATCTTAATGCATCTTGATCAGGTAGCGTTTAGCCCTGAGAAAATGTCATCTTGCACAGCACAGCTTCAGGAGGTTTTGGAAAATGTATTCCAAAAGGTGGTTAACACCATTACATTAGATTTTGCTGTGAAACTTTCCCCTGTCTAGCTGCAGAGACATCTTGACACATGCAATCCTGTGCAAGAATAAATATGTGCAAAATGAGCTCAGATAGTTGCTGAAAAAAAAGAAATGTTCTTTGACTGTCAGAGCTTAATATTTTAGTCTCCCTGGAGCCTGGAGCTCTAATCCATGGCCCCCCACCTGCTTGTTTGGATTCGTGTTGTAAACACGCGTCACCTTTAATGGGGGAATTTGGTACAGGAGGGCCTTGTCTTGTTTTCCTCTCTGCTGCGGTTAATGCAAAGGGATAATAATACCTCCATGCCCCCCGGTTCCTGCCGGGAGCGATCCTGCTGCCGCCTGTAACCCGTGAACCTCGCTGGGTAGCACCCCTTGGGCTCGGGGTGGTCGCTTGAAGGAGTACCCGGCCCAGCAGCCGAGCCCTGGGCTGCCTTAGTCGAGGATCAAGGAGAGTTTGTCTTTTGGCAGCGCCGACTGCCCGCTCCGGCTTTTAGGAAGAGCGGCGAGGACCGGCACCGGGCTGGCTCGCTCCTGCGATTGATGTCACGACCACCTGCGCTCTGCCTTGGATGAAATCGCAGTGAGGGTTTGCTTCAGTATAAATACCAACCTGATCCATCTCTTGAGTGAGAACAAAGCTTTCATTCTGAGGATCTGCAGCTTAATGTTAGGCTTGTTTAAACAGCTTCTTTAAAGGGTTGGGTTTGTCTCTGAGCGGAATGTCGGAGTGTGCTGAGCAGATAGAGCAGACTCTGCTGCCAACTTCTGTAGCACCTTCCATGCAGACTCATCCCCAGGCATTCTGCGAGAGGGGAGCTCGCCGCCCCGGCTATGTGAACTGCTCTTTTGTTTTCCTTTGCCCCATCTATTTTCTTCAGCCCAGTCAGCTTCTTTAAGTAGATTATATGTTTTTGCTCAATAGGAGCTTTTCTTCCCAAATAAAAAGAACGCTGTCGGCATGAAAAATGCTTTTATTCGCTCCCGTCTCCATTTGCTTCGCCCAGGTGTCCCCGGGTGCTCTCAGGAGCGCCCGCGAGGTGCCCGCCGGGGAGCTCTGCGTACCTGTCCGTTTTCTGACCCCCACCCAAGGGGAAAGAACAGTTGCTTTTTCCGGGCTTCTGGCATTACTGATAGGCAAAGAATTTTCCCTTCTGGTTAATCAAACTTGAAACGCTGGACCCGCGAGGGTTGCCATGTAATTCTCCGCTCTGCCGGAAGCTTCCCGGTTCCCGGCGAGCCCCGGTGCAGACAGGCCTTTCCTCCCTGGCACGGCCGGTGCCGGCGGGAGCGGGGCCCTTCTCGCTGCAGCGCTGGCAGCCGGCGGTAGGTGATGCTTCGGGAGGATATGGCTGTAGCGATGGTAGGCGTGTATCCTGGGCTTTTTCGTAATAAAAATAAAGACGCAGTCGACTCCTGGCTGCGCGAGGGAGGCTGGAGCTGGACTTCAGCTTCTACCCAGGGATCTGACCATCTTTCCTAAAATTTGAGTGCCTGCCTGCAGCCTAGAGGTTATGGACTGGAATATCTCGAAAGCCCCTCGAGGGTCTCTCCTGAAAGGCGTAGCAGAAGTACGTACGTGTGCCGAAGGCTTAGTTTTCTTTGTTCACGCCGCTGTCCTTACCGTAGGGGGTTTTGAGGTGCTAACTGTAAGAATTGCTCTTAAAAAAGAGCAGTTGTCTCAGAGGAGGAACATCAGCTGACAGCAGCACGAGGTGAAATGAGGCCGTGCTCTGTGGGGCATACCCCTCCTTAGCAGGAAACTTCTGCTTTCCACACAGAACAGATAAAGATCTTCTTATTCTGTCCCTGTGCACTGGGGCTCTGGTATCATACCTTGCAGGTAAACTGATTTCTTTTTTTTTTCTTTTTTTTTTAAACTCTACAAACGAAACTGAGCAGATACAACCAGCTCCTCTGCTTTCCTTCTCAAACGGATGCTTAGTTTCAGACCAGGTACTTCAGTAAGAAGTTTACAAAACCAGTTTTATTAGTGCCTTGAAGTGTTTTGTTTACTTCTGAGCTTCTGGAAGCGCAACTGCCGTAGCCTAAATCTTGGGCTTGAGACCTTAGAAGTGAGTCTAACAGGAATAAAGTTCAGTTTTGCTGTATCTGAATCAAGTTGAAAAGAGCCTACATGGTGAAATGTGTGCGGTTTAATTTTTTTTAATTTGTACCTTGAGTTTTTGATAAAGTAATGAAGGAGATGCTTTATTCAAAACACTTACTTCCTTTTAAGTATACTTGAAGGTAGGAATGTGCCCTGGCTGCTCCTTCCTTTCTCACGTTTTCATAAAAACTCCATTATAACCAACCTTTGTTCCCCCAAGCGCGCGTATTTTTCAGAAGAATTGTCTTTTCTGTGCTCTGCTGACCACTGGAAAACCGTGTGCTCGGAGTTGTTTGTCAAGTTGATCATTAGTGGGTATTTTTCCTTTCATTATGAAGTTCCCCCTTAAAAGCTGCATAATCCATGGGTGCGGTGCTCTCAACCCTTCTCAATATCGTTCACTCTCAGGGTCTTCCCTGCCCATTTTCTAGTCTATGTCCCTTTTCCTTGGTCTGTGCTAAGCACATAGTAATAAGCTACATTTGCTTGTGATGCTTTTTAAAGACGTCTCACTTAACAGCTCTTCTGGGTTTTGCTGGCTTTTTACTGCTTCTGCGGTTGTGAATCTGTTGGTTCGAAACTCGCCCGCATCTGCATTTAGCCTGTCTGAAATGCTGCAGCCCACCTTGGAGCTGTTAAGCAGCTCACAACAGCAGCTAGGAAATGAAGAACACAGTGTCCAGAGAGAATTAAGTGAATAGTAATGCAATTAGCCTGACTGATTTACCTAGGACACTGGTGATAAGGGATAATGGGCGTCTTCCTCCTAAAGGAGCAGAGGGTGCAAGCAGACGTAGAGGATTTAGCGATCGGAGTGGGGAGAATTAACTGTGGCTCTTGTGTGTTTTAAAACACACTTCTTCAAACTCTCTCTACCTGAAAGACCATTTCTGCAGCGGGTAAGTACATGTTTCTGAATCCCTCCGGGGAGGCTGAAAGATCTGATGAAAGCTGAAGAAAATCCTGCGTGCTGCTAAACAAGCCCCACCCTTCTTCTTGACATTGTTGTATTCGCTCTTTGTTCCCAAGGATGGCATGCCTGGGGATTTGCTTACAGTTTTTCAGGCAGCTTGAGAAAAGCACAATGACAGCTGGGAGGCAGAAAAATGTGGGAATCTGCCTTGGAGTTTCTCCTTCGCTCTTTACCCAAATAATCTTCATGGCGAGCCGGCAAAAAGCCAGGAATGTATTTGACCCAAGGTAGTGTCTCGGATCAGGAAAGCAGTTACTAAATAAGTGACTGATCTAGCTGGGTGTAGCACGCTTGGCTTGTGTAGTCGGTTTGAATTGGTTTTGTTTTGGCATCTGCCAACTGCTTGTTGTCTCCTACGAGCTGGGGTGGTCGTCCCTCGCTAACCCGTAACGGGCGGCTCGTCTTTGGCGTAGCTGAGGAAGGCTGGACAGGCAGTTCAGGTGAAATCCAGTCTGTCGGTTTGAGTAATTGTTGTTTTCAGTTTGATTTCTGACCCTAGGTTGGGTTGGGAGTGGATCTTGGTAAAATCTAGCCTAGTTCGCAGGGATGACTTGGGTCATCTCTGTTAGTGATTGCAACAGGGGCAGGAAAAGAGGCTGTCTGGGCAGTCATCTTCTGGAAAGGCTTCTCTGCTTCCACGTTGTATTTTGTGCTTCGATTGTGTTCTTGCGGGTCTGAAATACTGAGTATGACTGGTTCTGTTCCTGAAGTCTAATTCCTTAGCCTAAGAATGGCCCGTGCCCTCTGAAATGGGAAATTTAAAGAAGAAAGTTCTCTCTTGTCTGAGTCTCTGGTGGGTTTTAAGGAAGTGGTCTTGTTTTGATTTCTGCAGCTTTGACGTGTTTGTGCTCCGACTGCAAACAAGCAAACTCCACCTGTGAAACGGACGGCGCGTGCATGGTCTCCGTCTTCAACCTGGACGGTGTTAAACATCACGTTCGGACCTGCATTCCTGAAGCAAAATTGATTCCTGCTGGGAAACCCTTCTATTGTCTGAGTTCAGAAGATCTGCGTAATACTCACTGCTGCTACTCTGATTTTTGCAACAAAATTGATTTAATGGTTCCCAGCGGTGAGTAGAGAGCTAAATAAATCGTCTGTTTGAAGTGGGGAGGAGAGAAGCTGTCTGTTTGGGATTGGGAATAAGGAGTTCTCAGCCCTGTTTTCACTTTTTCCCTTAGGTTGCTGTGTGAACTTGAGCACTAGGTTTATTTCCTTGATCTGTAAAGTGGAAATAATAACAAACTACTTCAAATTAAAATGTGAGGTTGCTTGAACTCCCCTGTGGCCGACAAAATGTCACTGGATGGTGAGGTTGTATTTAGGGTAGGAGAAGCTTCCAAAGTTGGGGGGTTTTTGCAGTTTTACTGCACTCAGTAGCTCCACATTCTGAGACTCCTCTCAGCTTATCAGCCCTGCTGCTGGTATCCTCGCAGGCTCCTGAAGGCAGCAGCAGCAGCGATGTTCATCTACGGTTCGAGATAAGTTTCTGCTGCATGATGCTCTGTGCGTGCAGTGGCCCGAGGACGGAGCGTGTTCCCTGGGCGCAGCTCGGATCCCTTTTCTGGCGCTGAGTTGTGCTGTAGCCTGCCTTTTATCGGATAGAGTGGCTTTCCTCCTTCTAGGACTGCGCATCTTTTCAGCGATGAGCCATGAGTATGGCAACGCGGCACCAGCTTCAGAGTAACGTGGGGGGGGTGGGGGAGTGCCTGGATCCTGAATACGTGAAGAGGAAGCAGCCCTGCCTTTGAGAGAGGGTGTGGAAAACGTCTGCTTCTCTAATTCCTGGGACAGAGAGGGCATGTGGTACTTCCTTATGCCGCATTACTTTCCATTTTGGGCTGTTATTTAGTGGGTCGTATGAAGACTGCAGTATCCATTTGCCTTGGGTGCTGTGGGGAAGTCTTATCTGTTCTCAAAAAGACAAATAATTGTCGTCTTCAGGTACGAGTCTTCGCTGGTTGTTACAGGGAGAAGGGAAAGAGGGAGAAATGACTCCTTATTGAGTGAATGGTTTTTCTTTGGAAGGTAAAATGCAGGATGTTCTAGCAAATTCAGCCCAGAACAGGCTCCCGTCCTCTTTTAAACAGCAAGTGCCAATAATCCCTGATCCCATGGTTGAAGCGCCATCTTCTTCTGGGGGTTCTAGTTGTAGTTTGCCTGCCTGATGACTTGATCAGTCCCATGTTAGCGCTGTTATTTGATGTGTCCTCTACCATCCTGGAACAGCCAGCTAAAATTGTCCAGGCTCCGAGAGGATAATTAAAACACAAGAAGAAAGTCCTTAAAGAAGGCTTTTGAAAGAGTGATAATTTTCTAAAAGTGGCTGTTTCTCTCCTCCCTTTCCTCTCAAGGACACCTGAAAGATAACGAACCCCCGTCCAGCTGGGGTCCTGTGGAGCTGGTGGCAGTGATTGCCGGACCTGTCTTCCTTGTGTTTGTTGTCATGATCATAGTAGTCTTTGTTTTTCATCACCACCAACGAGTCTATCACAATCGTCAACGGCTGGACATGGAAGACCCCTCTTGTGAAATGTGCCTGTCGAAGGATAAGACCTTGCAAGATCTAGTCTACGATCTCTCCACCTCTGGCTCTGGTTCAGGTATTAAGATATGACTGGAAATGACGAATGAGAACTTGTAGTCTGCTCTGGGCTTCTCGTTGCCACAGCTTTGCAGGGCTCTGAGGCTGTTGCATCGTCAGCCTGTTCAGGTTGCCTTGTCATGAGTAATGCGGAGGGCGTGCTTTAAATTCAGTCATGCAGTAGATGCTGTAGCCACGGCCCCGTGTCAGTCTTCAGTGCTTAGGCTAGGTAAGAGCAATAGTTCATCTCCTGTAACTGCTGATGGGTAGAAACAGATTTGTGTAGCTTTCGTCCTTTTCTGCAAGAGGATAATTCAAATGGCTACATCTATTTCAAATTTAGCCCTGGAACTGGATTTGGGTTGGAAACAGACGTTAACTGCTAACCTGTGGGTTGTTGGCTTTCAGAGGAGGATGCAGGATATCACCTGCATCAAAGCTGGCAGGAAAATGGGAAAGATCCCAGCAGCTGAAAATTTTACAGTGTGCAAACACTGCATTTGCACAGCCCATTTCATCCCAAAGGATCCTTGGGTCTTCCCAAGTGGGCAATGTACAGCGTTCACTTCTGGAGCACTTAAAAGAAACCATCCCCAGAATAGATAGGGAAGTCACCGTTTTATTCGTGACTTTGAACTATGGAAGCAGTTAGGTTTGAAAAAAAGAAAATGGATTTTGCAGCAGATGGAAACCGTAGGATAATCCACAGAGGCAGAGAATATAACATCCTGATATTTGAGCAGGGAATAAACCTTTAGCACCACATCTGCTGTATATAAAATGTTTTGGGATGTATTCTGTACACACTCAGCAGGTGAGCTCTGTAGCTTACGTAAGAGGTGGCAGCTATGTTAGGACTCCTTTCTTAAGAGAAGTTCTGGGGCTTTACTGCTTTTTAGCCGAGTCTGTCTTCAACGAGTTCCACTCTTTGCATATTCAGGCTAAAGTAACTTTGATCTGCCATAGAGCAGAAGTTCCCCAGCTGCTCTGTGCCTAATCGCTGGCAGTTTGCAAGCTACTTCAAAGTGATACGCAGATGCTGCCCAGGCAGCCAAATGGCACGTCCTACGCAGGAGCTACCACCATTTGCTGGTTTGGGTCTTGCTTAGGCTGCTGGTTGTTACCAACTGTAGAGCCTTCTAGGTTTGACGATGCTCTACTTCGGACTGCGAGGTTTTCAGGAGTTTCTTTTGCTGCAACGGGGATTCATTCCTCCAATTTCTTGTCCGTAGGTTTGCCGCTTTTTGTCCAGCGGACTGTGGCTCGGACAATTGTCCTTCAGGAGATCATTGGTAAAGGCCGCTTTGGGGAAGTGTGGCGTGGCAGGTGGCGTGGAGGTGACGTAGCTGTAAAAATCTTCTCTTCACGTGAAGAGCGTTCCTGGTTTAGAGAAGCGGAAATATATCAGACCGTTATGTTGCGACATGAGAACATCCTGGGATTTATTGCTGCCGATAACAAAGGTAAAAAGTGCCTCGGTCCTGAGAACAGAGACTTCACCAGGGTGCAGTCTGCTCTTGGGAGCTGCATTTCTTCACTTGCATTTATGATTAAATGGTTAAAACTGTCAGCGTGCTTTTCAAATAGCTACGTTTGAATATTTCTCACCAAAAGATGGTAAAATTACTGCTGGTGTTGAGAGGCACGATGGTGCATTAGCTGTACCTTACAAAGTCGTGTTTTGCCTTAAAGTTCTTTACCTTATTTGCCCCCAGGTTGGCTGTTGAGCTGCAGCCTTACCCAGCAGCTCTCCTCTGTACCAGAAAGATAGGGTGCAAAAACGCGCGACGGTTGTGTGCTGTCCCTGCGCTCTATCTGTCTGAGCACAGTCTTTTCCTGCTGCAGATAATGGCACGTGGACTCAGCTGTGGCTCGTCTCTGATTACCACGAGCATGGATCTCTCTTTGATTACCTTAATCGATACACAGTGACTATCGAGGGGATGATCAAGCTCGCCCTGTCCGCTGCTAGCGGGCTGGCCCATCTACACATGGAGATTGTGGGTACTCAGGGTAAGAGCAAAGTTTGAAAAAGTCTGGGGAATTTTTGAGGGGAGAATAAAGCAGAATTGATGAGCAGGACTGATGTGCTGCACGGAAAACACGGGCTGAGTTAGCCCAGATTTGTCTGGTCCATATTGACCAGAAATAGACTGATTGCTTTGGCTGGCTGCAAAGTGGGTTAGCTTTGCGCTGGCTCCTGGGAGTTATATCAGCATTTCACATCCCCATCCTAAAATTGGTGCTGCTTGGGTGGGATGTTAGCACAGGCAGCAGCAGATTTATAAACTCCTTATGTCCGCACCAATGTGTCTGATGCCTGGGACGATGGAGTTTATGTCCCTCTCGAGGCCTCTGGGTGCTACTGCACCGGCAGTGCCTCGGAAGCGTAAGCGGAGCCTTTGCATACCACGGGCTGTCAGCGCTGCTCTGTTCTTCGGCGCTGAAGCGTATCCAAACAGGAAAATGTGTTGCAACACTGAGAGTTTAACTAACGCCCTGAAATCCGGTACTGCCTCTGCGCCAGTTTGACTAAGAGATTTCACCAGACCTTGACCCCTGCTTCTTTTTATTTTGCTCTGTTAGGAAAGCCTGGGATTGCTCACAGAGACTTGAAATCCAAGAACATCTTGGTGAAGAAGAACGGCACGTGCGCCATCGCTGACCTGGGTCTGGCCGTCCGGCATGATTCGGTTACGGATACGATTGATATTGCACCGAATCAAAGGGTCGGCACCAAACGGTAGGAGAACAGTGTTCTTGGCCAGCATTCGAAGGCATCGGAGTGTGACTAGCAAATGCCTGAGCCGCTCGCTGTTTGAGCACTGGTGAAATTCTTTGTCTTAAGCATTTCCAAGTGTCTCGCAGAGTGTCAGCATTGTGCCCAGATTGATGTTGAAGGGACGTCAGTACCTTCGTCTCCAGGTGCCATCAAGCTGAGAGGTGTAGGCCAGCTATGTAAACTCGGCACCAGGGAGCTCATACAATACTTGACAACAGGCTTGGCATTCTCAAAAGCCTTTTGGGGCCTGCTGTCTGGAGCCTGATGTGCTTTTGGATGTTTGTACCTCTTTCCCAACTTGCTATTCTTTTTGAGTTATTTTGTTCACTCTATTAGACCATGGGGCCCAGTTCTGTTCTGATTAAGGCTGTGCAGAGCGGAGTTTTGTCTGCTGAGAAGTGCTGTGTGGGAAAACCTGCCATTTACCATCTCCTGGAGAATCCCCTCTCAAAATTAACATGCCATTCCTTTTCTGTTCTGCAGATACATGGCCCCTGAAGTCTTGGATGAAACCATTAACATGAAGCATTTTGATTCGTTTAAATGTGCCGATATCTACGCCTTGGGCTTGGTCTACTGGGAGATTGCTCGAAGGTGCAACGCAGGAGGTAATACCCTTGGTGCGCCCGTGCCATCAGCTCCGCTTCCTCCTGGGTTTCTCAGCCTTGGTGGTTTCTGTTGATCGGGTGTTTGCGGTTTGAGGGGACCCTGGAGGACAGGGCTGCGGGAAGATATGTCCATGCGTGTTGCTGCCGAGGGAGTTAACAGAAGCGACCCGTGACCGCTGTTAAGACTGGCTCATGGGGGGAAGTGGGGGTTAATGCTCTGACTGGTGGTTGATGTTCCTTTGGATGGATTTTAAGGAAGCGATGGTGCTGATTTATTGGGTAACTTTCTTCCCCTGAATCAGCATGAGTGTCTCGGCACATCCAGCCGCAGGCAGGAGCGCAGCACCGTCGTGCATGTGACGGTCCTGCTGCCTTCGGCTCAGTCGAGATTCGATGACCCTGCCTCTGTGCTGGGAGGTGTTGATTGCAGCACGCTGACTCTGTTCCAGTTTGGGCAGCTGCATTTTATTTCCCTGAATTTTTCTTGTAAACTCAAATCCCAGATTCTTCATTTCTGTTCTAAATAACTGCAAAGTGTTGACGCATCTCAGCAATGAGTCATGTAGTCCAAACCAGTATCAGTCCGCCTTCAGTGAGCGCTGTGCTGATGATCCCCTCTCCCAAGAACTGCATTCCCCCTTTCTCTGCCTTTCAGGTATCCACGAAGAGTATCAGCTTCCGTACTATGACCTTGTACCCTCCGATCCTTCTATTGAGGAGATGCGGAAGGTCGTATGCGATCAGAAATTACGGCCTAATATCCCGAACTGGTGGCAAAGCTACGAGGTAAGGTCTGCTTTCATCTTCGCATCCCCTTCTCCTTCGATAAGGTGAGTAAAGAGGAAGTACTGTAAGTTGAGCTCCGATTTTAGGAGGTGTGGAGGTCTGTATCAGTGTCCAACCAGGCGGCAGCAGCCTGGCAGAGACCGACTTGGGGCCGGGGAGGAGGAGAGCGCTGACATCTGCCCTTGTTTCTTGCCTAGGCACTACGGGTGATGGGTAAGATGATGCGAGAGTGCTGGTACGCCAACGGAGCGGCGCGACTCACCGCCCTCCGCATTAAGAAAACCCTCTCACAGCTCAGTGTCCAGGAAGATGTGAAAATCTAGGCTCTGAGCCCCAGCAGGAGGAAACTGCACAAAAGCTGCCATGCTAGAGTAGACGTGTGATGGAGGCCTACCTCGTGTTTCTGCCCAATCTACTGCTACCAACCAGACAGCGTGACCTACAGGCTGCTAGGTGGGGTGACGGAGCCTATTGAATTGCTCTCTTCCCTGCTTGGGTATGAAACAATCAGAAATCTTTTATGATCACCTCCTGACAGCGTGAAGACTTGAGAGGGACTTAACCTGAGGGATCTCAGCCATGATCGTAACTCTTGTTTCTTTAATGGAAATCCCTGTAAAGTTCAGTGCGCGCGGTGCACCCGTTGGCAGTGTTTGAGGCCGGGGTGCTTAGGTGCTGGGAGTGGGAAGGGAAAAGGAAGGTTTTCTTGCCGTACTCTGAGGATTTTTCCAGGGACTGGCATGTTAATGCGGAAAAAGCATTTGCAAAACAAATGGTGCTCCCTTCTGAGAGGCTGAGCCTGAACAGTTTATCAGCTTCATGAAACCGTTTCCCTCCTTTTTCTTAAGCTTGAAAAATTCTAAGTCAAAAACAGAAATCTGACTGGCTGTCAGTGTGCGCAACGGTGTATGCATGCGCGAGGTGCGCGTGTCCCCTGTGCCTGTTCATCTCCTTCCGTAGACCTGCAGTGTCTGCCCGTAGGGTGGCTCATCTCTGTTCGTGCTTTCTGTGCATGTGCAAATCTAGAGTGTCCTTTTTTTGAGCTGTGCGCGCCGGTGCTCTCCTTGTCGAGTAGTGAGCATTGTCTAGCTTGGACAGGCTGCTTAAAACCAGATCCTTAGCTCTTCGATGGGTGCTGTGGCCTTGCTGTCCGTACGCCGGCTGCAGGAACTTCCCATCAGGTTGCCTCACTGCCACCCCCTCCCTTTTTTTTAAAACAAAACAAACGAGGAACTGACTTCACTCCTGGAATCCAGGCTTTTTGTCTCGAGCCCCTGGGGTTTGTAATTCTTGGTAGGGTAGAAAGAGAGACTTGCAGGGGGAGAGATGCCACGGAGCTGAGATGCATGTCAGAGATAGAGCAGGCACTGCGCCCGGCTGGAAGGAGACCAGGCCGCAGGGAAACGCAGGAGACCGTTCTCGCAGGAACGCGATTCCTGGGTCCGCCGTCCGGGCAGACTTCTCGGGGCCTGAGCCGCGGGGGGCCGGGTGCCTGGGCGTGCTCCGCACCTCCCGAGAGGCACCGGGCGCTCGGCAGGAGCTGACAGCGGGGTGTGGGTTTGGAAATCAATGTCCATCTTTTTAATATACATATATAAATATCTCATAATCTGGAAGTGGCTGTGTATAACTTGTGGGGTGGGGGGAAACTGCATGACTTTTCTTTTGATTAAACGCCGAATCAGGGTGAAGTAGAGTTGGTTTGACTGTTGTCTACAGCTGGGCCTAGCAAAAGTGGACGTAGCTGAGGGCTGAGTCTGTCGTGCTGGGTGCAGCACTGAAGGCAGCCTGGGAAGTGCCGGTGGTTTGGTGGTTAGGTCAGTATCTACGGTATAGAACTCTGAAGCCATAACTTTTAACTGGAGTGGTTTTGATTATTTTTTTTTTATTATTATTATTATTATTATTTTATGGGAGGGTCTGGCTTTTAACTTTTTTTAATATTGTTAATTCTTTATAAGAGAAGAAAAACAATCTATAATTATTACCTCTTGACCTGTTTGTTTGTAAAGAAATCACTGCAAAAAAAAAAAAAAAAGAAAAAAAAACCAAATGCACACAGCTCGATTTACACTGGAACTGTTTCTACTCAAACCTTGCGCCTGCTCTGTAAGGTGAGGTTTCATCTCTGCTCCGGCCACCGGGGTTTACTTTTTTTTTTTTAAAAAAAAAAACACTCTGTTCTTGCTGTCTGTGTATCCGTCCATGTGTCCATCTTCCCCCAGACTCCCTATCTTGTCTGTGACTTTGTGTAAAGTGAGGAGCGTGTTTTTTGCATCGTGTTTGGAGCCATTTTGCATCCTCCTGTGGAGTTTAGCGGTCGGGCGGTGCAGAGCTGTCGTGGGAGGGCCGGCAGACTTTCGGCCCGGTTCATGGAGCAGTGTGGAGTGTTTCGCTTTGTGAATGTACAGCTTCCCTTCCCTTTCTGATTTGTTCTGACTCGTATCTCAGCCAGAGGTTACCGTGTGTCTCCAGTACCGTATGTCCCTTAACCAAACCCTTCGGCATTTAGAAACCGAGGCGGTGGGCGCTTCACAGAAACCCTAAAGACTCTTCTGCTGCTGTAACAGGACCTGGCGCTGGCCCATCCCGGCGGGCTGGGGAGGAAGTCTTACCGACTGTGAAATAAACTGCCGTAGGAAAGCCCATCGCGCCGGTAGGTACGTCTGCCGCGCGCTCCTCCGTGAGCGCTGCGGGCTCTCGTTTCCGAGTACAAGTCTCCCGTCCCTCTTAACCGTGCAGGCTGCTTCTCGAGGACACTAAATCAGCTACGTAACTTTGCACTGACTCGCCCACCCCTCCAACTGTAGCCACACATGCATCTGCCTCAGCGCTAAACCAAACAGCAGACAGCGGAGCGGTTTCAGACCGGATAAGGTTAGAAGGGGCGAGGGCAGGAGGACAGGTTATCCCCTATAAGCAGGGTTGCGGAAGAAGCCTTGTTTGTAGAGAGATGCCATCGCAAGATGGTCGAAACCAGGAGGATCCAAGATGGGAACGCTGACTATGTAGCATTTATACAGCACTTTTCATGCAAACACGTGCCAGGGAGGTGCAGTGCTTACTTAGCTGACTGGTAGCAAACATAGGAATCGCTGCCCGGCTCTGAAACGTGCCCGGCCCCGAGGTGGCTGCAGCAGCTGTGGAAAAAAGGAAAAAAAAATGCAACACTACGGACAGTCCAGGACAAGAGGCCGCCGCCGCAGCAGCTCAAGAGGAGGGGAGACGCCAGATACTCGAGGGCAAATCGTGCTGGGGAGAGGCAGAGGTACGGAGCTTGTGCTTCTCGTCCGTGGCGCAGGGTTAATCAGTGGTACGCTGGCTTCAGAACAGATCTCTTGGTACTTATCTGCCCCTTTTATTTGTTTGGTTTTGTATATTTTATTAGAAATGGACTGTAAAATAGCCACTTAGACACTTTACCTCTTCAGTATGCAAATGTAAATACAATGTAATATAGGAAATCTTTTGTTTAATATAAAACAAGGCTGTTGATTTCTGCTGTACATTATTAAAAGTTTGTTTTATTCACGCGAGGTGTTGGCGTCTCTCGCGGTTTGCTGTGAAGTGTTAGCCGTGGCGCAGAGGGGTGGGAGCCGAGGGGTGAGGACTGGCAGAGCTTCTGGTCCCCCAGAGAAGTGTCTGGGGGGGGGCTTGTTCACCCACAGCTAAAATAATCCCCCCGGGAATCCTGCTCAGCAAATCTTAACGTTGAATATTCCCCTTATTAGCAGAGATGCAGCTCCTGTCGTTCGCTGTGTGCTCGGGAGATGCCCTGATGGTAGCGGAGGTGAGACGGGGCTGTGGCAGAGCCAGATTTCCAACCCACGCAGGGCTGGATGGCTGAAATCGGGGCTCCCTCTCTGGGAGATGGCAGTCGGAAGCAGGAGGGGTACGGCGGGCAGCTCCCCGGAGCATCCCCCCGGCTCTCCGCCCACACAGACCCGCAGCTTCAACGACGGATAAATTTCAGCCCAAACTGCCCGGCATCCCTAGGAAATCCTGTTTGCTCGGAGGGCAACCAGTGCTGCACAGGCTGCCCCCGCTAATTCTCCCTAATTAGAGCCTCCCGTGAATGAGCATGTTGTGAGCGGATCAAGAGGAAAATCCGCCGGAGCCTGGGGTCCCCGTGGGCTCAGACGTGGTGGTGGGGAGGGGGGGAGCAGCCATCTGGGCTCACTCCTCCTTGCTTTTCTTGCCACGGCCCCCGAGAAACTCTAACCCTGTCCTGGAAACTGAGGCAGCGGGTGACTTGACGGGCTTCTTTTTTTAAAAAAGTAAAAATTGCTTTTACTCCTCTTTTAGGAAATGTGCTGGGAGAACAGGTCTGGGATGGCTTCAGCCCAGGGGGCCAAGTCATTGCCTGGGCTGGGCCAGATTTTGGGAACAGGGTGGGATGTTGTTCCTTGCTCCCTGATAAAGGGTTGTGGGCTGGTGCCCTGGCACGGGTGGTGGGCTCCATCCTGTCCTTTCCCGAGCACTTCCACGCCGGAGCAGCTCAGCTCTGGGAGCAAGCTTGCCTCCTGGTAACCCCCGGGCAGCCTGTGGGCGGGTGGCTTGGGTGTAACGCCAGCGGGATTGTTTAAAAACTGATTTTTTTTTTTTTTTTTTTTTTTGGCAAATTTTAAACAAACATCTGGGCAAACCCCTCCATTCCAGCTGGAAAGTTCCTGCTGCCTCCCGGTGCGGCGCAGCAAGAGGCTGCCCGGAGCCGTGCGACGTGTCCGCAGCAGACACCGCGTCTGCCTCCGGGAATTGTTCTTTCCTCCGTGTCCCTGTCCTCGGCACGGGCAAAGCTCTTGCAGGGACGGTTTAAATCCTCCCGTCCGCCCACGCTGGAAGCGCGGCCCGGGGCTCCGGCTGCCTCCAGCTTCTGCCCCGAGTTAAATCCCGAACGCGGCCTTGCTGGCGGGGTGGCCTGTGGGGCGAAACAGCCGTGGGTGCTTGGCCGGAGCCGGGTACGGCCCCGGGGGGCGGCGAAGCCCGGCGTGGCTTCTGCGCTGGCGGGAAACCCACCGGGAAAACCCCTCGGACACCCCCGGTCCCCCCCGGTCCCTGCTGCCCCGCAGCATCACCCCAGGGCGCCCCCACGGGCTCCCTTTAGGACCTGGGGGCCGACTGGGGCGGTGCGGGGGGGGGGGCGGAGCTTACGGCTTTGGGGCGTGGCCTGGCGCTAAAACGGGCGTGGTTTGACGCATAATGAGCGCAAAGGGGGCGTGTTCTTCTCGGAGGGGGCGTGCCTAGCGCTGGCCACGCCCCCCGCGGGCTGATATAGCGCGGCGCGGCCCGGCCCGGCCCGGCCATGACCCTGCGGCGGCTGCGGCGGCTCCGGCCGAAGGAGGAGGATGCGGATGCGGCGGCGGCGGCCCCGGAGCGCCCCGGCCCCGCCGACGTCTACCGGGCGCTGGCTGCCGCCGGCGGCACCCTGCCCCGGGTGCGCAAGGTAGGGCTGCCGGCAGCCGCGGGCGCGGGGAGGGCGGGGGAGCCTCCCCGGTGCCCCCCCCGCTTTGTGCACCGGGGGCGGTGGGGACCCAGCGGCCGTGACGGGGTGGGGGGGGGGGGGGACCGGGGGTGCGGGGTGTCCCCGTCCCGGGCGGCCACTGGTGCCTGCACCCTGCAGGGCTGCCCCGGTGTCTTCTCCTGGGCTCTTGTCCTGCCCCGGTGTCCCTCCCCGTGTCCCCGTCCCTCCCTGTGTCCCTGTCCCTCCCTATGTCCCTCCCCGTGTCCCCTGTCCTGCCCCGGTGTCCCTCCCCGTGTCCCCTCCCCGTGTCCCCTGTCCTGCCCCGGTGTCCCTCCCCGTGTCCCCTGTCCTGCCCCCCTGTCCTGCCCCGGTGTCCCTCCCCGTGTCCCCTGTCCTGCCCCCCTGTCCTGCCCCGTGTCCCCTCCCCGTGTGCCCTGTCCTGCCCCGGTGCCCCTCCCCGTGTCCCCTGCCCCTCCCCGTGTCCCCTGTCCTGCCCCCCTGTCCTGCCCCGCTGTCCCTCCCCGGTGTCCCTCCCCGTGTCCCCTGTCCTGCCCCGCTGTCCCTCCCCGGTGTCCCTCCCCGTGTCCCCTGTCCTGCCCCGCTGTCCCTCCCCGTGACCCCGTCCTGCCCCGGTGACCCCCCCCAGCCTCTTCTCCTGCCCCAGCATCTCCCCGGCCCGGTCCCATCCTGCCCCAGCATCTTCCCAGTGTCCCCACCTCGCTCCAGTGTTGTCCCCCCACGCGTCACGTCCCGCCCCAGTTCCTTCCCGCGTCCTGCCCCAGTATCTTCCCAGTGCCCACACCCCGCCCCAGTGTCCCCCCGCCAAGCCCCACGTCCTGCCCTGCAGCCGTCAGGGTGCAGGGACAGGCCCCCACCCCGGGGTATGTCCCATGTCACCGGGCCAGGCGTGTCCCCACGGCCCCCCCGGGCTGCACCCCACGGGGAGAGCAGGGGGACGGGGCACAAGGCACCCCGAGGTCTGGTTCGGTGGGACGCAGGACCGTCTGCCACCGTGCCCCTGGGAAAACCCCGCTCTGGCGGCGCTGGGGCTGTCACCGCCCCAACGCTTCCCCCGGCCCCGCGGCGCTTCCTGAGCATCGGGGGGAAGCGAGAGCGGAGCCGACATCCGGAGCAGAAGGGGCTCTCGCAGCCGTGCTGGCGCGGGCTGGGTCACATGCGGCGGCCTGGCTCCCGCTCACCGGCCGAGGCCACCGCCGGAGATGTCCCCGAGGGGGGCTGGGGCGTCCTGCGTCACCTCCCCGTCACTGGGGTGACGTGGGGGCCCGACGTGACGGGCGGCAGCTTTTCCTATGGCGAGCGCACCCCATTCTGGTGGTTTTAGACTTAAAGGCCCGTGGATGCGTTCCGGACGGCCAGCCACGGGGCTGGTGACACCTCCGGGGCTGGTGACACCTCCGGGGCTGGTGACACCTGTGTGGCACAGGGCAGTGGGAGCCAGTGGCACCCGGCTGCCGCCAAGACGGGCCACGTGCCTCTCTCGAGGCACAGCTCATGGCGACGCTGGCCGCACCGCGGCTGCCGGAGTCCAGCGGCCGCAGAGGGGCATTTGGGGACAGCCCTGTCACCTCCTGCCCCGCGGCGAGGGTCCTGCAGTGCCCAGCCAGTCCCTCCGCCCGTCCACGCCTCCGCACCCTCCACAATGGCGACATTGTCCGGGCCGGGGCGGGGGGGGGGGGTTTGCATGAAAAAAACCGACTTTGTGACCACAACAGGGCCCCTCTGTGCCCAGGGCCCCCCCAGAGCGTGGCGTGGGGTGGGGTGCGGCGCGGGCTGACGTCAAAGCGTGGGGCGAGCGCGGAGCAGATGTGAGGGTGGCTTTGAGCACCGATAAAAGCCTCGTTATGCCCGGCCAGCCTGGGGAGGGGGGGTCCGCGGGGTGGTGGGTGCACCCGGGTGCTGGTTCGGTGCCGGCTTGGCACGGTGTTCCCCTGGGGTTCCGTGGGGCCCTGACGGGTCCCGTTTCGGCCATCGCCGGAGGGGGTGGCGGGGAGCGGCCCCGGGACGGGGTCCCCCGCTGACGGCTCTCCCTCCGCCGCAGGGCGCGGGGTTCAGGTGGGCGTCCCCCAGCCAGTCCCCGGAGGAGCACAGGTAGGGACGGGAGACCGGGCCCTGCTGATGGGGGGCACACGCAGGAGCGGGGCCGGGGTTGGTGTCGGGGCTCGGCCCCCCCAGGCACTGCTCCGCTCTGGGCACCCCACGGAGGCTGGAAATGGGGGGGATTTTATGGCCGAACCTGGGGCGGGTGAGAGCAACAATGGGGTCACAGCTCCCTGGGGGGGCCCTGACACCCCCGGACCCCACGGGGACCTTGCCTGGCACCCACGGGACAGGGTGCAGGGCTCTGGCCAAGGCCAGGCTGGGGGGGGTCCCGTCCCGGGGGTCCCGTCCCAGGGGTCCCGCCCCTGCCCAGCACAGAGCAAACCCCAGCCCCGAAGCAGGGTTGCGTTAGAGAAGCGCCCGAGATCCCCTGGGCGAGTCGGGGTTGGGGGTGCCAGGGGCTCTGCCTTGTCCCTGATCCCCGTGTCCCCCAGGAGGGTGGTGACGCTGGAGAAGGCGGCGGAAGAGACTTTCGGCTTCGAGATCCAGGTGGGTTCCGTGCCGAGCTGCACCGTGCCATGCCATGCCGAGCCGTGTCATGCCAAGCTGCACCGTGCCGAGCTGCACGGTGCCATGCCGAGCTGCATCGTGCCGAGCTGCACCGTGCCATGCCATGCCGAGCCATGCCATGCCAAGCTGCACCGTGCCGAGCTGCGCCGTGCCGTGCCATGCCGAGCTGCGCCATGCCGAGCTGCACCGTGCTGTACCATGCCGAGCCGTGCCATGCCGCACTGCACCGTGCCGAGCCATGCCACGCCACGCCGCGCTCCCCACCCTTCCAGCCCGCACCTTGCTTTGCATCGAGGGTATTTTTAAGTTGTCTCTGAGCCAGGGTTTATTTTTAGCCGTGACGGAGCTGCCTGGTTACCGAAGCCTCCCCCGGCCGTGACGGCGGGGGTGGCCGGGGGGGCCCCACTTGGGGTGCAGCCAACAGGGGCGAGACCCCCACCCCACCCCACCCGGGGCCGGGGTGCTGCCCCGCAATTAAACGCCGCGATTGCCACCTCATGGCTGCTGCTTGAGGGGGGGACCCCAGGGGTCAGGGAGTCCCCGTGCCCCTCACCGGCCCCCCAATTTCAGACCTACGGGCTGCACCATCAGGAGAGGAACAGCGTGGAGATGTTCACCTTCGTATGCCGGGTGCACGGCGGGAGCCCAGCCGAGGCGGCGGGACTCAAGGCCGGTGAGCGCATCCCGGGGGGGGCCGGGGGGGTCCCGGCAGCAGGGACCAGCCATCCCTGAGCCCGTTCCCCCCCGGCTCCAGGGGACACCATCACGGGGGTGAACGGGCTGAACGTGGAGGGCGTCCGGCACCGCGAGATCGTGGAGATCATCAGGAGCTCCGGCAACGTGCTCCGGTGAGCTGGGGGGGTACGGGGGGGTACAGGGGGGGTCCCGGGTGGCCCCCCGCCCCCCGCACTGACGGCTGCCGCCCCGCAGGCTCGACACGCTCTACGGGACGTCGATCCGGAGGGCTGAGCTGGAGGCCCGGCTGCAGTACCTGAAGGTGAGGTGGGGGGGCTGGAGGGGGAGCATGGCAGGGGGGATCTGGGGACCCCCCCATGGGATCCTCATCCCCCTCCGCTTCCCTGCAGCAAACGCTCTACGAGAAGTGGGGGGAGTACCGCTCGCTGATGGTGCAGGAGCAGCGGCTGGTGCGGGGTGAGTGGGGGCCGGGGGGGGGGCTGACACACACGGTGGGGCACCCCCCGGCCCCCTCTGACCCCCCCCACCACCACCCTCTGTCCCCCTTTCAGGCGTGGTGGCCAAGGACCCTAGCATCTACGACACGCTGGAGTCGATCCGCTGGTGCCTGCAGGGTGACGGGGGGCTGCCCGGCGGCTCCCCCCGCGCCAGCGGCAGCGACGACTCCCTCTACCAGACCTGCCTCTTCGCCTCCGCCGACTCGCTGGACGGGGACAAGGACGGGGACAAGGACGGGGACAAGGATGGGGACAGCGGGGGTCCCACGCCCCCACCGCCACGGCCCCGGCCGGCCCTGGCCCGCAGCGCCAGCCTCAAGTGCGGCGGGGGGCCGGGGGCCATGGGGCGGCTGTGGGCCCGGGCCGGGGACCCCGGGGAGGGGGCGGCCGCCCCCCGCAAAGGCCGCCACAGCAGCTTCCGCCGGCGGCTGCTCAAGTTCATCCCGGGACTGAACCGGGCGCTGGAGGAAGAGGAGAGCCACCTCTAGCCGGGGCACTGCCGGCCCCCCGCGGGCCTATTTATTTATTTATTGCAAAGAACTGCACCCCCCCACCTCCCCGGGGGCCGCTGGAAGGAGCTCGGGGTCAGCCCCGGGGGTCCCGGCTCGGCCGCTGGCTGCGGGCGTCGCGGCACCGAGGGACAGACGCGGGGACGCTCCCCGAAGCCGCCGCTCATCTCAGGAACCGGTGCCCTCCTCGCTGGGCCCCCCCCTGCCTCAGGGGGGCCCGGGGGTCCTGCCTCCCCCCGCCCCGGGGGCCGTTGTCGCGGCACGCTCGGCGCTTGCCAATACAGAGACTTTTTGCAGCGGCGTGTGGCTGTGACTGGGGGGGACGCAGACCCCCGTGGGGACGGGGACGGGCTGGCCGGGGGGGGGGACACGCATGTCTCCCCGGGGGGAGCCCACTGGGCACCCACGCTGCAGCCTTTGCGCTCCCCCCAGGCCCCGGGGAAGGAAGGCCTTGGGGTGACCAAGGTCACCTCGCACCCTGCGTGGGCTCCCCGGGACCCCCAGAGCCCCCTACCCGTGCCGTGGGCCATGTCCGGGCGCTGCGGGGCCCCGGCCAGGCCCTTCCTGCCCCGCTTCCTCGGGAAGCCGGTCCCAGCCCGAGCCCTTCCGCCTGCGGGGGCCGGGGTGCCCGCGGGGAGCGGGACGGGCACGGGGGTCCCCCCGCGCTCCATGCCCCCCCCAGTCCCACCCAAGGTGCATCCAGAGGCCGTGGGGGACACGGAGCCCCGCTGGCTGCTGCAGCGAGCACCCATGGGTGCACAGGGGGTGGCCTCGCACGAGGATTCCCTCGCACGAGGATTCCCTCGCACGAGGATTCCCTCGCACGAGCGCTCTGCGTAAGCACCGAGAGCCCCCCGGCCTCTGCCGTGGGCTCCGTGCCTCAGTTTCCCCTCTGGCTGGTGCCCTTCCCTGCCCCGGGCGTTGCGTGTTTGGGGAGCCCCGGGGAGCCCCAGCTCTGAGCTCCTGCACGCCCCGGCCATGGCTCAGCCCCCCGGGGCGCTCAGGGGCTGCAGATTTTGGGGATGAGAACCTGGGGATGTGGGGGCCTGCGCTGTGCTGTAGCGGGGTGCACACGTGTGCTGCAGGGCTGCGTGTGTGTGTGCTGTAGGGCTGCGTGTGCACGCGTGCGTGCTGCAGGACTGTGTGTGCACGTGTGTGCTGCAGGGCTGCGTGTGCGCATGTGTGTGCTACAGAGCTGTGTGTGTGCGTGCTGCAGAGCTGCGTGTGCACACGTGTGCCGCATGCTTTCACGTGTGTGCGTGCTGCAGGGCTGTGTGTGCACATGTGTGTGCCGCAGGGCTACATGTGCACGTCTGCATGCTGCAGGCCTGCATGTGCACATGTGTGTGCTGCAGGGCTGTGTGTGCGCATGTGTGCTACAGAGCTCTGTGTGTGTGTGCTGCAGGGCTGCATGTGCATGTGTGTGCGTGCTGCAGGGCTGCGTGTGCACACGTGTGCCGCATGCCTTCACATGTGTGCGTGCTGCAGGGCTGCGTGTGCACACGTGTGCCGCATGCCTTCACATGTGTGCGTGCTGCAGGGCTGCGTGTGCACACGCGTACCACATGCCTTCACGTGTGTGCATGGGGCAGGGCTGCGGGGGTCCGGCCAGCTCGCTGCCGCTCTCCTGCCTTGTTCCTGTTCCAGGACGGCTCCGTGCTTGGACATTTATGGTCCGGCTGACGGGGCCGCGCTCGCAGCCCTGGCTCGCGACGCCCGCCCGCGCGCTGCCAGGGTCGGGGCACCCCGTCCCCGTCACGGCCGTCACGGGACCCCCCCGCGGCAGCTGCCACCCCACGCCGAGCTTTTTTTAGCCCCGACCTGGGGCTGCGTGTGCCCGGGAGTGGGCAGGCGCCGGCTGGACAGCGGGGTCACGCATGGCACCGGCTGAGCCGGGCTGTGCCAGTGGGGCCGAGGCTGCGGGGTACGGGCCGGGAACGCCCCGGAGCAGCCTGTCATTACCGACAAATATAGGCCCGGAGCAGGGAGCCTGCGCCGGCCGTGGGCACCCTGCAACCACCGCCCAGCCCGTGGGCACCCTGTGATCCCCAACACCCACCCGGCCTGTGGGCACCCTGCAACCCCCTGATACCTGGCCTGTGGGCACCCCGCAATGCCCTGACACCCACCCGGCGCATGGGCACCCTGCAACCCCCCGACACCTGGACCGTGGGCACCCCACAATGGCCTGACACCCACCCAGCCCGTGGGCACCCTGCAACCCCCCAACACCCAGCCCGTGGGCACCCAGCAACTCCCCGGCACCCGGCCCGTGGACACCCCACAATGCCCTGACACCCACCTGGCGCATGGGCACCCTGCAATCCCCCAACACCCGGCCCATGGGCACCCTGCAATCCCCCAACACCCACCCGGTCCGTGGGCACCCTGCAAATCCCCTGACACCCACCCAGCCCGTGGGTGCCCTGCAATCCCCCAACACCCAGCCCATGGGCACCCTGTGATCCCCCGACACCCACCCGGCCCATGGGCACCCCGCAATGCCCCAACACCCGGACGGTGGGCACCCTGCAATCCCCCGACACCCACCCAGCCCATGGGCACCCCGCAATGCCCTGACACCTGGACCGTGGGCACCCTGCAATCCCCCAACACCCGGCCCATGGGCACCCTGTGATCCCCCGACACCCACCCGGCCCATGGGCACCCCGCAATGCCCCGACACCCGGACGGTGGGCACCCTGCAATCCCCCGACACCCACCCAGCCCATGGGCACCCCGCAATGCCCTGACACCCGGACCGTGGGCACCCTGCAATCCCCCAACACCCAGCCCATGGGCACCCTGTGATCCCCCAACACCCAGCCCATGGGCACCCTGTGATCCCCCAACACTCACCTGGCCCGTGGGCGCCCTGTAACACCCTGACACCCACCCGGCCTGTGGGTGCCCTGCGATCCCCCAACACCCACCCAGCCCATGGGTGCCTTGCAATCCCCCAAAACCCAGCCCGTGGGCACCCTGTGATCCCCCGACGCCCATCCAGCCCGTGGGTGCCCTGCGATCCCCCGACGCCCACCCAAGCCCAGCCACGCGGGTGCTGGGGGCAGTGGGAAGGGCCGGCTGGTGACCACCGCGTCCCCGTGTCCTCGCCGGGGCGTTGGGGCGGCCGCGGCAGCCCAGGCCCGGTGCGAGCCGGGGCTCCCCCCGCGCACCCCCGTGGCCTTGCCGGGGGGACCGGGCTCGGGTTTCCTCCCCCGGAGCCGGCGGGGCCCCGCGGCCTCTCCCGGGGTACGGCTAATCCTGGGTGCGGGGGCCGCCGCCAGCGCTCTCCCCGCCACCGGCAACGCCACCGCCGGCTCCGCCACCGGGCGAGGGGTGCGAGGGGGCTGGGACCGGCCGCGCTCCGCCACCCCGGTGGCTCCGGGACCCCCCCCCCGGTGGCTCCGGGACCCTCGAGAGCTCCGGGACCCCCGGTCTGACCCTGCCCCGGGGGGGGTCCTGGCCGTACCCCCGGTTTGCAGCGGCTGCAGCCCCGGGCCGAGCCCCGGTACCGGCCGCGCCGCTGGCGGGGTGCGGGGACCCCGGTAGGTCCCGGCTGAGCCCGGGGGATCCCCGCGGGGGCGGCCCCGGTGATGCCGCGGGATCCCGGGGACGTCAGCGGTCAGGTGTGACGTCACGGGGCCCCCGCCTGGGGCGGGCGGCGCGAGGGGCCCGGGGCCGGAGCGAGGGAGCGGGCGGCGGGAGGCGGCGGCGGCGCCCGGTACCCCCGGAACCCCCGGGGCCGGGCCCCCCCGGGCCTCTCCGGTGCCGGGGGGGGGGAGCGGGGGGGGGGTCTCCCGTGAAGCCGGGCAGGGTGGCGGCGCCGGGGGTCCCGCCAGCCCCTCCCCGGGCCCCGCCGTGCCGCCCCGACGCCCCGGGGATGGGCCGGTAGCCGCCTGCTCCGCTCCCCCGGCGGGGCCGAGCCGGGGGGCTCTGCCGTGCGGGGGCATTAACGGGGGGGCATTACCGGGGGGGCATTAATGGGGGGGGGCACTAACGGGGGGGGCATTAACGGGGAGGGGGCATTACCGGGGGGGCATTAACGGGGGGCATTACCGGGGGGGCATTAACGGGGGGGGCATTAACGGGGGGGCACTAACGGGGGGGGCATTAACGGGGGGGGCACTACCGGGGGGAGGGCACTAACGGGGGGGCACTAACGGCGGTGGGGGACATTCCCCGGGCTGCCCGACCGGGGAGAGGGGACTGGGCACGGCGGGCCCGGTCCCCCAGCATTACCGGTTTGCCCCCGGGAGCGGGTGCGGGGGGGGTACTGGGGGGGTACCGGAGGGTAGCGGGGGGGGTACCGGTGTGGTACCGGAGGGTACCGGGGGGTACCGGAGTGGTTCCGGAGGGTACCGGGGTGGTACCGGGGGGTAGCGGGGGGGGTGGTACGAGAGTGGTACGGGGGGGTACTGGGGTGGTACCGGAGGGTGCCGGGGGGAGGTACCAGGGTGGTACGGGGGGTACCGGGGGGGTACCGAGGTGGTACTGGAGAGTGCCGGGTGGGTACCGGGGGGTACTGGGGTGGTACCAGGCTGGTTCCGGAGGGTACCGGGATGGTACCGGGGGGTATCGGGGGGGTACCAAGGTGGTACCGGAGGGTGCCGGGTGGGTACCGGGGGGTACCGGGGTGGTACCGTGGGGTTACCGGGGTGGTACAGGGCTGGTTCCGGAGGGTACCGGGGGGGGTACCGAGGGGGTACCGGAGGGTGCCGGGTGGGTACCGGGGGGTACTGGGGTGGTACCGGGGTGGCACCGGGCTGGTCCCGGAGGGTACCGGGGGGGTACCGGGGGGTACCGGGGTGGCACCGGGCTGGTCCCGGAGGGCACCGGGGGGGTACCGAGGGGGTACCGGCGCTCTCCCCGCCCGTCCCTCGCCCTCCCGCCGGCCCGGCCCGGCCCCGCACCGGCTGAGCTCATCTTTCCAGCCCGCGGGCGGTGTTCCCGGCGCTGGGCGCCCGCCAGCAGCCGCCGCTCTTTCCATCGCCCCGGCCAGGGTCTCCCCGCCGGGACCGGGCGGGGGCGGACGCGGGGTCCCGCGGGGGGTGGGGGGGGGGCTCCCACCCCAGGCCCGGGTGGTCCCGGCGGGACCCCGCGTCCCCTCACCCGCCCCCTGCCCCCCTCCCGGGATCAGCCCCCCCGGGCAGCGAGCGGGAGGAGACCGGGGGTACCGGCACCGGGGCCGCTGGGCACCGACGATACCGGCTCAGATGGGCACTGGGCACAGCGGCACCGGGCATACGGGAGAGCACCGGGGGTACCGGCACCGGGGATACCGGCACCGGGAATAGCGGCACCGAGGGGGCGCCGGGGATGGGGGCTCCGGGGATGGGGGTACCGAGGGAGCACCGGGATGGGGGTACCGGAGATACCGGCACCGAGAGGGCAGCGGGTATGGGGGCACCGGGGATGGGGGTACCGGACATACCGGCAGCGAGGGGCACCGGGGATGGGGGCACCGAGGGGTCCCCGGGGATGAGGGTACCAGGGATGGGGGCACCGGGGTGCCAGCACCGGGGCACCAGCAGCGAGGGGACACCGGCGATACCGGCACAGGGGATACCGGCACCGAGGGGGCACTGGGGATGAGAGTACCGGGGATGGGGGCACCGAGGGGGGCACCGGGGATAAACGGCACCAGAGATACCGGCACCGGGGATGGGGGCACCGAGGGGGCACTGAGGATGGGGGGTACCGGCGACGGTGGCACAGGTGATACCGGTACCGAGGGGGCACTGGGGATACCGGCACCGGTGATACCAGCACCGAGGGGGGCACCGGGGATGGGGGCACCGAGGAGGGGGAGGGCGGGGATAAACGGCACCGGAGACACCGGCACCGAGGGGGGCACCGGGGATGGGGGCTCCGGGGATGCCGGCACCGAGGGGGACACCGGGGATACCGGCACCGGAGACAGCGGCACCAAGGGGGTACCGGGGATACCGGCACCGAGGGGACACCGGGGATGGGGGCTCCGGGGATACCGGCACCGAGGGGGCACCGGGGATGGGGTCACCGAGGGGGCACCGGGGATACCGGCACCGAGGGGGCACCGGGGATGGGGGTACCGGGGATACCGGCACCGAGGGGGCACCGGGGATGGGGGTACCGAGGGGGCATCGGGGATGGGGGTACCGGGGATACCGGCACCGAGGGGGCACTGGGGATGGGGGTACCGGGGATACCGGCACCGAGGGGGCACCGGGGATGGGGGTACCGGGGATACCGGCACCGAGGGGGCACCGGGGATGGGGGTACCGAGGGGGCACCGGGGATGTGGACTCCGGGGATGCCAGCACCGGGGATACCGGTACGGGGGATGGGGCCTCCCTTCCCCCTGCCCCCCTCCCCGGGGCTCCCGGGGCCGCCGGCGGCCCCGGGAGCCCCGGGGAGGGGGGCAGGGGGGGGGGGGGCGGTCTATTTTTAGCCGGGGCCGCGCGGGTATTTTTAGCGCGGGCGCCGCGGTTGCGTCAATGGAACCCCGCATGCGTCACGGCCGCGCCCCCGCCGGAACCGCCCCCCCCCGCGCCTTCTACGGGCGCCGCCGTGCGTCACGGGCCCGCGCGCCGCCCCGCGCGTCACCGAGCGCTTAAGAGAAAGTAGTGGCGGGGCCGGAGCCTCGGCGGAGCCCGCGGCGTGAACCGGAGCGGGAACCGGAGCGGGAACCGGAGCGGGAACCGGAGCAGCCCGCCGCGCCGGTACCCGGGTACGGGGGGACCGGGGACGGCAGCTGGGGACCGGGGGACCGGGGACAGCACCGGCACCCGGGGACGGGGACCGGGGACGGGATGTCCCGCACGGATGGGGGGTGCGAGCACCGGGGTCGGGTGTCCCGGTGGTACCGGGGGCTCGGAGCGGCGGGCGTCCGCAAAGTGCATGGGGTCGGGCGTCCCGGTGGCACCGGGGGGAGCTGGTTTGGGTGTCCCGGTGGTACCGGAGGCGAGTTGTGGTGGGTGTCCTGCAAAGTGCCTGGTGTCGGGTGTCCCGGTGGTACCGGCGGCTCGGAGCGGCGGGCGTCCTGCAAAGTGCCTGGGGTCGGGTGTCCCGGTGGCACCGGGGGGAGCTGTTTCGGGTGTCCCGGTGGTACCGGGGAGAAGCGGGTCGGGTGTCCCGGTGGTACCGGAGGCGAGTTGTGGCGGGCGTCCTGCAAAGTGCCTGGGGTCGGGTGTCCCGGTGGCACCGGGGGGAGCTGGTTTGGGTGTCCCGGTACAACCGGAGGCAAGTTGCAGTGAGCGTCCTGCAAAGAGCCTGGGGTCGGGCTTCCCGGTGGCACCGGGGGGAGCTGGTTCGGGTGTCCCGGTGGTACCGGGGAGAAGCGGGTCGGGTGTCCCGGTGGTACCGGAGGCGAGTTGTGGCGGGCGTCCTGCAAAGTGCCTGGGGTCGGGCTTCCCGGTGGCACCGGGAGCTGGGTCGGGTGTCCCGGTGGTACCGGAGGCGAGTTGCGGTGGGCGTCCTTGCAAAGTGCCTGGTGTCGGGTGTCCCAGTGGCACCGGGGGGAGCTGGGTCGGGCGTCCCGGTTGTACCGGGGGCTCCAAGCAGGGGGCATCCCCCAAAGTGCCTGGGGTCGGGTGTCCCGGTGGCACCGGGGGGAGCTGGTTCGCATGTCCCGGTGGCACCGGGGGCAGCCGGTTTGGGTGTTGTGGGTGGCACCGGGGGCTCAGAGCAGCAGGCATCCTGCAAAGTGCATGGGGTGAGGTGTCCCGGTGGCACCGGGGGCAGCTGGTTTGGATGTCCCGGTGGCACTGGGGGCTCAGAGCGGCGGCTGCCCTGCAAAGTGCATGGGGTCAGGCGTCCCGGTGGCACCGGGGGGAGTCCAGGAGCGTCGGGGGTCCCGGTGGAAGGGGCCATGCGGGGCTGGCAAGGTGTCCCGGTCCTGGGGGTCCCGGGGAGAGCCCAACGCCGGGCTCTGGGAGGAGCTTTGCAGGACCGGGAGCCATTTCTTAGGGCTACCCCAAACCGTGCCGGGCTACGGGACCAGGGCCGGGCTGGTCCCCGGTCCCGGGAGCCACCCCCAAACCGGGCATCGCTGGAGCAGGCAGCGCGGTGGGCATTGCCGGGCAGGCAGGACTGTGCCGGCAGCACCGGGGACGTTGCGGGTGCAGGCAGCACCGGGGACTTCACCGATGCGGGCAGCGCCGTGCAGGCAAGCCCCCCGCTGCCCACGCGGGCCTGGCAGCGGCTGCGTTTTGGCAAGGCCAGGCAGCAGGTGCCGGCGGGGAGGTGGGCAGCGTTAGCTCCCGGCGCTGCCGGCTGCTCTCGCCCACCCGCGGCCCAGGGCCCGGTGCCAGGGGCTGCCACCAGCCTGCGCGGGCAGCACTCTCCGGGCCTGGGCACGGGCAGCTGCCTGCAGTCCCAAACGAGGAATCTGCAATTACTGCCCGGGGCCGTGGGCGGCACGGGGGCCGCTGCGGGAATTTCTGCCTGGTCCCCCGGGAGGTTCGTGGCGCGGGGGGGGGGACGGACCCCAAACGCTGCCAGCAAGCAGGTGAAGGCAAAAGCATTTGAATAAGGAAGCGGCGACCGTGCCGGGTGCTGCCCGCTGCTGCCAGGCAAACCCCGCAGCGGGACCGCGGGAAGGGTCGGGGCTTTGCATAGCCTGGCCGGTGATTTGCAGCCGGGATTTGCATGCAGGCCAGGAAAGCTGCCGCCGGCAAGAGCTGGTGTCCCCTGCTGCCATGTCCCCAACGTGGCCTCACGCCCCCAGTTGTGCACGAGGCCAGGAGGCAGCCGGGAAGTCGCTGTCCCCTCGGCACCCGCCGTCTCAACCCGGCACAGCGGATGGGCGCGAACCCCACCGGGGCACCGGGAGTGGGCCGGGGACCGGCGTCACCCCGTGGGTGCCCGGGCTGGACCCACGCTGGGTATTTTTAACCCGGCTCGCCGGGCGGGTATCGGCTTTCTGGGCGCCGGCGAAAGCCGCCCAGACTTGGCTGGGGGAAGCCGGGGGCCGGCGGGTGAGCTGTCAGCCGTGCCGTGCCGGGGCTGCGGCGGCCGGGGGCCAGGCGCGGCATGACCTTTAAAGGTCTGCGAGATGAATTACATTATCGTCTTGCCATCGGGGTCACTCCTGGCTTGGCTTTCAGCTGGACCCGGGACTCCTGTTACGTCTTAGACGGGGCCGGATCTGTGCCGCGGTGCTGGGGGGCTGCAGGGACGGGGGGGGTGGGCTCCTCTCCCCTCTGCAGCTGGCGCATCTGGCTGCGTTCGCTTTTCCAAAAGGCTCCGAAACGGTTTTGGGGGGGGGGAGTGGGACCCTCGAGCCCCGGTTCGGCCCCGGCTCTGGCTTCCCCTGGCCAGCCCAAGGCTTGGGAATCCGCCGGCCGCATTCCTCCCTCCTTCCCTTTCGGCGGCTTTGCTAAGCCAGCGTTTTGGGGAACGTCCTTTGCGCCCATTGGCTGCGGCGTGACCTTTCCCGGGGCCGGCAGCGGCCGCCACCGGGCAGCCCGGTGGCCCCAGGGGTCTGGCTCCGGCCCCAGCCGCCTGCGAGGGGGATCCCGGGGAAGCCCCCGTGGTTCTCGCCCCGTCTCCATCCTCCGGCGGGGCCGCGGGGGGCGGGCGCGGCCGTGGGGGTCCCCGCTGACGCCTCCGCTCTCCCCGCAGAGATGCCCTGCATCCAGGCGCAGTACGGCACGGCGGGCGCCGGCCCCTGCGAGCGCTGCCCCACCGAGCTGCTCAGCCCCGAGGGCGGCCGCTTCCCCATGGAGGTGGCCGGAGCAGACCTGGCGGCCGCCCCGGCCCTGCCCAGCTTCAGCACCTTCATGGAGGGCTACGCCGGCGAGTTCGACGCCTTCCTCTACCAGCTGCCGGCCGGCAGCCAGCCCACCGCTACCGCCGCCTTCAAGCTGGAGGACTTCCAGGTGTACGGCTGCTACCCCGGCACCTTCGGCGGGCAGCCGGACGAGACCCTCTCCTCCAGCGGCTCGGACTGTTACGGCAGCCCCTGCTCCGTCCCCTCGCCCGCCACGCCGGGCTTCCAGCCGCCCCAGGCCCCGGGCTGGGAGAGCTCCTTCGGGGCGTACTCGACCCCGCCGAACTACGAGGGCGGGCGGCCCTGGGCTGAGCCGGCCAAGGGCGGTGGGTCGCAGCCCCATTTCTTCGCCTTCGGCCCCCCGGCACCCAACCCTGCCGGGTCCCCCGGCACCCTGAAAGGGCAGCCGGGCCCCTCGCCCCGCCTGGACCCGCGGCTGCTGGACACGGACGCCTTCGCCCTCACCCAGGGCTCCCCTGGGGGTTTCGCCGGGCTGCCCCTGGCCCCCGCCTCGCCGCTGCTGGAGGGGCCGGCGCTGGCCCCCACCAAAGCGCGCAGCCCCGGGGCGGGCGAGGGTCGCTGCGCCGTCTGCGGGGACAACGCCTCCTGCCAGCACTACGGCGTGCGCACCTGCGAGGGCTGCAAGGGCTTCTTCAAGGTAAGGGGACCCCCCCCCTCCTCACCCCCGGCCCCGCTGCCGGGATGTTCCCACCGCGCTTCGCGGCGACGGGAGGATGCTGGGGGTCACCCCGGGGATGGGCAGGGCAGGGAGCGCGGCCCCGGGGAGCCCTCCCCACGGATGCGGAGCCGGATGCCGGGCTGGAGCGGGAGGCAGGGGAGGACAGAAGGGCTTTTGTTCGGTGGCTCAGCGCCCCAGGCTGAGCTTGGGCCGCTCCTTCCCTGCCCGCAGCGCACGGTGCAGAAGAACGCCAAGTACATCTGCCTGGCCAACAAGGACTGCCCCGTGGACAAGCGGCGGAGGAACCGCTGCCAGTTCTGCCGCTTCCAGAAGTGCCTGGCCGTCGGCATGGTCAAAGAAGGTACCGGGGGGGGTCCCGTCCCCGGGTTGGGGGGCGGGGGGTGGGGGTCCCGCTCCGCAGCCCGCCTGGCTGCGCTGAGGACGGACGCGCTCATTGCATGTCCCTCGCCGCAGTGGTCCGGACCGACAGCCTGAAGGGGCGGCGGGGCCGGCTGCCCTCCAAGCCCAAGCAGCCACCGGACACGTCCCCCGTCAGCCTCATCACCTCGCTGGTGCGGGCGCACATCGACTCCGTCCCCAGTGCCACCAAGCTCGACTACTCCAAGGTAGGGCCGGTGCCACCCCACGCCCTCCCCGCGGCCACGCCGGGCCCGGATCCTGACCCCGTCCCCGCGGCAGTTCCAGGAGTCGGCGCCGTGCCAGTTCGAGAAGGAGGATTCGGTGGACGTGCAGCAGTTTTACGACCTGCTCACCGGCTCCATGGACGTCATCCGCAAGTGGGCTGAGAAGATCCAGGGCTTCGCCGAGCTGCCCAAGGAGGACCAGGACCTGCTGCTGGAGTCGGCCTTCCTCGAGCTCTTCATCCTGCGCCTGGCGTACCGGTGAGCCCTGGCGCGGCGCGGCGCAGCGTGACGGGGAGCCCGGGGCCGTGCCGGGAGGGTAACGGCGTGGTTGTGCCCGCAGCTCCAAGCCGGAGGAAGGGAAACTCATCTTCTGCAACGGGGTGGTGCTGCACCGCCTGCAGTGCGTGCGGGGCTTCGGCGAGTGGATCGACGCCATCCTCGAGTTCTCGCAGAGCCTGCACCGCATGAGCGTCGACATCCCCTCCTTCTCCTGCCTCGCCGCCCTCGTCATCATCACAGGTGAGACCCTCGTCAGCATCACAGGACCGCCCCGCTCCCCGCCGTCCCCTTCCCCACCCTGCGGCCATCCCCCTGGCCTCACGCCTCTGTGTGCCCCACCTTACCTAGACCGCCACGGGCTGAAGGAGCCGAAGCGGGTGGAGGAGCTGCAGAACCGCATTGTGGGCTGCCTCAAGGACCACGTAGCGGCGGCGGGGGCCGAGCCGGGCCGCCCCGGCTGCCTCTCCAAGCTGCTGGGCAAACTGCCCGAGCTGCGCAGCCTCTGCACCCAGGGCCTCCAGCGCATCTTCTACCTGAAGCTGGAGGACCTGGTGCCGCCGCCACCCATCGTTGATAAGATCTTCATGGACACGCTGCCCTTCTGAGCGCTTGGCAGGGGTGGGGGGCTGCTGCCAGCCCCTCACCCCGACCCCCGGGGCTGCCTGGGACCCCCCTGGGGATGCCCGGGTCACCCCCGAGGATGCCTGGGTCCCCTCGGGGATGCCCAGGTTGCCCCATGTGCCTTCACGGCGCCGGGCGCAGACGCACAGCAGCCCCGGTGCCTTTTCCCCCCCGGGGGGGAGCATCACCGGCACGGTGCTCCCCTTCTCCCCTGTAAAAATGCCCCCGTTGTAAATAGCGAGCGGCCGGATCCTGTACAGAGCGGGGAGCGCGGGGACGGGGCTGCGGCCCCCCTCAAGCCTCGTCCCCCTCCCCTTTATATATTTTTTTTTTTTTTCTCTCTTTTGGCCGTTTTCTGTATATAAACTTGTACGTACATCGAGAGCTGCCGAAAGAGGCCGTTTCATCTCGTGCGTCCCGTGTCGTCCGTCCCCCCACCCCCGCCCCAGCAATATCATCTATATTTAATATACGGCAATTTGGAAGGGGAGGTGGCAGAGCGCCGGGGCTGAGGACAGCCGGGGTGCCGGAGCCGCACGTTGCCCACGCCGCTGCCCTTGAACCGTCACTCACCCCTGCGGCGGCGGCTGCCACGGCCCCGCACCTGTCACCCTCCTGATTTATCCTCCCCAAAATAACCGGGAAGCGTGACCGGGTCCCCCCCTCCCCGTGTCCCTGGGGACACAGCCACTGGCAGGGCCAGCCCTGGCAGGGTGGCAGCGGGGGGGACGGAGGTTGGGGTCCCCGTCCCAGCTGGGGTCTCCTGGGGCTGGGGACGGGGTGGGGGGTCCCGGTGCGTGGCCGGGGACGCCGGGCTGGCGCAGTCCCCCGGCTTGTCCCCTTCCTTCTGCCGGGGACAGCCTGGCCCCGGAGCAAATGTTAATGGGGACACCAAGGGCCAGTGCCGAACAAGGGGCACATTGAGGCGCCGGGCCAGGGGGGCCCCGCGGCGGCGGACAACAAGGGCCCCTCTGTCCCCCCCCTGCCGCCCGCCCCCGCCGTGGGGAGAGCGCTGACGCACGGCGGGGCCGCGGCCGGGGGGTCGGTCTGCGGGGGGCCGGGAGAACCTCACGTGGCGGGGACAGGGTGGGCTACCAGGGTGGCACGGCTCTGCTCCAGCTGTGGGGCAGGAGCAACTGCGCCATGCCATGGGGCAGGAATGGCCGGGCCGTGCCATGGGGCAGGAATGGCCGTGCCATGCCATGCCATGGGGCAGGAATGGTCGGGCTGTGCCATGGGGCAGGAATGGCCGTGCCATGCCATGCCATGGGGCAGGAATGGTCGGGCCGTACCATGGGGCAGGAATGGCCATGCCATGCCGTACCATGGGGCAGGAATGGCCGTGCTGGGCTGTGCCATGGGGCAGGAATGGCCGTGCCATGCTGTGCCATGCCATGGAGCAGGAATGGACATGCCGTGCCATGCCATGGGGCAGGAATGGCCGTGCCATGGGGCAGGAATGGCTATGCCATGCTGTGCCGTGCCATGGAGCAAGAATGGCCGTGCCGTGCCATGCCATGGGGCAGGAATGGCCGTGCCATGGGGCAGGAATGGCTGTGCCATGCTGTGCCATGCCATGGAGCAGGAATGGCTGTGCCATGGGGCAGGAATGGCCATGCCGTGCTGGGCTGTGCCATGGGGCAGGAATACCCGTGCCATGGCGGGCCTTGCCATGCCATGGGGCAGGAATGGCCGTGCCATGCTGGGCCGTGCCACCGCTCAGCAGCTGCCCGTCCCAGCATCCGTCGCGGTGCCAACCCTCACCCCGAAGCCACCAGGCAGGGCAGCCCCCGGTGCCCCGAGGCCAGCGACCGGGTCGGAGTGGGGTGGTGGGTTCCTGTCCCCTCCCGGGGGCACAGGGCTGGCCTTTCCCGCCTTGTCCCTGTCCCCAGCCCTCTCCCTGTCCCCAGCCCTGTCCCTGTCCCTAGCCCCTTGGCAGGGGCTGCTGCAGGAGGGACGGGGACGACGGTGCCAGCGGGGCCAGGTAAAAATAGCCCCGCAGCCGGCTCCAGCCCCGCCGGTTGCCCCAGGGCTGCACGGCACAGACACGTATGTCACGGCGTGTGCCCAGCCCTCCACTGGGTGACACGGCACCATCACGGCCCTCCCTGCTATTTACACCAGGTCCCACGTCCCCACGGCGGTGTGGGCAGCCTGGTGCCAGTGCCCCAAATCCCCATGTCCCTGTGCCCCTGTGTCCCCCGTGTCCCCATGCCCATCCATCTCCCTGCCCCTGTGTCCCCCATGTCCCCATGCCCATCCATGCCCATGTCCCCCTGTCCCCCATGTCCCCATGCCCATCCATCTCTCTGTCCCTGTGTCCCCCCCATGTCCCCATGCCCATCCATGCCCTGTCCCCCGTGTCCCCATGCCCATCCATGCCCATGTCCCTGTCCCCCATGTCCCCATGTCCAGCCATCTCTCTGCCCCTGTGTCCCCCATGTCCCCATGCCCATCCATGCCCATGTCCCCCTGTCCCCCATGTCCCCATGCCCATCCATGCCCATGTCCCCCTGTCCCCCATGTCCCCATGCCCATCCATCTCTCTGCCCCTGTGTCCCCCCCATGTCCCCATGCCCATCCATGCCCTTGTCCCCCATGTCCCCATGTCCCCATGTCCATCCATGCCCATGTCCCCCTGTCCCCCTGTCCCCCATGTCCCCATGCCCATCCATGCCCATGTCCCCCTGTCCCCCATGTCTCCCTGTCCCCCATGTCCCCATGCCCATCCATGCCCATGTCCCCCTGTCGCCCATGTCCCCCTGTCCCCCATGTCCCCATGCCCATCCATGCCCATGTCCCCCTGCCCCCCCATGTCCTCATGCCCATCCATGCCCATGTCCCCCTGTTCCCCATGTCCCCCTGTCCCCCATGTCCATCCATCTGTCTGTCCCTATGTCCCTCATGTCCCCATGTCCATCCATCCCCTTGTCCCCCATGTCCCCATGCCCATCTATCTCCCTGCCCCCGTGTCCCCCTGCCCCCATGTCCCTGTCTCCAGTATCCCCCGTGCCCTGTGCCCCCATATTCCCGTGTCCCTCTGTCCCTTGTGTCCATATGTCCCCATGTCCCCCCCTCCTTATGTCCCCGTGTCCCCCCGCCCCTGTGGTCCCATGCTTGTGTCCCTGCTTTCCCCATGGCCCCACATCGGTGTCCCCCATGGCCCCGCGGCCCCCATGGCCCCTGCCCGTGTCCCGTGTCCCCATGCCCCCCTGCTCTCCCCTTGTCCCCTGTCGCCGCGTCCCCCCCGCCCTGGGCCATGGGGGTCACCGGGGTCACCGGGGTCACCGGCCCCGCTGCAGTACCGCCGCGGAGCCTCCAGCCCAGGGGGCGCTGTGCGCCCAAGCAGCGCCCCGGCGAAGGGAGCCGCTCTGCACCGCGGTAGGCCCAGCTCTGTGGCGCCCCTTCCTGGAACGAACCAAGCGGGCGGCGGTGCAGGGGGGGGCGAGCCGCGGAACGGGGACCGCGATTCCGCTCCCGGGGCCGCACCGAGGCCGGGACCGGCATCGGGGGGGAAGAGCGTTAACGATAAGAGGTGTAGGGTGAGGAAACACGGCTGCTACGGGCGGGAGGCGCCGCCACATCTGTAGATGGTGTGTCTCGACTCCCCCTCCGCAGATGGGCTGCTCCGCTCCCCTCCTCCCCGCTGTCGGATGGTCGGGGCCGGGCGGTGAGCGCAGGCCCGGCGGGGGGGCGAGGGGCCCGGAGCCCCGGGGCTGAGGGTGAGGGGGCCGGGAGAGTGTGAGAGGACCGGGGCTGGGGGGCCCGGAGCCCTGGGGCTGAGGGGCCCGGGAGACGGTGAGGGGACCCGGGCTGGGGGGCCCGGGAGAGGGTGCGGGGCCCGGGGCTGGGGGGCCCGGAGCCCCGGGGCTGAGGGGGCCGGGAGAGGGTGAGGGGCCCGGGGCTGGGGGGCCCGGGGCCCCTGGAGAGGGTGAGGGGGCCGGGAGAGGGTGGGGGGCCCGGAGCCCCGGGGCTGAGGGTGAGGGGGCCGGGAGAGGGTGAGGGGCCCGGGGCTGGGGGGCCCGGGGCCCCGGGAGAGGGTGAGGGGGCCCTGGGAGAGGGTGCGGGGCCCGGGGCTGGGGGGCCCGGGGCCCCGGGAGAGGGTGAGGGGGCCCCGGGAGAGGGTGCGGGGCCCGGGGCTGGGGGGTCCGGGGCCCCGGGAGAGGGTGAGGGGGCCCCGGGAGAGGGTGAGGGGCCCGGGGCTGGGGGGCCCGGGGCCCCGGGAGAGGGTGAGGGGGCCCGGGAGAGGGTGAGGGGCCCGGGGCTGGGGCGCCCGGGGCCCCGGGAGAGGGGGCCCGGGGCCGGGCCTGGGGGGCCAGGGGCCCCGGGAGAGGCTGAGGGGGACTGGGGCCTCTCCGGGGCCGGGTGGGGTTGGGGGGGGCCCGGACTGGGACATCTGGGTCCCTGTGGGGTATTGGGGGGCCTGGACTGGGATCCCAGGCCCCTGCGAGGTGGGGGGGTACGGGCCCGGGATGCCTGGGTCCCGGTGGGGTGGGGTGGGGGGGCCAGAGCAGGGACGCCTGGGTCCCCAGGGGGTGGGTAAGGGGTTGGCAGTGGGGCTGCTGCCCAAGCAGGGGCACAACTAACACCCCCCACACCCTTCTCTCATCGAATCACAGAGTCATCGAATCGTTTGGGTTGGAAAAGCCCTTTACGATCACCCAGTCCAACCATTAACCTAACCCTACCAAGTCCACCACTAAACCAGTTAAGGGGAGAGTAGGAATTTCGTGTTTCCTGGCTTGGTGGCTGGATTATTTTTAATGAAAGTAAAAACTAGGAATCATTAAGATTGGACAGGCCCTCTAGGATCATCAGTCCAACCATCAACCCAACACCCCCATGCCCACTAAACCATGTCCCAAAGTGCCACCTCTGCCCGTTTTTTGAACCCCTCCAGGGCTGGGGACTCCCCCACCTCTCTGGGCAGCCTGTTCCAATGCTTGACCACCCTTTCCGTGAAGAAATTTTTCCTAATATCCAATCTAAACCTCCCCTGGTGCAGCTTGAGCCTGTTTCCTCTCGTCCTATCGCTAACTACTTGAAGAGTAGAGCAGAAGAGCCCAACACCTCTCCCCGCAGGACCCGCCGTCGTGCCGTCCCCGCCATGAACTGCCGTGCGGAGGTGCTGGAGGTGTCGGTGGAGGGTCGGCAGGTGGAGGAGGCCATGCTGGCCGTGCTCCACACCGTCCTGCTGCACCGCAGCACCGGCAAGTTCCACTACAAGAAGGAGGGCACCTACTCCATCGGCACCGTGGGCACCCAGGACGTGGACTGTGACTTCATCGACTTCGCCTACGTCCGCGTCTCCTCTGAGGAGCTGGACCGGGCCCTCCGCAAGGCCGTCGGGGAGTTCAAGGTAAGGAGCCCCATGGAGACCCAGCAGGGTTGAAAGCCGGAGCTTAAAAACTTGTGGGCTGTGCCGTGTCCTCGCCTGCGAGGGGAGGGTCTGTCCCCGGCCCCCCTGAGCGGGGCCACGTGTTCTCTCGGCAGGACGCGCTGCGCAACTCGGGCAGCGACGGGATGGGGCAGATCTCGCTGGAGTTCTACCAGAAGAAGAAGTCACGCTGGCCCTTCTCGGATGAGTGCATCCCCTGGGAGCTGTGGACCATCAAGGTGAACGTGGTGAACCTGGCTAATGAGCAGGAGCGGCAGATCTGCCGGGAGAAAGTGGGTGAGAAACTCTGCGAAAAGATCATCAACATCGTAGAGGTGATGAACCGCCACGAGTACCTGCCCAAGATGCCCACCCAGTCGGAGGTGGACAATGTCTTTGACACCAGCCTGAAGGATGTGCAGCCCTACCTGTACAAGATCTCCTACCAGATCACGGACTCCCTGGGCACCTCGGTCACCACCACCATGCGCCGGCTCATCAAGGACACGCTGGCTCTGTAGGGCCAGGTGCCGCCAAGGCGGGTTCACCCTGTGTGGTGGCACCTCTCCGGCACAGCCCCGGGCTCTTTGGGACAGCGTCTCTGCTTGGATCCTTCCTCTCCACCTCCAAAAAGCCTCTGCGGAGAGCTGAACTCAGCCTGGCCCCTTAATTGGGGGTTGCTGCTGGTTTACTTTGCACCGTGGGGTGCTCGCCTGGCTCGAAGAACCGGCTCGGTGGCTCCCAGGTTGGCTGAGCGGCGGTGAGTCCTCGGGGCGGGAGCTGCCCGTCGGCACGTGTGGCACCGGCTCAGCGCCGTGCTTCTGGCCCGGCATAGCAATGCTGGGGATCGGCATGGTGGGGGAGTAGCGTCCAAACCCCCTCCGGCCCTGCCTGTGGCCACTCTCGGCTCACTCTGCGTGGCACGGCCAGCACCAGCCTTGTCCCCTGTCACCGCGTGTGTCCCCTCCGGTGGCACCCTGGTCCCTGGGATGGAGCCGCTTCCCCGCGGGGCCCGGAGACGAGCTCGCTGCCTCTTCTGGGGCAAAAATAAAGAATTTCTCCTTTCACGTGGAGTCTTGTCACCTCCTGGCTGTCGATGGGGCCGGTGTCCCCAGGACGGGGGGCAGCTGAGCCAGGGGCCCCCGTCGCGTCCCCGTGCCCTGGGGCTCAGCGGCCGCAGTGGGGAGAGGCAGGGGCTGATGTCCCCGGGGCCGCGTCGCTGCTGCCCACCCCTTGGGAGCGACACCCTGAGCCCCAGAGCGTGCCCAGGGGAGGGGATGGGGCGAGCGCCTTTGGGTGCAGGACGCTGCGCCCCTCCACAGCACCGCGGCGGGGGCAAAGCCCCTTCCCCTGCCCGGCGGGGGCGGGCATCAGCCGGGCACCGGCTTCTCCGCAGAGCAAGGGGGGCCGCGGGCGGCGGAGACGGTCCCTGACATCACTTAAACCCTTCCCATTCTCGCCGACCCGCCACTGCCCCGCGCACCCGCACTCTGCTCCTGGGAGGAAGAAGAAGAAGAGGAGGAGGAGGAGGAGGAGATGAACGCCAGTGCACAGGCCAGTGCCTGGGGGGCCGTGCGGGTGGCCGAGACTGCCCAAATTGCCGTCGTCCTGGTGCTCTGCCTCGCCGTCGCCTTCGCCCTCTTCTTCCTCGGCTGCAACCTGCTGCTGCGGGCGGAGAGTCTGGCGGCAGCCCCGGCACAGGGCGAGCGGCGGCCGTCCCACGAGACCGAGAGGGCCGCCGAGGGGGCGTAGGGACCGGCCTGAGCCCAGCGGATGGACAGATTGGACGGACGGATGGACGGATGGATGGACAGCAGCGTCTTTGCCCATGCAGCATCTTTGAAGGCACTTGGGGACGGAGCGGGACGGCACTGCGGGCCGCGGCGTCCCCGGCTTGTACAGACGGATTAAAAGGCCAGCGGAGCCAGTGCTGAGGCCAGGTCTGGATCCGGCCATGGGCGCGGCGGTGCTGGTAAATCCCCGCCGGGAGAGGATTAGGGGAAACTTTTATTCCCTGTTTTAGGGCTAATCCCTGGGCAGGCGCCGCTCGCGGCTTAGGGAGGGGCTGGGGCCTCATCCTGCCCCTCCGGACCCCATGTACCCCCACAGCAGCGATGCCAGGGCCGCATCCTGCACCCCCAGCCCCCTCTGCCCTTCTCCCAGCGACGCAGCGCCTGCATCCCGCTCCCCCCAGCCCTTCAGACCCTGGGCCATATCCTGCCCCTCCCAGCCCCCTTGGCTCTGCCCCGGTGATGCTCAGGCCTGATCCTGGCCCCTCCGTTGTTCCCAGGGCCGCATCCTGTCCCTCCACCCCTCTCGCAGTCCCCCCCACCCCACCCCTAAGCTGCTCCCAATCTCCCGCGGCTGCCGACAGTGGGGTGAACTGGGGCCACCCCACCCCGGAGCGGGGCTGGCGATGTGGGGGGGCTTCCCCCACCGCCCCCCCTTAATCCCACAGCTTTAATAACGTGCCGCAAAGCCCGGCTTAAGGGGCTGCTCCCTGCGTATGCCATGTGCCCCCCCACCCCAGGACACGGGACCCCCCGCATGGGGGGGGCTCCCCGGGCGCCGGGGTCCCCTCTGCGCCTCCCCTGACCCCCCCCCCAAGCAGACAGTGGTCATGTAAAAGACTCCATATATTTCACATGTACAAAAAGTCACGGGGGGGGGGGGGGGATTTGGGGGGATCCGGGGTGGGGGGCACCATCCTGCCGCCCCCCCAGCCCGGCCTGGCTTTGGTCCCTTTTTTTTTTTTTTTTTTTTTTTTTTTTTGGCAATTAGTGTTCACATCAGTGGTCAAAGTGACGAGCGCGGGGGGACACACACGACACCCCCCGTGGTCCCTGCGGTAGGATGGGGGGCTCTGGGGCAGTGACCCCCACGGGGACAAGGGGAGGGGGCACCCCATGGGGCAGCCACCGCCGCTGGGCACCCACCACAGCCGGAGGCAGGATTTGGCCTCTGCTGCAGGCAGGTTTTTGTGGGGGAGGGGTGGGGTGGGCATGGGGGGGTCTGGGCCACGCATTCCCCGCTGGGTGGGGGGGATGGGGACGCCGCCGGCGAGGACGGTGGCACGGGATGTCCCTGCGCGGTGCCGGGGGCAGGATGGAGCCCCCGCCTCAGACCTGTGGGGCAGAGCAGGGTGAGGAGGGGAAACTGAGGCAGCCCGGCCACCGCAGCCCAACCCCCTTGCACCCGGGGCCGACCCGAGGTCCTTACCCTTGCTCGGCTACAGGCGGATCCACCTGCGGGCTGCGGGATGGAAGGGACAGCGTCAGGAGACCCCGGCCTGGCCTGGGGGACGGCCCCGGGGGACCCCAGCAGGGCCAAGGCAGCTCGGGGCCCGTCCTGCAGGCACCGGGCTGGGAGCCAGTACAGCACTGGGACCCTGTGCTGGGACCCAGTATGGCACTGGGACCCCGTGTTGGGACCCAGTATGGCACTGGGACCCCACACTGCTGCAAAGACCCCAAGCTGGTAACCCACTCTTGCAACCAGGACCCTCCCTGGGACCCAGCCTTGCACTGGGATCTGGTGCCAGGATCTTGTGCTGGGCTCCAGTATGGCACTGGGACCCCTCCACTGCAGCAAAGACCCCATGCTGGAAATCCAGCCCCGTACCAGGACCCTCCCTGGGTCCCAGCCGCGCATCGGGATCCGCTGCTGGGACTCAGCCTGCAGTGGGAGCTGTGCTGGGATCCAGTGTTGTGCTGGGACCCTGTGCTGGGATCCTGCACTGCAGCAAAGACCCCATGCTGGAAACCCAGCCTTGCACCAGGATCCTGTGCCAAGACTTTGTGCTGGAACCCCAGCCTTGCACCAGAATCCTGTGCCGGGACCCAGCCTTGCACCAGAATCCTGTGCCAGGATCCTGTGCCGGTACCCAGCTTTGCGCCAGGATCCTGTGCCGGTACCCAGCTTTGCACCAGGATCCTGTGGCAGGACCCAGCCTTGCACCAGAATCCTGTGCCGGGACCCAGCCTTGCACCAGGATCCTGTGCCGGTACCCAGCCTTGCACCAGGATCCTGTGCCAGGACCCAGCTTTGCACCAGGATCCTGTGCCAGGACCCAGCCTTGCACCAGGATCCAGTGCCAGGATCCTGTGCCAGGACCCAGCTTTGCACCAGGATCCTGTGCCAGGATCCTGTGCCGGGACCCTGTGCCGGGACCCAGCCTTGCACCAGGATCCTGTGCTGGGACCCAGCTTTGCACCAGGATCCTGTGCCGGGATCCTGTGCCGGGACCCTGTGCCGGGACCCTGTGCCAGGACCCAGCCTTGCACCAGGATCCTGTGCTGGGACCCAGCTTTGCACCAGGATCCTGTGCCGGGACCCTGTCCCAGGACCCAGCCTTGCACCAGGCTCCCGCACCAGGCCCCTGCTCCGCTCCGAGGGGCTGGGGGGGGTGGGTGCTGGGCACCCCGGGGTGACGGCGTGGGGGAGGGGGCGTGCAGGAGGGGGCATGCGGGGCGGGCGGGGGGCCGGGCATGCAGGCGGTACCTGGGGGCTAACAGCTGGACTCGTCGTGGTGGGACGGGTCGCAGAAGAAGCGCGAGCCCCGTTTGGCGGTGCGGGCCGTGAAGGGGACGCTCTTCAGCGCTGCAGGGGGGCACGGTTTGGGGTACGGGAGGGGACAGGGAGACGTCAGCCCCCGCACACGGGTGGGAGCCAGGCACCCGGGCTGGGGCGGGGGGCGGCGGGGGCCGTACCGGTGATGATGTCCTCGATGGTGCCATCCTTGCCCTCGTAGACGGGGTGATGGTCCTTGGCCTGGCGCCGCCGCAGCTCCGCGATCAGCTCCTGCTGCTGCCACTTGTTGCGCTGCGAGGGAAGCGCAGGGGTGCCAGGTTGGGGACACAGGTGGCCCCTCCGTGTGCCCCCCGCCGCCACCGACCCGTGCGCCAACCCACGCTCACCTTCTCCTGCTTCTTCGCCTCCTGCGCCAGCAGCTTCTCCCGCATCACCTCCTCCTGCTTCTTCCGTGTCTCATTCTCCTGCTCCGCGTCCTGCCAGGGCGCAGGGTGGCGGTGGGAGCCAGCTCCCCGCCACCGCCGGTGCCACCGCCGCCCCGCGTGTCCCCCCTGCCTCACCTTGTAGGAGCGGATGAACCGGACAAAGACCGGGAAGAAGACAGATGGCGGGGTCGTCTTGGGGCTCTCGCCGAAATACCGCACCACGGTGTTGTAGGCGTCCTGGAACAGGGGCCGGGGCGGTCACCAAGGGGCTGCACGTCCCGCAGCTCCCGGTGCCCTCCCGGCACGAGGTGCGTGCAAGGCAAGGCTTGCACGAGGAGGGTGCAAAGCAAGGTGTGCACGAGGGCCGTGCAAAGCAAATGTGCATGTGGAGTGTGCAAAGCAAGGCGTGCACGGGGGCTGTGCAAAGCAAGGTGTGCACAAGGGCTGTGCAAAGCAAGGCAGGTGTACATGAGGAGCATGCAAAGTAAGGTGTGTGACCAGACGTGCACAAGGAGCACACAAAGCAAGGTGTGCACGAGGGCTGTGCAAAGCAAGGCATGCACAAGGAGCATGCAAAGCCAGGTGTGCATGACAAGGAGTGCCCAAGGAGCGTGCAAAGCAAGATGTGCATGAGGGCCATGCAAAGCAAGGCACAGACAAGGGCCATGCAAAGCAAGGCATGCACAAGGACCATGCAAAGTAAGGTGTGTGTGACAAGACGTGCACAAGGAGCATGCAAAGCAAGACAGGTGTGCACGAGGAGCGTGCAGAGCAAGGCAGGCGTGCACGAGGAGCATGCAAAGCAAAGTGTGGCTGAGGGCTGTGCAAAGCAAGGCATGCATGACAAGGCGTGCACGAGGGCTGTGCAAAGCAAGGCAAGTGTGCATGTGGAGTGTGCAAAGCAAGGCGTGCACAAGGACCAGGCAAAGCAAGATGTGCATGAGGGCCGTGCAAAGCAAGGCAGACAAGGGCTGTGCAAAGCAAGATGTGCATGAGGGCTGTGCAAAGCAAGGCAGACAAGGGCCGTGCAAAGCAAGATGTGCACGAGGGCTGTGCAAAGCAAGATGTGCATGAGGGCCGTGCAAAGCAAGATGTGCACGAGGGCTGTGCAAAGCAAGATGCGCACGAGGGCCATGCAAAGCAAGGCACAGACGAGGGCCGTGCAAAGCAAGGCGTGCGTGACGAGGTGCGTGCAAGGGCCGTGCGAGGCACGGCTGCTCCGCAGCCCTCACCTCGGCCGTCCGCGCGTCCTTCTGCAGCCGCTCCAGCTTGCCCTCGCTGGCGGCCAGGAAGGCGCGCAGGACGCTGTTCTCGTGCAGCCCGCACTCCCGCCGCAGCAGCTCCATGCCCCGGCCCAGCTCCTTCACGTCCAGCAGCACGTTCTCCAGGGACACTGCGGGGACACGGGGACGGGTCAGGGGACCCACGGCCCCGGGGGACGGTGAGCCAGGGGCGCGGGGACAGGGCGTACCTGCGGCTGCCTTCTCCACGAAGTGCAGCTCCTGCCAGAAGGTTGCCAGCTCGGGGTACTTCTCCCGCACCGTCAGAGCAATGAAATGCAGCAGCGTCATCTTCCTGTCCGTCGACTTGGTGTCCAGGAGCTGCAGGGTGATTTTGGGGGGGGGGTTAAGGGCTGTGGGATGGGACCCCCAGGAGCCCACGTGGTCCCAGGGAACCCGCGCAGGGGGGTCCGGGGGTGCCCACCAGGTCCAAGCTCTGCAGTTTGAAGCCGTAGACGGCGCCGCGTTTGCTGCTGTTCATGTAGTTGCCCAGCGCCAAGATGATCTTAAGGGGAAAAACGCCGGGGATGGGGGGATCAGGGAGGAACAAGACCCCCACGGGACCCCCCCCCTCGCCCAGCTACGGCAAGGATGGGGGGCAGGACTCTGACCCAGCTGGTCCCCACTGTCCCCTGGTCCCCCCACGCTCACCTCCAACATGTGCTTCAGCTTCTGGGAGGACTTGACGGAGGCCGAGGCCGCGATGATGGCGTTGAGCTGCTGCAGGGGGACAGGCCGGGGGGGCTCAGCTGGCGTGCAGGGTCCGGGCACCCCCAGCGGGTGCAATCCCCCCCTTCCCAGCTCCGTACCGGCGTCAGCATCTGGAGGTTTTCAGCGAAGTTGCCGAGGAAGGCCATGATGGCCATGCGCTGGGGCAGCCGCTCCACCTTGCTGAACTGCAGCATGAAGCGGTCCTCGTCCGCCAGCTCCTCCAGCGGCTTGCGCTCCCGCTCGTACTGCCGCAGTGCCTTCACCTCCGCCTCCGTCGGCAGGAACCGCATCAGGCACTCCACGAAGTCCACCGGCAGCGTCGCCAGGTCAAACCTGCCCCGCGCCCGCACCGTCGGGGACCAGCTCTCCACTGCGCCCTGCCCAGACCCCCTGCACCCCAGCCAAAGCCCCTGCTCCCTGCCTGGATCCCTGAACCCTACCTGGACCCCTGCACCCTGCCTGGACCCCTGCACCCCAGCCAAAGCCCCTGCACCCTGCCTGGATCCCTGCACCCTGCCTGGACCCCTGCACCCCAGCCAAAGCCCCTGCACCCCAGCCTGACCCCCTGCACCCTGCCTGGACCCCTGAACCCTAGCCAAAGCCCCTGCACCCCAGCCAAAGCCCCTGCACCCCAGCCTGACCCCCTGCACCCTGCCTGGACCCCTGCACCCCAGCCAAAGCCCTTGCACCCTGCCTGGACCCCTGCATGCTGCCTGGATCCCTGCACCTTGCCTGGACCCCTGAACCCCAGCCAAAGCCCCTGCACCCTGCCTGGATCCCTGCACGCTGCCTGGATCCCTGCACCTTGCCTGGACCCCTGAACCCCAGCCTGACCCCATGCACCCTGCCTGGACCCCTGCACCCCAGCCAGACCCCCTGCATCCTGCCTGGATGCCTACACCCCAGCCAAAGCCCCTGCACCCTGCCCAGACCCCTGCACCCTGCCCAGTCCCCTGCACCCCAGCCAGACCCCTTGCACCCCAGCCAGACCCCCTGCACCCTGGCCAAAGCCCCTGCACCCCAGCCAAAGCCCCTGCACCCTGCCTGGACCCCTGCATCCCAGCCAAAGCCCCTGCAGCCCTGCCAGACCCCTACACACTGCCCGGACCCCTGCACCCCAGCCAGATGCCTTGAAACCTGCCTGCCCCCCCCCCCCGAACACCAACCAGCCCCCCTGCACCCCAGCCAAACCCCCTGCACACCAGCCAAACCCCCTGCACCCTGCCTGGACCCCTGCACCCCAGCCAGACCCCCTGCATCCTGCCTGGATGCCTGCACCCCAGCCAAAGCCCCTGCACCCTGCCCAGACCCCTGCACACTGCCCAGTCCCCTGCACCCCAGCCAGACCCCTTGCACCCCAGCCAGACCCCCTGCACCCTGGCCAAAGCCCCTGCACCCTGCCTGGACCCCTGCACCCCAGCCTGATGCCCTGCACCCCAGCCTGACCCTCTGTACCCTGCCAGGGCCCCCTGCACCCCAGCCACCCCCCCAGCACCCCCACCCTGCACCCCGGCGTGGGTGGGCACGTACGTGTGGATGGCCCGGCAGATCTCCTCGGTGCTGCGGCCCGCCTTGCGCAGGGTGATGGCCAGGTTCTTGGCGCGGTTGGCCTCCAGCAGCGTCACTTTGCTGGCCGCCTTCTGCGACGCCTTGTTCTTGGCGCAGACGAGGTCGAGGGCCGGACCCTGCGCCTTGGTCTTGAAGAGCTCCTCGAAGCGCTCCAGGTCAAGGTCCTGGTGGGACGAGGAGGGAGGACTCAGAGGCGGCGGCAGCGGTGGTGGTGCCCACCCAGCCGCTCGGGCCGGGGGTCCCCGGCCTCACCTCCAGCACCCGCTCGTCGTCCAGCTCGCTGAACACCGTCCCGCTGATCTGGTTGGGCTTCAGCGCCGTCCAGTTGAAGACGGGCAGCCGGAACTTGGTCTTGATGGGCTTCTTGATCCGGATGGCTGCCAGCGGGGCAGCGGCCGGCTCAGCCCCCGCCGGGGCAGGGGGACACGTCCTGTGCCCACCCTGAGCCACCCGAGCCCCGTGCATCAGTCCCCAGGCTGTCACCATGCCCTGGGCCACCCCATCCCCGTGCTGTGGTCCTTGCACCCATCCCTTGGCGACTGCAACCCCGACACCCCGGTGCCTGAACCCTTCCCCTTCCTCTGCCCCTGTCCCCATCCCCTGGGTCCCTGCACCGTCCCCCAGGTCCCTGCACCGTCCCCTGGGTCCCTGCACCGTCCCCTGGGTCCCTGCACCGTCCCCCGGGTCCCTGCACCGTCCCCGCGCACTCCCCACCTACCCGAGAGCCCGACGGTGAGGGCGATGGAGGGCGAAGCCCCTGGCAGCGGTGGGGCCGGGGGACATTTGCCTGTGAAGGGAGGAGAGGGTGAGACCATGCCCCAGTGGGGATGGCCCAGTTTTGGGGACGCCCCAGCCTCAGGAGTGGCCCAGCACCAGGGACACCCCGGTTTTGGAGCCCCCCCACCTCCCATCCTGGGGATGCCCCAGCCCTGGGGACAGCGCAGCTCGGGGCTGCCCCAGTTTTGGGGCTGTCCCGGGGACTCCCCCGTCCTCACCTGGGAGTGGGGGCGCGGGGGGCGGCAGGGGGGGCGGCGGGGGGGGCGGGGGGGGCGCAGCCTCCACGGGGGGCAGGACCGGGAGTCGCAGGGCCTCTTCCAGGGGCTCGGGCTCGGGCTGGGGTGGGGGCTCGGTGCCCAGCACAGGGGGCGGCTCGGAGCCGTAACGCCGCCGGAAAGCCTCGTCCTTCTCCTTGATCATCCGCCGCAGCGTGTGCACCTGGTGACTCGTGTGCTCGTACGTCTCCTGGGGATGGCGAGCGTCAGGCCGGGGGGGGGGGGGGCCGGGACCCTGCCCCACCTCCCCACGGCCCCCCCACACACCTTGACCACCTCCAGCTCCTTCTCCCGCTGCAGCAGCTGCTTCTCCAGCTCCGCCACCCGCATCATGTTCTCGTTCTCCAAGTCCAGCAGCTTCTCCGTTAGCTGCAGGGGGAACACGGCTGTGACACCCACTCGGGGACCCCCACCCGGTGTCACCGCTGACCTCCCGGGGGCAAAGCCAAACCCTGGGAGGAGACGTCCCAGGACCTGGCGAGCAGCGTCCCCGCATCCCCCCACGCTCACGTACGTGGGACAGATGCTCCTCCAGCTCCTCCACCTTCTCCAGGGCCACGTTCTTGGTCTCGGCATCCTCCAGCAGCCCGCCCACGTCGAAGACGTTGTCCAGGTACGCCTGGATCTGCACCTGCAGCTTCTCACTCTCCGTGTGCCTCGACTTCTGCGGGCATCGGGGCAGCGTTAGGGATGGGGGGGGGGCTCCTTGGGGTGGCCCCCCTGCTCCCCGACCCCCCGTACCTGCAGGAACTCCTCCAGCCCCAGCTTGGTGAACTCGTACTGGAGATGGACGCGGAAGTTCATGTCCTCCACCGAGTGCACCACGATGTTGATGAACTGCATGCAGGCGACCTGCGGGCAGGGCTGGTGTCATCAGGAGCCCCCCCAGCACCCGCTGGTGTCACCAGGAGCCCCCCCAGCAGCCGCTGCCATCCCAAAGACCCCCCCCGGCCCAGGACCGGGTGTCCCACCATGAAGTCGATGCTGCTGTCCTCGTTGCGGAAGTAGTCCATCAGCCGCTCGAAGCGGTGCTTCTCCTTGCAGACCTGAGCGGGCAGTGGGCACGGGGTTAGCCTGGCTTGGGCCCCCCAGCCCCCGGCCCCCCCAGCCCCTGGGCTCCAGTCCCCTAATCCCAGTCTGGTCCTGGTGCCTCCCATTCCTCCATTCCCTGAGTCCTGGTCCCCGATGCCAGCCTGGTCCTGGTGTCCCCCATTCCTCCAGTCCCCTAATCCCAGTCTGGTCCTGGTGTCCCCTGTTCCTCCATTCCCTGGGTCCTAATCCCAAATCCCAGCCTGCTCCTGATGTCCCCATCCCAACCTGGTCCTGGTGTCCCCCATGTCTCCATCCCAGCCTGGTTCTGGTGTCCCCTGTTCCTCCATTCCCTGGGTCCTGATCCCTGATCCCAGCCTGGTCCCGGTGTCCCCCATGTCCCCATCCCAGCCTGGTCCTGGTGTCCCCCATGTCTCCATCCCAGCCTGGTCCTGGTGTCCCCCATGTCTCCATTCCCTGGGTCCTGATCTCAAATCCCAGCCTGCTCCTGGTGTCCCCATCCCAGCCTGGTCCTGGTGTGCCCTGTTCCTCCATTCCCTGGGTCCTGATCCCAAATCCCAGCCTGGTCCTGGTGTCCCCAGTGCCCCCATCCCAGCCCGGTCCTGGTGTCCCCCATGTCTCCATCCCAGCCTGGTTCTGGTGTCCCCTGTTCCTCCATTCCCTGGGTCCTGATCCCAAATCCCAGCCTGGTCCTGGTGTCCCCATCCCAGCCTGGTCCTGGTGTGCCCTGTTCCTCCATTCCCTGGGTCCTGATCCCTCATCCCAGCCTGCTCCTGCTGTCCCCATCCCAGCCTGGTCCTGGTGTGCCCTGTTCCTCCATTCCCTGGGTCCCGATCCCAAATCCCAGCCTGGTCCTGGTGTCCCCAGTGCCCCCATCCCAGCCCGGTCCTGGTGTCCCCCATGTCTCCATCCCAGCCTGGTTCTGGTGTCCCCTTTTCCTCCATTCCCTGGGTCCTGATCCCAAATCCCAGCCTGCTCCTGGTGTCCCCATCCCAGCCTGGTCCTGGTGTGCCCTGTTCCTCCATTCCCTGGGTCCTGATCCCTGATCCCAGCCTGGTCCCGGTGTCCCCAGTGCCCCCATCCCAGCCCGGTCCTGGTGTCCCCCATGTCTCCATCCCAGCCTGGTTCTGGTGTCCCCTTTTCCTCCATTCCCTGGGTCCTGATCCCAAATCCCAGCCTGCTCCTGGTGTCCCCATCCCAGCCTGGTCCTGGTGTGCCCTGTTCCTCCATTCCCTGGGTCCTGATCCCTGATCCCAGCCTGGTCCCGGTGTCCCCAGTGCCCCCATCCCAGTCTGGTCCTGGTGTGCCCTTTTCCTCCATTCCCTGGGTCCTGATCCCTGATCCCAGCCTGCTCCTGGTGTCCCCATCCCAGCCTGGTCCTGTCTCCCCCCCATCCCCCCATCCCAGCCTGCTCCTGCAGCCCCCACTGCCCCGGTACCTCCTTGAAGTTGTCGAAGGCAGCGAGGATGATCTCGTGGCCGCCCCTCACCAGGCAGACGGCCGCCAGCAGCTCCAGCACCAGCGCCTTCGTCCTAGGGTGGAGCAGCACCGTCGCCGTCGCACCCGGCCAGCACCGGGGACCCCCACCCCGCCAGATCCCCCCCGCTTACCTCGGGTTCTTGTTATTGAGGCTCAGGGCGATCTCGTTGACGGCGTGGGGATGGGACATGACCAGGTTGAAGCCGTACTGCGGGGAAGGAGCGGGGATGGCGTTAGCCGTGCCAGCGCGGCGGCGGCGGCGGCAGCGGCGCGGGGGCGGCAGTACCTGGTAGTTCATGATGGCCCGCAGACACATGATGCAGAGGTGGACATCGTCCTTCTGGCTCACCAGGCGCGAGTTCTTCAGCGCCCTGCGGCTCGGCAGCGTGCCGTAGCTGGGGGGGACACCGGGCACCGGTGAGCGGGACCCTCGCACCGCTGGTGCTGCACCGCCAGCGCGGGAACTGGCCCCGTGGGACCACGGTGGGGACCAGGGTGGGGACAGCGTGGGGAGAGCATGGGGAGAGCGGGGCTTTCGGAGGGGCAGAGGCAGAGAGAAGCGGAGGGCGAGAGGGACAGAGGCCGGTGGAGACGCGGAGCGAAGCCGCCGCGAGCGCCGGGCCAGCCCCGGGCAGCCGGTACTTACCCGGCGGGCGAGCGGCGAGGCGGGCGCGGAGAAGAGAGAGAGAGAGCGCAGCCAGAGAGGGGGGGGCCCGGGCCTGGAAGCAGAGACGGGGTGCGTTACCCCGGGGCGCGGGGGCAGAGCCAGAGCGGGGGGCGAGAGGAGGCAGCGCGGCCGCGGCAGGCAGAGGGACGGGCAGGCGGCGTGGGCACGACGGGGATGGCGGCACCGAGCTGCTGCGGGTGGGCAGGGCACGGCGCCCACGGCCAGCAGGCCGGGACACGGCACGCAAGGCAGCGCGGGATGTGGCATGCGTGGGACGGGACACGGCACGGCCATGCCATGTCAAGGCACAGCCCGGTGCTCAGGGTGCACCACGGGGCAGCCGGCACACAGGACACGGTGTGTACCGCACACGTGATGGGGCACGGCGCAGCACGCGCTGTGGGCAGGATGGTGTGTGGCACGGCACGCACCACAGGGCAGTCGGCACGCGGCATGCACCGCGGGCTGGATGGTGCACAGCCTGGCACGCACCATGGCACGATTGTGCACAGCACAGGGCATGATGGCACGGCACACACCACGGAACGATTGTGCACAGCACAGGGCATGATGGCACGGCACACACCACGGAACGATTGTGCACAGCACAGGGCATGATGGCACGGCACACACCACGGAACGATTGTGCACAGCACAGGGCATGATGGCACGGCACACACCACGGAACGATTGTGCACAGCACAGGGCATGATGGCACGCCACACACCGTGGCATGATTGTGTGTGGCACAGGGCATGATGGCCTGGCACACACCATGGCAGGATGGTTCATGGCACAGGGCACGATGGCATGGCACACAACAAGGCACGATTGTGCATGGCACAGGGCACGATGGCACAGCACACACCAAGGCAGGATGGCGCATGGCACAAGGCACAACGGCACGGCATACACTGTGGCACAATTGTGCATGGCATAGGGCACGATGGCACGGCACACACCATGGCAGGATGGTGCATGGCACAAGGCACGATGGTACATGGCATGGCACACACCCTGGGCAGGACTGTGCATGCCACGACGGCACGGCACGCACCACGGGCAGGACAGCGCACGGCACAGCGTGCACCGCAAGGCAGCGGGCGCACAGCACGCACCCCAGGCAGGACGGTGCACGGCACAGGGCACGACGGCACGGCACGTGCCACGGCGGGACGGCACGTGGCACGGCACGCAGCAAGCGGCAGCGCCAGGGCCGGCAGAGCGGGGCAGCTGCTGGGCGCAGCGGCGGGACGTACCCCTGCAGCCGGCCGGCACGGCGGGTACGTACCGTAGGGCGGTCTGGCGGGCAGAGCGGGCGAGGCTGCTGGCGAAGGGGGCGGGCAGGGCGCTGGGGTGCTGCAGATCCTCGATGGACCTGCTCCAGGCGCGCAGCTTCTCCAGCGCGCCGTCCTCGCCGCCTTCCAGGCCCTCAAAATCCAACCTGGGTGGGACACGCGCGCGGCGGGGGGCACACGGCTGCGGCGCGGCGCAGCCACCGCAGCAAGCGCTGAAGCGGGTGGCGGCTGGGCAGCGGGGAAGGGCAGGGAGAGGCGCGGGGGTGGCCCTGGGACCCCCCAACACCAGCGGGCGGGAGGGTCCGAACATCCCGTGTCCCTCGGGACCCCCGAGGTGGGTCCCCTCGCGCCGGCGGGGCTGCCCCGGTGCCGATAAGGGGCCGAGCGGTATCGGCCGCCGGCAGCAGGGAGCTGCCACCGGGCACCGGGACCCTTCATGTCCCAGGTCCCCCAGCACCCCAGGGACCCCCCAGCACCCTACTCACATGACGGCGCACTGGGCGAAGGACAAGTAGTTCACCAGCACGTCCAGCCCCTTGTTCTCATCGTTGAGGAACTCGCGCACCCACCTGCAGCACCAGGCACCCATCAGGGCCCGCGGGAGCCGGGGACGCCCCCCCAGCATGATCCCCCCCACCGCAGGGACCCCCGGCCCGGGGCAGGGACGCAGAGGGGGCTGCGTGGGTGTCCCGGGGCTCCGGCAGCGGTTGCAGCCCCTCTGCTATCGCCGGTGCCAGTGCTGGCGTGGCTTTATCTGCCCGCTGCAGGGCAGGGAGGGCTCGGCCCCGGGCGCAAGGTGGGAAGCTGAGCTGGGTGCTGGGGCTGTGCCCCCCTCCCCAGTCCTGAGCACCCTGGGGTGGGAGGATTTGGGGTGCCCTGGCCCCCCGGGAGGGTGTTAGGGTGCACGCGTGAGGCACCGCACAGGGCAAGGAGCCCGGTCGAGAGGTGCCTGGGGGCAGAGGGCGGGGTGGGTGTGCAAGTGAGGTGGGTGTGCATGGGGAGGGGGGTGCACATGGTGTGCGTGTGCTTGGGATGTGCATGTGCACGGGGGGGGTGCGTGTGCATAGGGAGTGTGCACAAGGCATGTGTGTGCACAAGGTGTGTGTGTGCATGGGGTGTGTGCATGGGGGGTGCGTGTGCATAGGGAGCGTGCACAAGGCATGTGTGTGCACAAGGTGTGTGTGTGCATGGGGTGTGTGCATGGGGGGGTGCGTGTGCATAGGGAGCGTGCACAAGGTGTGTGTGTGCATGGGGAGTGTGCATGGGGTGTGCACAGAGTGTGCGTGTGCATAGGGAGCGTGCACAAGGTGTGTGTGTGCATGGGGTGTGCACAGAGTGTGCGTGTGCATAGGGAGCGTACACAAGGTGTGCGTGTGCATGGGGGGTGTGCAGAGGGTGTGCGTGTGCATAGGGAGCATGCACAAGGCATGCATGTGCATTGGGGTGTGCATGTGCATGGGGCGTGTGCATGGGGGGTGTGTGTGTAGGGAGCATGCACAAGGCATGTGTGTGCATGGGGTGTGTGCATAGTGGGGGTGCGCACAGGGGGTGCGTGTGCGTAGGGAGTGTACACAAGGTGTGCACGTGCATGGAGGGGTGTACACGGCGTGTGCGTAGGGAGTGAGCACAAGGCGTGTGTGTGCACAGGGTGTGCATGGGGGGGTGCGTGTGCATGGGGAGCGTGCACAAGGTGTGCGTGCGCACGGGGGATGTGCACAGGGTGTGCATAGGGAGTGTGCACAAGGCATGTGTGTGCACGGGGGGGTGCGCATGGGGAGAGGGGCGGCATGCACGGGGGTCATGCACAGGGGGTGTGCACGGGGAGAGGGGCAGCGTGCACGGGGGTCATGCACGGGGTGTGTGCACGGGTGGTGCGCATGGGGAGAGAGGCAGCGTTCATGGGGGGCGTGCATGGGGGGTGTGTGCATGGGGGGTGTGCACAGGGGGTGCACATGGGGAGAGGGGCAGCGTGCACAGGGGGGCGTGCACGGTGTGTGTGCACGGGGGGGTGCGCATGGGGAGAGGGGCAGTGTGCATGGGGGGGGCGTGCACGGTGTGTGCATGCATGGGGGTTGTGCATGGGGGGTGCGCATGGGGAGAGGGGCGGCATGCACGGGGGTTGTGCACAGGGGGTGTGTGCACAGGGGGTGCGCATGGGGAGAGGGGCAGCATGCACGGGGGGGCGTGCACGGTGTGTGTGTGCATGGGGGTTGTGCACGGGGGGGTGCGCATGGGGAGAGGGGCGGCATGCACGGGGGTCGTGCACAGGGGGGTGTGCACGGTGTGTGCGCACGGGGGGTGCGCACGGGGAGAGGGGCAGCGTGCACGGGGGTCGTGCACAGGGGGTGTGTGCGCACGGGGGGGTGTGCACGGGAAGAGGGGCAGCGTGCACGGTGGGTGTGCACGGGGGGTGTGCACGGGGAGAGGGGCAGCGTGCACGGGGGTCGTGCACAGGGGGTGTGTGCGCACGGGGGGGTGTGCACGGGAAGAGGGGCAGCGTGCACGGTGGGTGTGCACGGGGGGTGTGCACGGGGAGAGGGGCAGCGTGCACGGGGGTCGTGCACGGGGTGTGTGTGCACGGGGGCACACACGAGGCGGGGTGTGCATGCACGGGGGGGGGGGCAGCACGCATGCACGGGCAACGAGGGCTGCACCCAGGAGCACGGCGAGCACGGGGTGCACACGCACGGCCTCGGAGCCCCCACGCCTGCCCGCGCCCCTGCCCGCGCCCGGGCGGTGAGTCAGGCCGCAGCGGGAGCCGGGGGGGCTCGGGGGGGCCCGTGGCCGCCCCTTTCCTGCCGGCGCCATCCCCTCGCCCCAGCCCGTTTCCTGTCTCCGGCTGCTGCTATTTTCAGGCGGCAGGCAGGGAAGAGCCGAACGGCGTGGCCACGGCGGGGCCGGTGGCGGGGCCCAGCCTGGCACGTGCACGAGCTGCCCCAAGCACGCGGGCACGACCGCGGAGCCGGGCACCCACCGGTGACATCCCCACCGTCCCCGGTAACGTCCCCATCCCTCCGGCCAACCCGTGCAGCTCCGGCGCATCTCTCCGCACGCCGGCGGGACGAGCGGCCGGCGTGGGGTCAGGGTGCCACCGGTTTGGGGACGGTGCCGAGCCCTCCGGTGCCGGGAGGAGCCGGGCAGGATCCAGCCACGCTGCTTCACGCCGGGCGTCATCGCCGGCCCCATCCGCCCGCGGCATCCGCCCCTGGGACCTGCCCGCCGGCGGCCCTGGCCAGCGGCACGGCCGGGGCAGGAACCGGCCCAGTTCCTGCAGCGCCTTCGACTTCCCCTGCAGCTGCGGCAGGGCCGGTGCCGGGACCCTGCACCCCCCCGGGACCCCGCACCCCTCCCCGGGACCCCACAACCCCCCCCAGGACCCCGTGCTCACCCAATGTGGTTCGTCCGCAGGCTGATCTCCAGCTCGCGCAGGACCTTGGTCGACTCCTGCACCCTCCTCCTGAACTTCTGGGGGCAGAGCGAGGCTGAGCCGTGCCCCCCATGGCCCCCCAGCCCCCCCGACCCCCCGCCAGCCCCTCACCTTCCGCGTGACGCCCGGCTCCAAGAAGCTGCGCAGTTTCTGGATGTAGGCGTGGGGGGGGCTCTTCACCTGGAACCTCTCCTGGGGTGGGGGGGACGGGGCGGGGGTCGGTGACACCGGCACGGCAGCCCAGCCCCCCCCCCCCCCAGGACCCCCCGTCCCACCCCCCAAGCCCCCCACCTGGTCGCAGATGAGGTCCCACTTCTTCTCGTTGTCGTACTGGCGCAGGAGCCGGGCTTTGTCCGGGGGCAGGTTCATGGAGCTCTGGGGGCAGACGTGGGGGTGTCACCCTGGGGGACATGGGGACATTGCCCCCCCCCACCCCGAGGGCCCCCAGCCCCACGGCACAGCCAGGGTCTCCCCGTGGGGCACCCGGCCCCACGGCACAGCCAGGGTCGCTGGCAGCGGGAAGCATGGGCAGGCACGGGGGCCACACGCGTGGCACGGGGATGGCAGTGCCACCAGCGCCATGTGCCAGACGCCGGCAGCACCAAATCTCCCCAGCGTCGACGCGTCCTTCCTGTCTGCACCCGCTTCCTCGCCGGCAAACCGCAGCCTCCGCTCCTCGACCGCGGCACGAAACCTGGCACAGGTGCCCGGCTCGCTGGGCATCTTCATGGCACAGCCCAGGGACCGCTGGTGCAGGATGCGGCCCGGGACAGCCGTATCACCAAGGACACGGACAGGACGCCACGGTGGAAACGGGGGATGCCGGTTGGCCATGGGCTCGGGGCTGCCCCGGTGGGCGATGCCACCCCGGCGGGTGATGCCACCCTGGCAAGGCAGCTCCCGGGCAGCGCCGTTAGCAGAGGCCAGCCACCGCCGCGGCCGGGAGGTGCCGGTGCTCCACCCGCCCCGCGGCAGCTAAAATTATCCCTCCCCTGGTCGTGCCAGCCCCGCGGAGCCACAGGAAACCGGGACAGAGCCTGGGCGAGGCCGCGCACACCCGGGGAGGGGGACAAACCCACGGGAGCGGGGATGTCACCCTCAGGATGGGGTCCCCCCAAAATCGCCCTGGGGACGGCGACCGTGCCTCCCTCCCCGCAGGGCCACGCTCGTTTGTGCGCCGCGGCCAACGGCAAAATCACGGGCCCCCTGGGGACACCCTGGGGATGGAGGCGGGGGGGGACACGGGACATGGAGGCCCCGAGTGGGGGGCACCGGGGGGGGCTTTGAAGCCCAGCCACCCTCGCCGGCATTCCCGCCGCTCGGCTTCCTGCCTTTGTGGCGGGAGCTGGGCCGCTCCCGGACGGGCACTTCCTTCACCACCGGCCCCCACCGGGGACCCCCCGGCTGCCCCGGGACTGAGCCCCCCAGGGACCGGGGGCTACCGGGGACGGAGCCCATGCCAGGGCCGGATCCTGCCCGTTCGGGGGCCGCCGGCGCTGCAGCCCCATCACATGATGAAATATTTTCCTCCCCAGCAGTAGCCAGGACGGCTCCGGGCAACGCCGACGCCTGGGGTGGGGATTTTAGGGGTGGCGGTACCGGGGGAACTACCACCCACCACCCCCAAAATCCCCACCGCCGGCGTTGCCCGGCAGGATGCGTGTCCCCCACCACCGGCCCCGCGGGGACCGGCTGCCGCATCCGCCCCGCGTGGGATGCGGGGACGGGCGACGGCCCCGTGGGCGGGTGCCACTCGCCGGCGGCAGGACAGTCCCGCGCTGGGGGTGCCGGTGCCCCCCGGTACCCCCTGTTCCGGCTCCCGGAGCCCCGCAGGGCCACGCTCGGCATTTCCTGCCCGGCCGCGGCTTCCGCTGGCTCCAGCTGCCACCGGGATGGCGGTGCTGGGGGTCGGGGGCCGTGTGCCCCCGGTGTCACCCGGCCGTGGTGTCTCTGATGGGGGGGTGTGCGTGTGTCCCCCCCAAACAACGCCAGCGCCGTGCCGGCACCGTGGACGGGTCGCCCCGCCGCGGGCAGGCCACGGGGCCACCCCGCCGTGCCGGGAGCCAGGCGCTGGTGGGACGCGGTGGCTCCCATGGCATCGGTGGTCCCAATGGCACCGGGGTCCCAGTGTGGGGACGGGGTCACCGCCGAGCCACGTCCCGGTAACGGGACAGCACCGCAGCCTTGGCCGGTGACCGCTGCGGGGAGGCCACCGCCCCGGCCGTGACAGCGGCCCAGGGACCACGCAGGGCACCCAGCCCCGGGGGGACACCGTGCCCCCGGGGACCCCCAGCCCCGGGGACCCCCAGCCCCGGGGCCCCTGCACCCATGGGTCCCCCAGCCCTGGGGACACCGCACCCACGGGGGATCCCCGGCACCAGGGTCCCCGCACCCACGGGGTGCCCAGCCCCGCGCGCCGCCTCGATGGGACTTTCCGGGGTCAAAAAGTCCCGGGACCGAAGGGGCCCCCCCCGGTGGCACCGGGAGTGGCGTCACCCCCCGGGGCTGTCCCGGGACGGGCTTCCCCCGCGGTTGCCCCCGGCCCCTGCCCATCCCCGCGGGCACCGGCGCTCCCTGCCCACCCCCGGTTCCTCCGGGCGCCGGTGCCGTCCCCGGCGGTGCCCGCCCGTCCGCAACCGGACGCCGGGAGGGGAGCGCGGCGGCGGGGCGCGTCAGGCCCGGGAGGGCGCACCGGGAGGGGTCCCGGGTAGGGGCGGACTGGGAGAAGCGCAGCGGGACCCGGAGGAGGCGCGGCGGGAGCAGGGACGGAGCCCGGGGGAAGCGCCCCGGGGCGGGGGGGGGGGGCACCGGGAACCGGAGGGGCGCGGCGGGCGGCCGGGGCCGCGGCAGGGGTCGGTCTCTCACCAGCACCAGGGCGAAGCGCTCCTCCAGCTCGCAGGGCTCCGGCATCGGCATCTTGCCCGGGGCGAGCAGCCCCGGAGCCGCCGCCGCCGCCGCTCCCGGGCCCCGGGGCAGCGCCTCCCCGTCCGCACTCTCCACGTTCCCCATCCCCGGCCCAGGCACCGGGGGGCGGCGGGGGAGGCTCAGGCCGTCGCGTCCGGCCGCCGCCGCCGCCGCCTCCCGGCCCCGCCCCCCCCCGCCCCGCCCGGCCCCGCCCCGCCCGCAGCGCCGCGGCGGGGCCGCCAGGGGGCGCCAAGAGCGGCCGCGCGGCGGAGCCACCGGGGGGCGCCCAAGGGCAAGGAGCGAGCGGGAGGTGCCGATTGGCCCGGCGCGGGCCACAGCGGCCAATGAGCGTCGCGCTTCTGTGCGGGGGAAGGGGGGCGTCTGGCCAACGGCGGCGCTCGGGCGCGGCCGACCGCCAATGAGCGACGGCAGCGTCTCGCCCCGCCCCGCCCCGGGTGGTGGCGGCGGGCCAATAGAACGAGGAGGGGGGCGGGCCTCCGCCGCGCGCCGGCCAATGAGCGCCGGGGGCGGGGCGGAGTGGGGACCGTTCGAGGCCTGGCACGGACGGCGGAGCGCGGCGCAGGTGAGGGGGCCGCGGCGGGGGGGGCCCGGCCCGGCCCGGCCCGGCCCGGCTGCGGGGGTCCCCGCCGCCCCCCGGGGCCTTCGCGGCGTCTGCGGGCCCCGGGCAGCCTCCCCCGCCCCTCCAGGCCTCGCCCCGGGGGGTCCCGGCCTGGGCAGCGCCTGCTCCGCCACCAGGCCTCGTCCCGGGGGGGGCACAGGGGGGCTCCGGCCCCCCGGGGGGGCTCGGTCTGTGCCCAGGGCGCTGCAGCGGGGTGGGAGCCGGGGGGGAGGCCCCCACGGAGGAGCCCGCAGGGGCAGCGGGCAGTTGCTGGTGGGCCCGGGGCAGCGGCAGGGCCGGGGGCAGGCACCGGTGGGTAAAGGTCGCCCGACAGCGACGGCCCCGGTTACCCATTGACGATAGCGCCTGGCGGCCGCCCTTGGGCCACCCAACTGGGAACGTCACCAGCGAAACCGAAACGGCTCCGGCCCCATCTCTGTCCCTCGTGCCAGGTGAAGGGCTGCTGGCCCGGCTCCCTGGCCCCGCTGTGGGACGCCCAGCTCCTTCTGCCGTCCCACCGGGATGGAGCCGGGACCCACCTGCCGCCTCCACCGGGAGGGCAGGCCCTGCCTGACGAAACTCGCTGTCACAGCCGCCCGCCGCGCTGGGAGGAGGCAGTCACACACCTCTGCATCCGCCCCACCCCACGCAGAGACAGCTTCCCCATTGCCTTGCGCAACCCTCGGCGAGGCCGTGGGGCAGCAACCCCTGCTTCTGCCCCGCCAGGAGGTTCCCGTTGGCATGGTGGCACCGGCCCGGTGATAACCGAGCTCTCGCTGTCCCAGTGCTGGGGCGAAACCGGCACAGCCCCGGGCAAACAGCAGCAGGCGCGGGGGTCCATGCCGGTGTGGCAGGAGGAGACCCCGGGCCCTCCCCTCCGCTGGGGCGGACAGTTGACAGCCCCGCAGCCTGCACCCCCTCAGGTCCTGTCTGCCCCAGCCTGTTCGGTCCCTTCCACCCCTTGGGGACAAGTGGCTCGTGCCACTCGCCGGGCTGGTTGTGCTCCCGCAGCTGCCAGGGTAAACAGCACCGGCCGAGCCAGCCGGACTGGGGGCTGGCAAAGGGGCGAGGAGGAGGAGGAGGAGGCAGCCGAGGCCCCTGCAGGGAGCCTCGCGCTGCTGGAGCCTCCTCTGGGGACGTCATTACGGGTGCTAATAGTAGCCTGGTGCAAAGACGCTTTCCAGCTGCCGGCAGCGTTCCCGTGGGGTTTGGGGTGTCCCCGGGGCAGCCCCAGTCTCGCAACAGCCTGCAAGGCTTGCACCAGCTGGGCGAGGAGGGCTCCGGTGCCCAGCCGGCGCAGAGCGTGGCGCATCCCGAGCAGCCCGCAGCTCCTGCCACTCGCTCCGCACGGAACGGGCAGGTCCTCGGCTCCCGCCGAGCTCCTTTGCCGCGCAGCTGCAGCTTTGGGAGCACAGGAGGGCTCCGGTGTCACCGTGACCCGCCTCCCCTCTTGCAGTTTGCACCTCTGCGAAGCGGCCAGTTGGGCCCACTCCCAGCCTGGCACCATGAACGTCTTCGACCGAAACATCAATTTTGACGCCCTCTTCAAGTTCTCCCACATGTGAGTAACACCTCAGGCAGGCTGGCTCAAGGCAGGGGGCTTGCGGGGGGCTGTGCCAGCCTCGCCGCCGGCCTCACCGCCACCTTGCCCGCAGCTCGGCCTCCACCCAGGAGCACCTGAAGAGGGTCTATGCCAGCTTCGCCCTCTGCATGTTCGTGGCGGCGGCAGGGGCCTACATCAACGTGGTGACCCACCTTTTCCAGGTGAGCAGGCTCTGGGGCGTCGTGGGTGGCCCCCACGCTCGCACCGCACCGCCCCGGCGAGGCAATGCCGGGCCCTCACCCCACCTCTCGCCCCACAGTTCAGCTTCCTGACCGGCCTGGGCGCCCTGGGGCTGATGATCTGGCTGACGGCCACCCCGCACAGCCGGGAGACGGAGCAGAAGAGGCTGGGGATGCTGGCCGGCTTCGCCTTCCTGACGGGTAGGTGGACACCGGGGACCCTCCCACATCCCGTAGGACCCTGAGCCTTGGGGAAAGGGGGGACGACAGGCTCTGAAATGGCTCCGGTGACACCCTGCTCTGTCCTTCCAGGCATCAACCTGGGGCCCCTCCTGGAAATGTGCATCTCCATCAACCCCAGGTAGGAGCATGACCCCCCTCCAGGCAGCCCCCACCACCCCCCGGGCCCCCTTCACCCCCTCTTCTCTCTCCTAGCATCATCCCCACCGCCTTCCTCGGCACCGCCACCATCTTCGCCTGCTTCTCGCTGAGCGCTCTCTACGCCCGGCGCCGCAGCTTCCTCTACCTGGGAGGTGAGGGGGGCCAGGGAGGGGACCCATGGGGGGCTGGAGGGTCCCTGCGTGGTGCTGGGGGCACCCCATGGCGAGCCGGGGCCGGGCCTCACTCCCTGCCCTCTCCCCGCAGGTTTCCTGCTCTCCGGCCTCACCTTGATGCTTCTCTCCTCCGTGGTCAACGCCTTCGTGGGATCCACTTGGCTCTTCACGGTGAGTCCCCTCCCGTCTGCCAGGCCCCCGCGGAGGATGGACAGACGGACGGACAGATGTCAGCTTCCACCAGCGATGCCGACGCGGGGCTGTTCCCGTCTAAACGTCCCCTTTCCGTCCCGCAGGCCAACCTGTACCTAGGGCTGATGATCATGTGCGGCTTCGTGCTCTTCGACACACAGCTCATCATCGAGAAGGCGGAGAGCGGGGACAAGGATTACATCTGGTGGGTGCTGGGGACGCGGCCCGGGGGGGACCGGGGCGGGCTGGGCCCCCCCTGAATGCATTGCTCCCTCCCTGCAGGCACTGCGTTGATCTTTTCCTCGATTTCGTCAACATCTTCCGGGAGCTCCTGATGATCCTGGGCATGACCGAGGTGGGTGACACTGCCGCGGGCACGGCTGTGGGGGGGACACAAAGCCACCCCTCACGGCTGGGGGCCGCGGGCCGCGCGCCCGGCAGTGACGCCCGCCTCTCCTCTTGCAGAACAAGAAGAAGGAGAAGAAATGAAGCGGCTCCGGGCCGAGGTGGAGCCGTCCCCATCCGCCCCCGTCCCCACCACCCCGTCCCTTCTCTGGTTCATTAAAGGGGTTACGCTTTGCTGCCGATGAAAAGCAGCCCAGAAGCTTTCGCACCTTGTGGGTTTTTTCTCTCGTTTAGCTGATTTTCTTTTTTTTGATTAGAAACCGGCCCGTTTGTGGATCCTGCTGGAGTTCGGCTCCCCCCACCCTCCCCGTCCCCGTTTCCCCCCCACCCACCCACCAGCACCCCACGTCCCTCGGGGGTCTCGCCGCTGCGTGAGCTTCTTGCAGCGGCTTCTCCCGGGCACCACGGCCCGGCAGCTGGGGCTTTATCCCCCTACCCGGGCAGCCCTGGGCCCCCCAGTGCCAGCTGGGGCGGGGTGGGGGGAACCCCCCAAAGCCAAACTCAGCGCAGGAGCCCCTCCTTTAGCACCAGTGCCAAGAAACACAATGGGAAAGAAGAGGATCCGCTGGGCAAGCTGTCCGGCGGGGCCCAAGGCGTTTTGATTCCGAGTTCTCCCAATCCCACCGTCGCCTCTTTGTATACCGGGATGATTCAATAAAAACGCTCGAGACTTGAACCTCTCGGCCCCCTCCCTCCCTCCCGCGGGCAGGATGCGGCCGACGCAGAGACGAGAGCGGCTGCACAAGAACATATATAAATAAACCAGGGGAGGGCGGCTTTATTGAGTTAAAAACCCGGCGGCGGGGCTTGGGGGGGGGGGGGGGCTGTACACTGCAATAGCACCATCGGAGAGAGCCGGGGCAGGGGGAAACGGGGCACCGGGACCCCCACCCCCCCACCACCCCGGGCAGCACCCCCAGAGCAGGAGCGGGGGGCGGCGGTGGGGTGGGGAGGTGCGGAAGACGTGTGAGCGCGGCTGGGGGGGCTCAGCCCTGGCTGCCGCAGGAGGAGAGGCTGTCGTAGAGGGAATCGCTGAGCGACTCGGAGTGCTCCAGCCCCGGGGGGCCGTGCCCCCCGTCCCGCGAGCGGGCCTCCGTGCTGCCCTCGTCCCCCACATCCGAGGCGCTGGGCGTCCGGCTGCTGCTGGCGCTCAGGGTGGGGGGCAGCGGCGGGGGGGCCTCCGGGGACGCCCCTCGAAGCCCCGCTGGGCTGCAGACGGGCGCCTGGGGGGGGGGGGGGGGGCACAGCGTGGTTATGGGGGGCTTGCTGTGCCCCACACGCACCCCCCCCCCCCCCCCCCCCCAAGTGCCAGTTACACCCCAGGGCTGGCAAAGGGGTCCCCCATCCCTGCGCCCCCCCCCCCCCCCCCCCCCCGTCACTTACCAGTGTGGGATGGTGCAGCCCCTCCAGCCCCCCGGGGGGGCAGGGGAAGGGGTCGGCGGCACCGCAGGCTTTGGCGTTGGGGAAAGTCCAGTTCTTGCTGGGCTGGACACGCCGCGGCTTCCCGGCATCGTCACCGGCGTCTGCTGGAAAAGATTTCGGGGTGGGGGTCAGTGCAGGCCTGCAGGGCCCCCCATGACCCCCACCGCGTGCCGAGACCTGTTGCACCTCGCATGACCACGAGCGCGCAGCCGGCACCATCGGCAGGACCTCACGCACCCCTGGCACGCAGGACACCGACCTTGGGGACCGGCGCGGTGGCCGTGTGGGCCGGGGGGGGCCGGGGGCCGGCATGCCGGGGTGCTCCGGTGTTTGCTGGCCACCAGCAGCTCCTCCGTGTTGGGCACCTCCCGCTCCAGGGTCCGGGCCTTGCGCGGCACTTTGGTGATGGCCGGCGGCCGCGCCGGCACAGCAGCGGGCAGCGGCTCAGGGCGGCCCCGCGGTTTTGGGGTGCTTTTGGCGGGCACCCCGCCGTAGTCAGGGGGCGGGAAGGTCCCGATCCCGCTGTCCAGCGTCCGCGTCAGCGACCCGCAGGCTGCCGGCACAAATGGAGGCATCAGTGCCGGTGGGGGGGTGGGGGGGGGTGGGGGGGGGTCCACCCCAGTGCCCCCCTCCTTGCCATATCCCCCCCCCCCCCGCCACCTCGGCACCCTCTTACCGGCGAAGTGCTGCGACGTCCCTGACTCGGACAAGCTCTCGTCCGACGGCAGCTCATCCCGGAGCCCCACGTCGGGTACCTGCGGCGGGGGGGGAGAGGGTGAGTGGTCATGGGGGGGGGGGGTCCTGTCCTCCCAGCGAGGGCACACGGCTGGCGGTGGGGGGGGGGGGGGGGGGGGGGGGGTCCTCACCTTGTCAGGGGGTTCCCGCAGGTGTCCTACGATGCCATTGCGGGGCAGGCGGCAAAGCCGGGGGTCTTTGGCGTCGGGGGGGACCTGCCGGAGGTCACACAGCTCCCGCTTGTGCTCCAGGCGGCTCTCGTAAGCCACGTCCTTCCCGTCCACCCTGGGGACGACGCCACGTCAGGGTGGGGGGCACCCACCACCCTCATTCCCACTACCACCGCCGCGGCCCCGGGACCACCGCTGACCTGTCAAGCAGCTGCTGCATGAAGGTCTCGGCCGTCACCTCCTGGTACATCACCGGGAGGTGGCTGGGGCCGCAGGGGGACCCCCGCGGGCGCCCCTTCTCCAGCGCCAGCCCCTGCAGAAAGGCGTGCTCCTCCCGCAGCGCCTTGCGCAGATCCTCCGCCTTCTCCATCAGCTTCGAGATGTTGAGGCTTTCGGCTTCCAGCTTGCGGGCGGCCAATTTGACTTCCCGGCGCAACGGAGCCGGCGTCCCGGCCCACTCCCGGCCCCGGCTGCCGTCGCCGCGCCGGTTCAGAGCCGGCAGCTTGCTGCGGCGCAGCCCGAACCAGCTGGCCAAGCCGCCAGCCGCCTTGCCCTTGGCTTCGCCCACCGGCGCCCGCTCCTGCCCCTGCAGCCGCAGCACGTTCTCCTCGATGCCCTTCATCACCTTCTCCTCGATGGCCGAGTGCCCAGCGGCGCCCGGCGGCGGCCCCGTGCCGGGAGGTTCGGGAGCCGGCGGGGTTTTGCGGGGGACCCCCGGCGCCTTGGCACCCGCCGGCTCCTCGCCCCGTGCCGTCCCGGCTTTGCCGGCACCCGCCTTGGTGGGCAGCTTGGTAGGGCTGCCATGGGGGCTGCGGGCGGCTTTGGCGGGGGGAGCCGGGGGGGCGCGCGGTGGGGTCCTGCCGCCGGCGGGACGCCCCTTGCCCCCCGCCTTGCCGGGCTCCCCCATGGAGCCGGAGGAGTAGCAGCGGGCCAGGGGCTCTCCGCCATGGGCCGGCTCGGGGTGCTTGAGGCTGCCTCCCAAACCTGCCCGGGGAGGGGGCCGTGGCTCGGCCCCGTGGCCTCGCTCGGGCCGCCCCGGGCCGGGGGGCTCGCGGCCCTCGGCCCCCCGCAGCTTGCCCAGGGCGGCCAGGCGCTCCTTGAAGGGCAGGTAGCCCGGCTCGGGGGGCTTCTTGCCAGGGCGGCGGGACGGGGCTGAGCCCCCCGTGCCGCGGCGGGCGCTGGGGGGGGGAGGCGGCCGCTCGCTCCCCGCTGCCAGGGGGGCCCGGCGGCCCGGGGGGCTGCTCAGCCGCCTCATAGGTGCGCAGCGGGGGGAAAGCGGGGGGCTCGGGGGAGCCGGGCTCTGGGGGGGCATCGGGGGAGGCACGGCGGCTGAGCGCCGGCGAGGCCTCGGCGTTGCCGCTGCGGCAGGGGATCTTGGAGGCGCGGGCGAGCTGGGGGCTGAGGCGCAGCGCCGGCGGGGGGGGGCGGCAGCTTGAGCACCTTGGGCGGGGAGGGCAGGGGGTTGCCCCCCGCCCCGGGCAAAAGTGGGGCGAAGCCCCCCTCGGGGCTCTCCTCGCCCGGGGCGTAGAGCCCCAGGAAAGCGGGGTGCTCGCTGTGCCGCTGCCGGGGGGGGGCCCCAGGGGCTTCGCCGTTGCTGTGCCGGCAGCACCCCGCCTCGCCCCGCAGCAGCCGCTCGGCCAAGGCGCTGAGCAGGGCCCCCCGCGGCGGCGCAGCCTCCTCCGGCGAGGAGCAGGGGCTGCCCTCGGCCCCCCGCCACCCCCCGGCAGCCCCCGGCCCCCGCAGCGGGCAGGGGGGCCAGCCCGGCGCGGCGCAGGGCTCAGGGGAGCCGGGGGAGGCCGGGGGGGGCCCTAGCAGTGGGTCCGTCTCCTCCAGCTTGCGCAGCACCTCCAGGATCTGGGCTTTCTTCTTGAAGAAAGGGGAGAGGGCGTCCAGGGGCGGGGCGCCGGGGCTGAGCCCGGGGCTGCCCGATGGCATCAATGGGGTCACCTGTGGGGACCGGGCACCGTCACCCCGAGCACCCGGCACTGAGCCCCACGGCACCGTGCTGGGGTTGGGATGGGGGGGCTGGGAGAGGGGGACGCCCTGGGGGCACCACGGGTGGAGGGGGACAGGGAGAGGGATGCGATGGGGTTTGGGATGGGGACACAACGGTGTCAGGGACACCAGGGGGAAAGGGGTTTGGCACCAGGGACGTCACAGGTGGGGGGGGGCTCAGAGGGGACGATGCCAGGGACCCGGAGAAGGGGACACCACAGGCTCGGGGACAGGGACGCTGTGGGCAGTCAGGCTTGGAAAGGGCGATGCCACAGGCTCAGGGATGGGGACACCATGGAGCCGGGGAAGGGGACAGAGCGGAGGACACCATGGGCCCGGAAAGGGGGACACCATGGGCTCGGGGACACCACAGGCTTGGAAAAGGCACTGGCCTGAGCTTGGGGAAGGGGATGCCACAGCCTGGGGAGGGGGACGCCACAGCCTGGGGAGGGGGACACCAGAGCAGGGGGGGTCACAGACACCGGTACCCACCTCCGGCGGGGGACCGCAGCGGCCGGGGGGCAGCAGCGGGGGCGGCTGCTCAGCAGAGCCTGGCTGGGGGCTGGCTGGGGCGTCCGGGGGCACCGGGTGCAGCGGCAGCTGGAGAGGAGGGAGACGCTGGGTTAAGCTTTTGGGGGGGCTCTGCCCCGTGACACCCCTCACCCTCCCCGGCACCGACGCAGCCCCAGCCGCACCTGGGGCAGGGATCCGGCCGAGAGCTGCAGCTTCTGCTGGAAGAGGTCACTCAGCGCCTGGTTCTGGCGTTCCAGGTCGAAGACCCGTTTCTTCAGCTTGATGCACTCCTCGCGCAGGTCCTGGCCGGGGCGGCAGCCGGGGGCATCAGCTGGGACCCCCAAAATCCCCTCCAGCCCCCCTGGGACCCCGGTAAGTCCCCTCCAGCCCCCCCAGGACCCCCCTGCCACCCACCTTCTGGTTGAGCAGCGCCTGCACCACGTGGTTGGCGACCTGGGGAGCAGAGGGCAGGGGCCTGGGTGGGGTGCGAGAGCATGCGCAGCCCCGCACCCTGGCACACGCGTGTGCACACGTGTCCCACGCTCCCCATCCCCGGTACCTCGTCCAGGCAGCGCTCGTAGGTCTCCCGCTGGTTCTCGTTGGCCTGGGCCAGGGCCGAGTTCTCCGCCTGGGGACAGAGCGGGGACGGCTCAGGGGACACAGCAGAGGGGCACGGGCGCCTGAAGCCCCCCCGCCATGGCACCCAGGGGCCCCCCCCGCTGCCTGGTGGGACCGGGGGCCACGCATGGAGGGACGGGGCTGCCCCAGGAGCACGCGAGGGCCACGGAAAGCAGGAAAGTGTTGCCCAACCCCCCCACCGTGGCGTCTGGGCTGCCGGCTCCGTGGCATCGGCCACAGCTGCCTGGTGGCATTGGCTGCCCAATGGCAGTGGCCACGGCTGCATGGTAGCCATGGCTGCACGGCGGCACTGGCCACGGCTGCCCAAAGGCAGTGGCCACGGCTGCCTGAAGGCAACGGCCACCGCTGCCCAATGGCCAGGGCTGCCCAAAGGCCACGGCTGGCTGGTGGCATCGGCTGCACGATGGCAGTGGCCGCGGCTGCACGATGGCCATGGTTGCACGGCAGCACTGGCTACACCTGTCCAAATGCAATGGCCATGGCTGCCTGGTGGCACTGGCCATGGCTGCCCAAAGGCAATGGCCACGGCTGGCTGGTGGCACCGGCTGCACGATGGCAGTGGCCGCAGCTGCACAGTGGCCATGGTTGCACGGCAGCACTGGCTACAGCTGCCCAAATGCAATGGCCATGGCTGCCTGGTGGCACTGGCCACGGCTGCCCAAAGGCAATGGCCACGGCTGCCCAAAGGCAATGGCCACGGCTGCTTGGTGGCCCTCGTTTCTGGTGGCCATGGCTGCCCAGTAGCACCAGCCATGTCTGCCCGGTGGTCCCAGCTCTCAGTGGCCCCGGTTGCTGGCCCCTGCCGTACCTCCAGCTCCCGCAGCCGCTGCAGGAGCTCATGGCTGGTGCCCGTCTCGCCCAGCGCCGCAGGGCTCCCGTCTCCCGGTGCCTCAGCCACGCTCTCCGACATCGCTGGCTGCGGGCAGACGCGCGTCAGGCCGGGCTCTGCGCTGGCCCCTGCCCGGGGACCCCCTGGCCCGCTGCTCTGCCAGGCCCTGGGCACCCCGGACCCCCCCTTACCTCGCTCGGGACGACCCCAGCCCCGTCCCTCCGCGGTGTCACCTGCGGGGGAGAAGGGGGCTGAGGGGGGGCACGGAGCCTCGGGGGAGCCCCGGGGCTGAGCCCCAACCCCACCGGTACCGGCACCCGGAGCCGCAGGGACCCCTCCCGCAGCCCAGCCACCCGTGTCCCTTCCCGGGGCGCGCAGGGACCCCGGGACCGGCCCCGGCCCACGCAGCACCCCCGGGGCTGACACCGGCCTCGGGGCACCGGAACGCGCAGCTCCCGGTGCACAGAACCCCCGGGGTGCAGACGGGCCCCCCCCCGCCCCGGCTCTAGCCCCGGTGCCGGACACCCCGCTTCCCCCGGGGCTCCCCCCCGCCGCCGGTGCCGGTGCCTCCCCGTATGCGCCGGAACAGGGGCCGGCCCCGAGCACCGGCCCCGGCCCCGAGCCCCGAGCACCGGCCCCGAGCACCGAGCACCGGCCCGGGCCCCCCCCCGCCGCGCTCCCGGCCCCGCACTCACCCCCGGGGCTCCCGGCGGCGCCGCCCGGCCCCGTTCAGCGCGGCCCCGGGGCCGGTCCCGGTGGCGGCGGCGGCTCCATCCCGGCCCGGCCCGGCCCGGCCGCGCTATTGTTGGGAGGCGGCGGCGGCCCGGCTCCGCCTTCCCGCCGCGGCCGGGGAGGAGCCGGGGCCGCCGCCGCCGCCGCCCCCGGTGCGCGGCTCCGCCAGCGCCAGCCCCGGGCAGGGAGCACCGGGGAGCCGGCACGGAGGGGTCGGGGCAGCGGGGACCCCCGGGAGGGGCAGCACCGGGACACCGGGCGTCCCGGGAGAGGCAGCACCGGGCGTCCCCGTGTGGCACCGGGCACCCCCGGGGGTACAGCGCACCCCATGGAGCGGGACCCCCCTGGGGCACCCAGCACCCTGTGGAGAGGGACCCCCAGGAGCCCGGGCACCCTTCGGGGAGGCCCCCGGGGGTCCGGGCCACACGGGGCTCCAGGCCGTGGCCCCCACGCTGCACCCCACGAGCTGGGCAGGGGTTGGGGTTCACGCGGGGACCACGCGGCCCCGGCTCACCCGCAACGCCCCGCGCCCCGGCGAGGAGATTCCGGGGAACCGGAGGAGACAACGGGAGGGTTTGGGGGTGACGGAGGTGGCGAGGCCGGGAGGGAGGTCACCGGAAGCAGGCGAGGTCGAGGCGCGTGCAGTGCTCGTGACAGCCCTGTCCCCCCACCCGCGGACCCCCGCATGGCTGCCCCACGGGTGGGAGCGCTGGGACGGCCTCGGAGCAAACTCTGCCGCCTTCTCCCACCCAACACAATGACAGCGGCAAAAGTAACCGGAGCGCCGGTATTTACAGCCCTGCTCGGGGCGCAGAGAGAGGCTGTGGGGGGCTCCCCACGTCCCCACCGAGCCCCGAGCCAGCCGTCCCCAAGCGGGTGGGCTGCGTGACCTTGGCCACGCACCCTGGGACCCTGCCGGCACCGCGCACAGCAGCACCGTGCAACCTCACCGGACCTCGCTGGTGCTGTCCCCGTCCCCCTGCAGCCCGCGGGGCCAGCAGCGGACCCAGGCGGGTCCCCGGGGTGGCCCGTGGTGCCCGTGGGTGTGTGGGCCCCCCTCACGCTGCCCCCGGCGCAGGAAGCGGCCCCTGGGCCGGCGGCTCCGGCTGCGTCACGGGGGGAAGTGAGGCTCTGTCTGGAGGGGAAGAGCAGCCCGCGGCCCCCCCAGGCCCCGCCGGCAGGGGATGGCCAGGGGGGCCCCGACAGATGGACAGACGGACGGTGTGGCCGTCCCCTCCCCCAGCCCAGGGCCCCGCAGGGGCAGTGCGAGGGTCCCTGCGGGGAGGGGGATGCAGCTCCAGCAGAGCCAGGGGCACCCGGAGCCCATGTCCCCCTCCCTGGTGTCCCCCCCCACCCCGGTCACCCCAGGCCGAGGGACAGCAGCCGCTCACACCCGCCGCCCCAGGCACCGCGAGGACGCGGCACGTGCCCAAACCACACGGCTGCGGACATGCCAGCGCGGCAGGGAACCGTCCCCTGCACCCAGGCCATGGTCCCACGGCACGGCCACGACAGGCTGGCCTTGCCCTGCCCCACGCCAGGGTCCGCACCCTGAGCCCGGGGACATGGGGTGACAGCCCCGAGTGTCCCCAGCCTTGCTGGGCTGCAGGAGCTGGGCTGCTCCTGGGGCAGCTGGGATGCACCGGGGACAGTGAGGACAACCGGGATGCACGAGGGACAGCAGGGACAACTGGGATGCACCAGGGACAGTGGGGACAGCCAGGATGCACGGGGGACAGGGGGGATAGCTGGGATGCACTGGGGACAGCAGGGACAACTTGGATGCACGGGGGACAGTGGGGACAGCTGGGATGCACCAGAGACAGTGGGTCAGCCAGGATGCATGGGGGGCAGCGGGGACAGCTGGGATGCACTGGGGACAGTGGGGACAACTGGGATGCACGGGGGACAGTGGTGACAGCTGGGATGCACTGGGGACAGTAGGGACAACCAGGATGCACCAGGGACAGTGGGGACAGCCGGGATGCGCCGGGGACAGTGGGGACAGCCCACGGATGGCAAGGATGCACCAGGGATGGCGAGGACACCCTGGGGACAGCCAGGATAGACCGGGGACAAGTGGGATGTGCTGGAGAAACAGCCTCGGGGTAGCAGGGACACATCGAGGACAGCTAGGACTCACCAGGGACATGCCAGGGACACAGCCGGGATGGACTAGGGACACTGGGGACATACCAGGGACAGAGCCAGGATGCAGTGGGGACACTGGGGACATACCAGGGACAGCCAGGATGCAGTGGGGACAGCAGAGACCCAGGGGGGTGACAGCTGGGATGTACCAGGGACAGTGGGGACCAGCAGGTGGGATGAAGGACAGTGGGGGACACACCAGGGACAGCCAGGATGGACCAGGGACACTGGGGACATGCCAGGGACAGCCAGGATGGACTGGGGACCCCAGGGACACATCAGGGACAGCCAGGACAGACTGGGGACACATCAGGGACAGCCAGGATGGACCGGGGACACCAGGGACATGCCAGGGACAGCCAGGATGGACCAGGGACACATCAGGGACAGCCAGGACGGACTGGGGACACTGGGGACACATCAGGGCCAGCCAGGATGGACCAGGGACAGCAGGGACATGCCAGGGCCAGCCAGGACACAGCAGGGAGAGCCGGGGAGAGAGCCTGGATGTAGCAGGGGATGGTGGGGACACAGCAGGGACACCCCGGGGACAGGCGGGATGCGCGGGGGGCACGTGGGATGTTTTGGGGACAACAGCCCGGGGACAGTGGGGACACACAGCAGGGACAGCCAGGATGCACCGGGGACATACTGGGGGGGGGGGGGGGGACCGGCCGGGCCGCCCGGTGCCGCTTCCCCCGGGGCACCCCCCCGCCCACCGCGCTACGTTCCGGTGCCCGGCGGCAGCGGGGACCCCCCCCGCCCGCCCTCCGCACCGCGAGGCTACCGGTGTCCCCGAGCTGCGGCCCGACTTCCCCGGGGACCACCACCCCCCCCCCCCGCCCCCGCCGCTTCCCGCCCGCCCCCCCGCCGCGGCGCGGCCGGACTCACCGGGGGCTACGGCGGGGCGGCGGCGGGGAGCGGCATGGCCGGGGCCGGGACCGGGACCGGGACCGGGGCTGGCCCGGCGGCGGCGGCGGTGATGTCATGGCTCCACCGGGCCGGCTCCGCCCTGCGCCCCCGCCGCCGCCAATCCGCGCCCGGGGGCGGCGGGGGGATCCCGGGGCGGCGGGGACCGGTGCCGGGGACCGCGAGGGTCCCGGTGCCGCCGCCGCTGCGTTCCCTCCCCCGGCGCTGGGCTCGTTCCCCCGGCCCGGTGTCCCCCCCCCCGCCCGCCACCCCGAGAGGGAGCCGGTGCCCCCGGCTGGACCGAAATAGGGGAGCGACAGCCGGAACCGGGGGGGGGTCTCACCGGCAGCAGGACCGGGGGTCGGGGAGCAGGGGGGTCACCCCCTCCCCGGGAGGGCAGCCCCGAGCCCCCGGGACAGCACCAGCTGCTCCCTCCTTCGGCTCCTCCACCACCGCCCTCGCCGCAGGACACAGGGACGCTGGGTGCCCATCGCCATCACTTTATTTTGGGGGGTTACCCCCGGGAGGGGAGCCCCTCCCCAGATGGAAACTCCACGTCACCCCCCCCACCTCGGAGCCCACCGCAAAGGACCCCACAACCCCGGGGGGCATGGGGAACCACCCCGGCCTTTCCCCAAAGTCCCCATTCGGCTTTTCCCAAAGTCCCCGTTTGGCTTTTCCCCAGGCCAGCCCGGCTCCATGGGGGTTTCCCACAGCGAGGGCAGGCAGAGCCGGGGGGAATAAGGGTCTGGGGTCCCCGCTCTGGGGTTTCAGGCCCCGCCACTCTGGGAATGATGCCAGCAGAGGAGCTGGAGCTGCAGCTCGGCCCGGTGCCGGGCACGGACACCGGCGCCTGCAGGTTTTCCACACGCATGCCACCGCCGGGCTCTGCCGCAGCTCGTCGCGAGCAAGGATTCGGAAGGGAGGGAAGAGATGCCGCATGCTGCCGGTCTCAGCTCACAGATGCCGGCTCCAGGTTCCCGTTGGCGGCCGCTCCACGGGCCTGGGTGGAAGAAGTGGCTTCCTCCAGCCTCCGGTCATCCCTGGGCCCCGGGCGGCACGCTGCCAGCGGCAGGTGACTCTGTCGGGGACAGAAAAGGCACGCTGGGCTGGCTGCAGCAGGACCTGCCTGGGCAGAGGCAAGGGCGAGCCCGTTTTTTTGTTGCTCCCACACGAATTGGCCGTTCCACAGGGACGGGAGCGCCAACAGACCGGGAGACGTTTCCTCTGGGCTCCTGCTTGAAACCGACGGCTACAGCAAACCGGGGGTTTTCAGTCAGGGCCTGGGGTGCTCCAGGGCTGAGGTCCCCCCACCCCAATGCTTGGCTCGCACCGCGGGGACTCCTCCACTGCAGGAACAGCGTCGGAGGGGCGGCAGGGGATGCAGGACGGGGCGTCTGAGGACATCTCCAAAGACAACATCCTGCGGGGATGTCCCGAGTGAGCAGCAGGCTCCGGGTGGGACACGAGAGGAGCAAGTTGGAAGTGAAAAATGAGACTCAAAAGGAGAAAGCAGAAGCCCTTTGCCCAGAAGATGACAGCTCTCCTTAAAATCCTCAGATGGGAGAAAACGGGCTTCCCGCAGCGGGTAGTCCCCAGCCTGTGAGACAGTCCCACTGCGTCCCAGACAGCTCCCGCGACACCGTCCCACGCACAGGAAGAGGGTGGCACCGAGCCACCCACGGAGAAGAGGCGACTGCCCGTCCTCCGCCGCTCCCCCGGGGCCCGGCTCTGGCTCCCACCCCCTCAACGCTCCTAATATCATCCAGACCGTGGGCGTAGCACGGGTCCGAACTGCGCTGCATGGAAGAGCAGCCCACCCTGGGGGCCTGGCTGCATGGGCGGGAGGGCAAACGGGGACTTGTCCCCCTCCCGGGAAGACACAGCCTCTGGCTCACGGCAGAGCCCCGGGGGCTGCAGTTTGCCCAGAGCAGGAGCCGTGATACCGCTGGAATCTCCCGGTGCGCTCTCCCGGCTGTACCTGCGCGGGCAGCTCAGCCGGAGGCTCGGCAGCCGGGGAGAAGACGTGAGCAGAGGAGCTTCCTCTGTCTGTCGGCACCGTCGGTGGAGGGAGGCCTGGGTGGGAAGGCTCCTCCAGGGCCAGAATGTCTATGGGGGCCTCAGCAACGTCTCTGAGGGACTGATCGAGGGCCACGGAAGGATCAAAGAGCAGAGGGGACGGGGGACACTGCATGCCATCGCCCACCACGTCCAAGTCCTAGGAGAGAAAACAGAGGGAGCGGCTCATCAGCAGGAGGGGTCCTGTGGGAGACAGAAGCACAAATCCTCGCAGCAAACCCTTCTCCGTCACCCCCTCGAGCAGTGGGGCAGGAGCGGGCAGCAGACTGCTCCGCCGCTTTGTAGGCACAGGAGGAGGAAGGCAGAGCAGCGGGCACCGTGCCACCGGGTCCCCCAGCCTCGGCAGCTGGGAACGCAACCACAGGGGCCTCCTCCTCCTCCAGGAACGGCGCGATCCAGGCTGGCAGTGCCGCACTCCCACTGAAAACAAGGTGTGGGGCGCGAGGTCCAGAGCCCAGCGTGACGTGCTGCCCCACAAGCATCCCTGCGGGAGCCAGGAGGGCTGTGAAGGGGTCCGATCCTGCCCTCCTCCGGACACCCGGAGCAGTCACCCCTCTCCCTGGATTTCACACAACCCTCTTTGCTTGCCCTGACACAATCTATTGGAGTGGACGGTCTCCAGCTTGCTCCTCCGTCCGTCCTGCTCGCTGCCGTCTGCTGCACGCGTGGATAACCCCGCTGACGCCAGAGGCTGGGATTCCTGTGAGGCTGTTGTTAGAGGACGGGGTTTGTTTTGGTTTTGGAGGGTGTTTGACATCAAGGCGAGATGCCTGCGACTCACGAGTGGCACTCTACCAGCTTAGCGTGACATGAGATAAAACACAGATGCCCTACGCAGCCGTATGCTGCTGCAGCTCCGAATCCCTCTGAGGACGGAGGGCTCTCGCAGGGTGTCTGCGGTTACATCCACACACGGCTCGGGGTACAGGGCAGGAGCAGGGCGCCCGGGTTCCTGCCTGAGGAACCCAAAAACCCCGCATGGAGCAGGGGACCCTCTCAAAGGACAGGCTGGGGGAGAGAAACAGTTGCATTTTTCATTTCTGACCTGAAAAAACCCACCTCCCACAAAGGCTGTTTTCACAGAAAGCGGCGTGCCGGCTCTGCCGCGCAGGAAGGAGGGCTGGGGTCTGGTCCAATGCCCAGCAAAGGCAGGGGGAGCGTTCCCCCGAGCCCGGGGGTGCTGGGCCCAGCCTGACCCCACAGCAGCAGCACTCGCTCTCCCATGTTAACGCTGTGGCTGCTGCCATCCCTGGGACTCCACAGCTGCTGGCAAACCCTCCTCCATCAGCCAACTCTAAAGCGGTTATGAGATTTGTCCCCTGATAGATGTGCTCAAGAATCTCGGGGACTTCCGAATACTACAGCAAGTGACGCCTCATTTAGAGGAGCAGCTCCAAATGACCACAGTGTTTTTTTTGTTTAAACAAATTTCAGAGGATTTCAAGCACGCAGGCTTAACATGCATGCAGGACATCAGAATAATCTGGGGATTAAAATCCTCATGTATTCCTCATGGGAGAGGAGAAAAAAAAAAAAAAAATCCTCTTTTGAAAAAGCCCCTAAATACGGCTTTAAATGAGAGCACAGCCCTTCTAAAGGAGCAGTCACCAACCCTACAGAAACAAACATCTCCCAAACCTTTCGCATTCCTGCACGTTCACCAGGAGACTCTCCTTCGCCAAGCCAGCAAGAATAACAATAATTCTACATTATCTATGCTGGGGAGGTAGTGCTTTTACATGATGTCCACGCGTGCTCCACGTAGAGAGCACCGTGTCTGCTGCACTGCAGCCTGCTCCACGAGTATTTCAGCGTGACTTCACGGCACATAATGGAAACAGCAATATTCAGGGGAAGCTTTTCAGCAGGTCACGTTGCTTGCACACCATGGCCTAGAGCACACTGCACAACTTACATCGCTGAACTCCAAGGGCAAGCTCTCCGTGGGCTGGAGCTCAGCAGCACTCAAGTACAGGTCCGTGGGGGCAGCTTCCAGCTCCTCAGGGACAGCCAGAGCCTGCTCGGGTACGTACATCTGCGGAGGCAACTGGAGATGGAGCGGGCAGCACGGATCCTCGGAGAGGCTCACAGGAACCGGCTTGTTGCAGGGCACTTCCTCGGAGCCTTGACACGGTTTAAACAGAGTCTGGTTAGTGTCCTGACAGATATCTGGGGAGATGTGGTCAAGGGAAACCTGCGCAGCAGACAAGCTACAGACAGACATGCATCCAGAGGCGTAAATGCTCCCCGCTCAGCCACCACCCTGCAGCAAACGGTGTTAAAAACCCCCTACGTTTCTCCACGGTCAGGAGTCCAGACTCCAGAGTTGCACCCCGACTGCCTGGCAATGTGGGTGATGTTACTTGCATGATGGAAAATGGGGACAACAGCGACAGCCTTCCAGCGGGGGCTGGAAAATGTAGCTGGATCCCTGTAAAGCACTCACAGATCCTCAGATGGAAGATATTACAAATGCAGGGGCTTACTTTTATTTGCAGACATCTATTTAAAAGGCATCTGCACAAGCCTTAATATCGAACACGCAGCAGAGATACGAGCACACACAATGCTTTTTCCACAGCCAGGAGTTTAGTTCCGGTTTTTCTATCTTCCCAGTGCATTTTCCTTCCCAATGGAAAACCTATTCCTGCCAGAGGTGTAAATGGGATTTCCTGCCTTTAATCACAAACAGAAACTCTGCTCCAACTGCATCGCGCTTGCAGAGCAATCCACCAGCAGAGCAGCTACAGACCAAACCCCATCCTCTTCCAAGAGCCCTGCGAAACAACAGACGGACCCACCGCTGAGGCTGCACGAAGGTCTGCATAAACAATGTTTTTACTGACAGTTGTGAAATTTCTACTTAATGCTGCAAAGAACAGCTGAGATTGTCACCTGCGTGGAGACTGTGCCTCACTGCTCACTTGGTGACACAACCCGGAGCTGGGGCCAAGGCAGATTTTGGGTGCGGATCAAGTCTTTCTTGATCCTCAATACCTCAATATCAAACCCACCCAAATAACTACGCAGCTGTTCTCAACGTTTGTGGGGTTCATGCCACACTTTCCTCTTCCCACAGTGCAGTGTAGGAGAGGAAAAAAACCCCCCAAACTTCCAAGCCCACATAAACCGGCAAAAGGTGCCAAGTTTAACCCAGTTTCTTAAGCCGTCTAGGTTTCAGATTTATCCTTTCCTCCTCTCCTCCCTGCGCTGAGGCAGCTGTGAACACGCTGATACGACTTCCCGGCAGGCTGCGGGGAGCCCGTAATCTGTGCTAGCAGCAACGGTACCTAGGCCAGCCCAGAGGAGCCAGATCTCGCAGACACTCGAGGGCAGATGTGGTGAGGAAAGCGTCCCTGCATGAACAGCAGGGTGGGGAAGCCAGATTTTAATCTCTCTGAATGACTCCCAGACCAAGCGCTGACTTTATTGGTAGCCAAAAAGCACGGATTGCCAAGATGACAAAATCACATGCTCCACCTGGAGCTCAACAGCCCAGCTGGGTTTGGTCCCTTTAATGCATTGTCACAAACAATCCAGCTCCTGAAAAGCAAACAAAGCCCAAGAGCCTCCCGACAATGCACAAAGCAGAGCAGACTGCAGATGTTATCAGCTCAGCGGGGCTAGCCAAAGTAAAATCTTGTTTGTGTCAGTGAAAGTCAGCTGACAGCTCAGACATAAGGAAATCAAACCTCGCTTTTTCCACTCCCTTCTCGGTCTGCCCTGCTCAAAGTGAGCCAGCTGCAACCCACAACTTGCTCAAACCGTTTTATAGGTATTTATCCTGTCTTTATTTTGAAGTATATGGTCACTAGAGAGAAACAAAGGCAGCTTCCTGCTCCTCAGGCTGCTCCCTGTGCATAGCTGGAGTCAAGTCTGCCAACTTCAGTAACAAAACAAAATGAAGAGCTCAAACAAAATGAAGAGCTCATCCTCCCCCTGGCTGCCAGCTCTGCTCTGGGACCCAGGGCGGGAGCTTCTCCTGACTCACACCAGCAACAGCTGCTAATGCATCTCCGACACGATCCAAACCTGCTCCTGGACGCATCCACCTAATCCCGCTTAGACAAGAGCTGCGCAGATGCAGCTGGAGCAACACTTGGCTCGTGGATCCCATGTTGGGGCAGTGATCCCTGAGCTGGGGGGATCCCAGTGGCAATGTCAGTGCTGACCCTCAAAAAGCCGAGGCTGTTTCAGGAGGTTGAACAGCTCGACGCTCTTCACACACAACGTGCGCGAACTTTTCAAGGAGTAAAAGGAGACTGAGCTGATCCATGGCAGCCCCAGATAGGCTAGGAGCTGCTCCCTCATGCAGGTCCTCCCAAAAATCACTGAGCACATGCTTCAGCAGTCAGACACCATTTCCTACAAACATCCCTCACAGCAGGGCTCATCCCGAGAGCTCACAGACCCCGCTCAGGATGGCTGGTGGCACCCAACACCTGCAGCCAAGCCAAGAGCATGCTTGCTTCTACCCCTCTTTCACACAGCCAGAAACTATCTCGTGCCTCCCTTGGGCTTTGTGAGGTTCCCTTGTCGCTTCCAAGTGAACTCACAACCCTGTTTGCATGCTCTGGATCGGCCAGCAGACCACAGGAAGGCTGCAGTGGGACCTGCCCGGGCAGAGGCAAGGGCGAGCCCAGCTTTTTGTTGCTCCCACACGAATTGGCCGTTCCACGGGGACGGGAGCGCCAACAGACCGGGAGACGTTTTCTCTGGGCTCCTGCTTGAAACCAACGGCTACAGCAAACCGGTGGCCTTGATTTAGGGCCAAAGAGAAAAAAGGAGGATCAGACACACTTCAAACTGCCAGCAACCAAGCAGCACAGCCCAAGGCAGCACAGGCAGATCAAAGGATACGCGCAAGGCAGTGCCTGGTCATCGGGAGGGACTGGTTGGAGCATCGGACGTCATCGACAAAGGCCAAGCACCTCTGGCTGGAGCGGGTGGTGTGCGCCTGCAAGTCCAAGAGAAGAGCTCAGAGCTGCGCTGGAGAGTCGTCCGGCCCTGTTCCAGAGAAACCCCCTCGGCTATACAACACTTGCATCCTGCTTTCAAAACACGCCAAGACCAAACTCTCAGTTCCACTCCAGCAGAGCCTCGCTCCTCATTATGTCCTTCCCATTCAAGCTTTTATTAAACAGAGCCGAGATAATATGGCACTACTCGATTTCAACAGGAAGAACTTCACCTCAGAATTATGTTTCAAAGAACGAGGTTTCTCAGACTTATCTTTCAACTTTCTGAAGTCAGTTAAGGGAATGCTTTGAATTTTAAAATGGTTACAAAGAAATGGCTGCACACAGCTTCTAATTTAGTTTCACGTGTGATGCAAAGGGGCCTGCCTTTGGGTCCCCACAGGTCTAGGAGGAGTCTGGGTTTCACCACTATAAGAAGGAATATCTTCCATACATTTTTCAGTGATGAAAATCAGGCTACCTTGTACTGAGCCATCCCTTTCAAAAGGGTAAATTCTCCAACCCCTCACTTTAACTTTTGCAGTTTTGGTGCCCATTTAAAATGGCTCTAGGAACCCCCGATGTTTCAGCCAATATGGGGATACTGAGGGTGCTGGACAGGACCAGACCTTTATGTCCTTGCAGGAAGGGTGTTACAGGGGGCAATGTGGCAGGGCCAAAGCAGACCTGGCCCAGGATCGCTCCCAGGAAGGGACGAGAGGAGAGACACAGCTTGCAAGAGAGGCCGTAACTCCAGCCGTACCCGGTCCCCGAGCTGCTGGACGAACCTGCTGGGCCGCGCCGTCGGTCGCCAGCATCCTGCGCTCCTTCAGCTGCCGGTGGAGCAGGGCTTCCACGCCGTAGCGCTGCCGGTAGCGGCGCAGGCACTTCAAGCGCTTCAGGTTCTCACGTTCCTTGGCCATCAGCCCCTCCGGGCCCGTCAGAAGGCTGCTGCCTGCGGGGAGCGAGGGAGAGGTCAGAAAATACCACCCCACCTGCCACATCCTTTCATTTTTTTGCCTATCAAGAGCCAAAATCAGCTGTCAAGAGCTCCAACAGCTGACTAACGACACAGATGTCAATGCACGGAGCGAACGAGCAGCGAGAGATGCACGTATAAACAGGAAGCACATCTTTCGGTTACGTAAGAGGATGACAAAGCAGACTCCATCCCAAAACTTATCCCAATTGCTCTGTGTGCACGAGGAGGCGACTGAATATTTTTAAGCATCTTTTAAAATAATTTGGCCACTCAAAAGTCTATTGTGATTTCTGCAGGCAGAATAGCAGTTTGTCAAATTTCAGCTCGCTCCTGTGCAAGTTCTGGAAGCTTCCAGTAAGCACTCCCAGCTGTAATTACAGGGCAACGCTCGGGATCTGCTTTTCTATTACTGGTTTGCTAAAACGAGTTCTACAAAATTGTTATGTACCAAACTTCCAGTTATTTTTATTTGAGACCGAGCCATATTATACCATTTTCCAGGATGAGCTATTATAAGACTGTGCTAGAGAAAGCGTTCTTTGCACTGCAATACTTGCAACCAGTTATACAACCTGGTTCTGCCTCTGCTGAACTACGAACTCCTGCCTCCAAGAGCATGTTCTGTACAGGGAGAAATCCAACCGAGGCAGAAGTGCTTTTGCAAGGGAAAGTTGCATCTGTGCTAAGGAGGAATAAGTCGTTACACCAGTACTGCTGTAATAACCGAAACAAACTTCTGCCCGTACAGACAGGACCTTACAGATGAATAAATCTTTTATTTATAAAACCAATAACAGGAAACCCCATACAAAAAAAAGAGCTTTTGCCTCAGAATTAACTTTGTAGTCTCATTTCCTGACAACGCTGCAAACTTTGAAGAGCAAAGAAATCCGGCAACCTTTCTAACCCAAACGATACCAATCTCCAGGCACGAGGCCAGCCACAGAAATATCTTCTCTAACTGAGTTTCAGTTCTACGGTAATTCTCACCCTTACCGAGACAGCACTGCTCTGAAATCTGTTTCTATAAAGGGCAACCCCCCCCATTTTTTTAATATAGAGTTCTGTATGTGTTTTAGAGAAGCTCTGTGCCCTCAGCCAGATGAATATGGATCAGTGACTACCTGTACCAGTACTTGCCTATGGCTTCATGTTCTCCCTTGCGGCTGTGCAGGTATCGGCGCTTCTTCTCCTTCAGAAGGTGCTGGAGTCGTTTGAACTGGTCAATGTAGAGAGACTGCAGGCGGATCAGCTTCTCCCGCATGATCAAAGCCACCTCCTCAGCTGTGTATACACCAGCATGCCTGAAAAACACCCACACAAACAGGGTGAAGTTTCTAAGGGTCCCCTGGGGCTGTTCTCCTGACCGGACGACATGGGCGTTATCAGAAACATGGGCTGGGCAGGGCTGGATTACGGGAAAGTTGCATCTGTGCTAAGGAGGAATATGTCACCCACAGATCAATGGGCGACGAGCAGAAATACTGATTTTTACAGATTTATACCACCATCTCCTCCGGTACCCCACCGAGCTTGGAACGCTCTGCACACTACAACTGTGTAAGCAGCCTGCAGCCACCAGCATCCAACTTACTTCAAGGGATCCTCCTGGTCGCTATCAATGCTGTCAGCCTCGCTGTCCGGGTCCCCTCGCCATGTCTGGTCCACTGTGATAGGGTCCTGCTCGCCATCGCTCCAGCTGTCCTCATCTGAAAAGACAAGTCGCCCTGAGCGATAGGACACTGCCCTACGTCCCAGAGCTCGCTGCTCCAGCACAGGGCAGCCAGGAACCCCGGGAGCTCGGCTCCGTGGCCGCGTGGAGGTGAACCAGCTCTGCCTCTTGCCAGGAGAGACTTCTCCTCCCCAGCACGGTGTGAGCAAGCGACATGGAACAACAGGAAACCCACCAACTTGGCACAGACAAAGCACAGAGCTCCTGTGGAGCAACGCTCCTGCCTACCTAGGAACCACGAACTACTGGCTGGCCCCACCGAGCGACCCTGTGAGATGGGATGCTCAGCACCGAGGCAGCGTTTGACAGACACTGCTAGAGACTAACCCAGCAAAGAGGGAAGCTAGCTAACATTTCTACTTTGCAACTGCAAGGGAAGAAAACCTGCAGGATTTTGGTCTGGCGGTGTGACTTGTCTGCAGTCAGTGGCAGGCGAGACACGTCAGAGTTTGCAGAACACACTCTTTTACCCACAGACCCCTGGGATCTTTTTTTCACTGGATTTAAGTAGTGATATTCTTGGCATTTCCACAGAGAACTCCAGGTCTTCTCTCACTGGTTTTCGCTTTCAATTCTTACCTAGGATCCGACTGGCTTCGCTGCGGCTGCTCTCTGCAGTCTGGGAGCCCAGCTCTGTTTTGGCATAAGAGCTAAGCTGGCAAAGGAGAGTCTCGCTTACAGGCCCAGGATTGGACTTCTTCATCTGAGCTTGGAGTGCCAGAGTGTTCCTACGGGCATGTTCTGCACAGAACGACACGCTGCAGGAATAAATCATGAGCTCATTACAACTCCAAGCCCTCAGCCAGCAAAAAGAACAAGCAATACAGTGAGAAGTGCTCCCTGGCACCTGGAAAGCACATCCCCTCCACGGCTCTCTCACAGAGAGAGCTGCTGGCTGCAGGTACAGCTCGGAAATGCCAGAGAGCCCTGGGTGGCTCGCAAACCACACACCACCGCTGAAATGCCACCTCTGGCACTAGAACCGGCAGCCACATGGCACAGCAGCAAGGAGAGAAAAGAGCTTTTTACTTAAAGCCACCGAGGTGAGCTCTTCTGCTTCCAAACATTCACACTGGACTCTCAGTTTCCACACAGAGCACACTGGCCCACATTGGATAGATCCTTTTTATCACAGAGGGACTAAGGGCAGAATGAAGACTACCAGCGTCCACATCCCCGTAACCTCTGAGAACGAAACGTGGGTCGATGCTCCTGTAAGGGAAACTGTTCTCTGCTGACGTGCTTACTGAATGTCAGTAACTGTTCTAGATCCTTCCATCCACAGCAGTCAGAACATTTTATACGCATCAGAGAACAAGAAGCACAACCAGGTCATCAACTCCATGTAACACATGACCAGAGGATCTGTGCTGAGGACTATCTGTAAGCACACACAGCGCCAAGTTAAATTTGCTGGGCTGAGTGGAGGTACAGCACCGCGTGGGTGTGCGTACAGCTCTTACAAAGGACCTGGATCACTGCAGCCACCTTCTGATGGGAGAGGGCAGCGCCCGACAGTCCTGCGGGACCAAGATGACTCCATGCAGTGTCCAGCACTCACAGAGTCTTCTTCTAGCTTAAAAACACTTCAGGAAGAGGGAGCCGCTTGTCTGAGGTAACATAAGTGCAGCAGCTGAATCAGGAGAAGGACCTTCTGCCCGTTTTAATTCTATATGGTATGGAACCGGAGAACCACGAGACAGAGGTACTCACCCATCCTTCTTCTCCGGTTTGGGTGCAGCGTTGGGACACCGCTTTCCATTCTTTGTCGAAACATAGCTGCACTGCTTGAAAGGGGCACTCCTGTCTTCAAGGATGTGCTTAATACAAAACTCCTGCCCCTCCAGCCGCGGCTGGGAGCACTGGCGGTGGGTGAAGGCACATGACAGAGGCTCCTGCGGCCGCGGCACAGGAGTAAGGCGTCCTCGGCTTGACGGCAAAACATGGATGCGAATTCTGTTCATGCCAACACCTGCTCAAAAGATGCAGGCCAGTTAAAAGAAATGAAATAAACTACTGATAAAAAGAAAGAGGACCAGCATCTGCTAATGCATCCCAATAAAACTTTCTGACCCCCTTGAACAGGCGGGAGATGAAGTTGCTCCTATGCAGATAGTTTCTCTAGTGTCCGAGGAAATTTTTAGCTTTGCAGTAACCCCATTTCTGCACAGAATGAAACACATCTCACTCACCTGAGCTACCAAGCAGCAACATCCATGCCAAGGTATGGGCACAAGAACCACTGCTGCCTGACGGCACTGTGGCCGGGGGAGGGGTACACATCCCAAAGGGACCCCTCTACCCCCACCACCCCAGTACAAGACCCCTTCCTCCCAGCGCTGGAATCTGACAGCCCCATGGCCTCCCAGGGTACAACACTCCCTTCCACACCCAACCCACCAACCCCACACTGCCCAATACAAACCCCATTCCTTCACGGCATCATCTCTCCCACAGCTCACAGCCTCTTCCTAAGTGGGCACCATCTCCCAACCCTGCACCCACCCCACGCCTCCCACGGGCCCAGTGCTCGCCCCAGCCCTGCACCCCTCCTCCCCGTACGCAGCTTGCCAGCTCCTCAGTGCCCAACACAGCACCAGTGCAGGACCCCCTCCTCCCAGTACACTCCCCCGTGCAGCTCCTCAGTGCCCATCCCCTGCTCCCGGTGCCTGCCGGTGCCCATTCCCACCTGCTGGTGCCTATTCCCGCTCCCGGTGCCCATCCCCTGCTCCTGCTGCCTGCCGGTGCCCATCCCCTGCTCCCGGTGCCCATCCCTGCTCCCGGTACCCATCCCCGCTATCGGTGCCCATGCCCTGCTCCCGGTGCCCACTCCCGCTCCCGGTGCCTCCCAGTGCCCATCCCTGCTCCCGGCGCCCACTCCCGCTCCCGGTGCTCATGCCCTTCTCCCGGTGCCCATGCCCTGCTCCCAGTGCTTCCCGGTATCCATTCCCACTCCCGGTGCTCATGCCCTTCTCCCAGTGCTTCCCGGTGCCCATCCCTGCTCCCGGCACCCATGCCCGCTCCCGGTGCCGGCCCCTCTCCCCCCACACACGTGCTCCGCCACCCGCCCCGCGCCCAGGCCCCGCGCATGCGCAGTCGCGCCGCCCGGCCGCCCCCGGCGCCGCCATTTTGTCCGCGGGTGGCGGGCGTGAGCGGCGCTCCCGAGGGAGGCCCAGGCAGCGCTGCCGGAGCAGAGAGCGGGGCTGGAAACCGCTCCCCCGGCCGGTGCGGGGTGGACGGGCCCCGGCGGAGCGCGCAGGTGTCGCGACGAAGGGCTGCGCGGGCCCCGCTCAGGGCTGGCTGCGCCGCCGCCATCTTACCTCGCTGCCGCCCCGGCCTCCCTGCTGCCTCGCCGCACGCCCGCCCCGCCACCTCACTGGCCCGCCCGACCGCCAATCCGCAGCGGGGGCCGGGGGCAGTTCCGCGCGCGATTGGCCGAGCCCGCTATCACTCCGCAGGGACCAGCCACGCCCCCTGGAGTCACATGAGGGCGGCGCGGCGGGAAGCCGACACGTGGGCGCGGTGGGGCCCGGGGCTCCCGTGGGTTTGGCAGCCCCGGGACAGGGGACGGGAGCGGGGTTGTGCTTTGGCTCCGGGGAGGCAGACGCTCCCGGTAGTCCCAGGAACACCGGCTTGGTCCCAGGGCACCAGCCGGGGCTCTACCCCTTCCCTTCCCGGTTTCCCGGGAGAGCTGCGGACAGACATTGCTCCCCGCTGATTAACGGAAAGGGAAGGACGAGCAATTCACTGCAAAGCCCGACAACCCGGGAGCAGCCGGCCCAGCCGCCGAGAGAGGCTCCAAAAGCAGCAGGGGGAAGCGAGGGACCGGCCTTTGCCAGGAGCCTGAAACCTAAAAACCGTACCCAAAACCGTAGGGGATGGGTTACCAACGGCAAAGGCGCTGGCGAGGGTCAGCAGCACCGATCGCTCTTAAAAAACAAGCGTGATGTAGAACAAGAGTTTCACAAAACCGTAAGTAGACAGTACATTTATTGAAGGTTGTTAAAGTAAAATCTGAGAACAAAGGAAATCGGCTTTTCCAAAACATTCAACCAAAACTCAAGTGGCTGCCCCAGCCCAGGGTTGAGGTCATGGTAAAAGCTGCTTCCAGCTCGGCTGCGAACAGCCATGCGCCAACGGAATCCCCTGGAAAAGCTGCCCTGCGCACGGTGACCCTTCCAGCCATCCATCCTGCACAGCCTCACCCTGCACCCCAGTTGGGAAACGCACTGCGCTGCTCCTCTCCAAACCGACCCCTGCACAGCCACGGACCGAGTCCACCAACGCGTTTCACGCCTAAAACCGGCTCTACACGCACCCGCAGCAGGGCCCAGCCAGCCAGCACCCAGCACGGGGCCGCTCTGCCCCAGCGGGCGCTCTCCAGCTCCAGGCAGAAGCCCCTCGCTCAGCACCGCTCATCCCCGCCAGCGGCAGCCAGCTCCTCTGGACTCTCCCCCTAAAAAAAGCCATGGGGGGGGTAGGCCCTGGGCCAAGCACCCGCCATCCATCACTTCACCCTGGCTGCTCAACGCCAGCCGCCCTGAAACGCCACCGAAAGCCCCCAGCAGCCCCTCGGCACACCAGCTTTCCAGCGGAAGCGGTGGGACCTGCAGGAGGGGAGTGAGGGGACAAGAGACGGGATCCCAAAACCAAAGCAGCTTTTGGAGCAAGGAAAGCAGACCCAGGTAGAGCAGCTCCCACCAGCCCGCGGTCGCAGGAGCTGGGATCCCCCCACAGCGCGAGCAGCCGCCGGTCCTTGCCCTCCCCTCGCACCGCTTCGTCCCCTCCATCCCCCAAAAGCTCGCTCCTGCACCCACTTTCTGTCACCAACAGCTCGAGTGGGGACCACCCAATGAGCCACCCCAAACCCTCACCGGGGTCCCCCGCAGCACCACAAAATTAAAATCAACAAAAACACTAAGATATAAGTTACTGCTTAAATTATTTGTAAAACGTCTTAAATTTTCTGTGACATACTTTAAATACCCCCCAGGGCCCCCTCACAATGCGTGTTCCCCAGAGGGGGCTTTAGTCGCAGCAGGGACAGAGCCCACCACGAACTGGAAGTCGCTGGGGGAGGGAAGCAAGGAATAGAGAAAGGGTTTCTTATCCTTTCACAGCTTCAACAACTCCGCGCTCTAAATATCAATAATAAAAGTTATAATATAATAATAAAATAGTTCTTCGTGAGGCAGTGGAGATCGAACAAGCCCTTTCACGCCCCCGCAGGGGCAGCCCCGGTTTGGGCTTGGGCTCTGTACAAACTCAGTAGTAAAAAGGGGCTTTACTTGGGGAGAGGGGGGAGCGGGGGGGGCGGTTCTGAGGGCAGGGGGGGTGGTCGGGGCTTGTCCGTGTTGGCGGCAGCTCTGGAGCTGGTGGAAGCCCGGGGGTTCAAGAGCTCGCCATACGAGTGGAAGTCAAAGGCAGGGGGCTGGGTGGGCTGCATGCCCTGCGCGCTCAACAGCGAGTGCAGCATGTTGACCGTATCCTGGTAGTCACTGGCCTGGTTGGCGTTGTGCCCGTTGGCCCCCGTGGGACCCTTGTCCGATTTGCTGTGGGTGCCCCGGACTTTGTTGGCCTGGGGTAAGGGGAGGCTGCCCGTATCCGAGCTGTGCCCTGGGAGGTGGGCCGCCCCGGGGAGGTGGGGGTAAGGGAACGGCATGCCAGGGCCTTTGGAGACCTTGCTGACTTTGGGCTGGTGCTCGTGGGCTGCGGCCGTGGCTGCGGCTGCCGCCTCCTCTGGCAGGGGCCTCTTGCGGGAAGAGGCAAGGGGACCGTAGCTTTTGTGGGGCACGGCGCTAGGCTGGCTGCTGTGTTTAGAGTCTCCCGGCCGCTTGTTCGCCACGCTGCTGGGGCCGGTGCCAAGCTGGGCGTGTAAGTGTTTGTGAGAGTGGTGGTTGTGGTGGTGGTGGTGGTGGTTAGAAGAGTGGCCCTTGTGTTTCTCCTTGTGCTCCCGGTTCTTGCCGCTGCTCTCGTCCGAGGAGCTGTACCTGTCTGCAGCGGTTGGCACCTTGATCCGCATTTTTATCTCCTCCTGCTTGGATGGGAGTGGCCTATCCCCACCTCCACCTGCCCCCGGGATCCTCAGTTTCAGAGCCGAGGCTTTGTCACTCTTTTCAGGGCCGGGAGGGCGCTCAGGGTTCTCCGAGCCACCGATGGGGATTTTCAGGATGATTGGAGAGGGGTTGCTGTCCTGCTGGACTTCCCTCTCCCGCTGCTGCTGGACCAGGAGATTCTGCGCGGCGTAGGCATACTGAGACCGCACATTGGCCTCCATGTTCTCCAGCTGCCGCTTCTGTGCTGCCAGCTCCTCAGCATGCTTGGCCCGGTACTCTTTGAGCGACACTTTGGCCGACGGGGCATTCTTGCCGCTCTGCTTCTGATAACCAGCGCCATCTTGCTGTAAAGGATGCTCAGCAGCCGATGAGCTTTCATTAGTCCTGTGACTCTGGCCAGCCTCCAGCTTGGGTGGAGGATGCCAGTGCTCAGGCTGGGACATATCCGCACTGCTCTGGTCGCTGGGCGAGTCCGCCGAGGCCGGCAGAGAAGGCCCTGCTCCGGCGGTCGAGGACGTTGACATGCTCATTAACCCAGCGATGTTCATGTCCGAACTATTGTTCCTGGAAATCATGTTGAGGATCGTCTGCTCCGACAGGCTCTCATCTTCACCATGGTCATCAGCCTTTGACTTCTTGGCTGCTTGAGAGGCCTGGAATAAAAGCAGCAACCGGTCATTTACTTACGCCGTCACTAGAGCTGGTTTCATGCAAGCAGCTCACCTGGTACAGCGCAAACTCTCATTTAAAGACAGACCCGCTTTGCCCCCATTTCTCCTTGTGGAAAAAGACCCAACCACTGCAAGCGGGGTTGCCAGAGCAGTTGAAAAACCAAGGTCGCTACAGAGTTAACTCTGAACAGATGAACGCAAGCACTGAAGCAACATTTTGCAGATGCAGAGCGTTCAGATTTCCCCCCACACATGCCCTTCAGACACTGTCTTGCATTGTAATACCGGAGATGCCACACAGCCTTGTGCACAAAGAAGAAATCAGAACCCGTGTTCTCCTGCAAGCACCCGCGGTCTGAAGCAGATTCTTACCCGCCAGTTCCGGATACGTTTAAGCCGGTTGGGAGTTTTCTCAAGGATCTGCAGGAATTCATGAGTCAGTTCTGCAGAGGAAACACAAACCCAAGGAAGAGGGTCAGGGGCAGGCAGACCAGCACTAATCCATCAGGGCAACCCCCTACTTACTGACGAGCAGAGCTACTCCAGGAGGGGAAACGCTGAGAACTAGTATCACTGACCACATTTAAACTCATCTCACTGTGCGCCTTTTGCCATCTCTGTTGTACCATAGAAACTGCTGCTGCACTGGAAACCTTGGCAAGACCTGAAGTCCTGGAGTCCATGAACCGGCCGGCGGCCGCGTTTGAACGGCAGACCCAGGAACAGAGATGCCAAAATAACATAAGAGCCTTTGGGGGGGAACCTCGCTCCAAAACTTACCATCTAAGAGCTCCAGAGTTACAGTGCCATCAACGTATTCCCACCAGTGCTTCCCGTCCGTGGAGACTGGGATCTCCCAGTTGGACCACTTACAAGCCAGGTGGATACAGACGCAGGCCACAACGGGAGGGGTGTACTGCAGGCTGAAGGTGGTCAGGTGCAGGCTGACGTCACCAGCAGGGAGAGAGAAACAGAAAGCCATGAACTCCCAAGCCTGAACTTCAGCACTCACAATCGCCCACTGAACAGACGCTGCGCAAGAGGTGGACATGGTGGGGAAGTCCCTGCCATTCCTCCCCCAGTACAACCCTACTGTTACGGGCGTCTCTATCCCGCTCCACCGATTTGCTTGTTCCTTCCCCGTTCTCCTGCAGATAATTTGGGTCCAGGCAATTCTGTCAGCTCAAGGCTCTGCGGCTCGTGCAGGAGCAGCGAGGCACGCTGCCACCCTGCTCCAGCCCTCTTCCGAGGGAGGAAGCGGGTGGCTGGGTTACCTGCCAGCCCCCACCTCTGCTGTGGGCCCTCCTCAATCCGAGAAGAAACTCGGACACTTCCAAGTGCAACTCCTGAGATGGCATCCAAGGAGCAAACTGGCCCTCTTCAGCTTTTAGGAAGGGTGTGGTCTTTCCCAAATGATTTTTAGGAAAAGCACTGAAGCTTTGGCTGTGAATAGCACCATATGCTGGAGTGACTCAGGAGCGTCTAAAAGGGAGCCTGGCCACCTATCAAGCATTTTCATTAGTAAATGAATTTACCACATGACAGCTCGGACATCAATGCCAGGAGGTCTAGGTAGCACTGAGGAGAACCGATGGACTAAGAAAGCATCCTACTCTCTACCTGCAGGAACACCAGGTCCACTAAGCCCTAGAAACTGTGACAGCAAGTTGGGTGCAGAATTTACCCACTGTCACACTCATGAACCGGCCCTTTCAAAGGGCGCTTGATGGAAATGGTGCCACTGAGCATCTACGTGCAGCCGCAGGATGGCATTATCTGCATTTCTTTGCCATGCTCGGGTTACTTAAACATTTTTCCCATCAATGCAATGTGGAGAGACAGAGATACACATCTACAGCCAAAAAGCCTGAAGCTGTTTCATGGATACAATATTTAGCCATACACCAAGGAGTCAAACCAGGAAATTCAGAGCCTTTATCCAGTCTGCCAAGGTAAAAAGTGAAGTAACGGTGCACAAAGAGCCTTAACTCTGCCCCATAATGATGCCAGAAGGAAATAAAAGTTAAACATCCGTGGCTATGCCTGATAAATCCAGTTCATCACTTAAGCACCTTAATCAGGCATTTCATGGCATCACTTTAAGGCAAAATTGAGGCTGCCTGGCTGCATTTCTTACTTTCTGCCTGGATTTCTTTCAAGTATAACCTTAACTCATAATTCCTTGGTTTTGCAATTATTGCTGCAGGGATAAAACACGTTTCGAGGATGCATTTACCCACACATTACTAACACCACCTTCCCCTTTACGCTAGTTTATGCAGGAAACCCACACCGTGCCCTTTGGAGCTACAGAGCAGCTTCAACAAACAATTTTCTCAGCACGCTGTGGAGGTGAGCCGGTAACACCTCTCACAGGCAGAGTGCAGAGAACCGACTCACCCAAGGCCATGCACATCCACAGCTCGGCCAGGGCTTGGAAGCGTTCTCCAACTCTGCAGCTTTACCTGTGCTAGCGCCTAAACCACCTTTTTCTCCCATCCTTTCACTTCTGTGAGCTCTTTCACAAAACCACAAGATTTTCCGCGTCCACAACTTGGTCTGTTTCCAAACGTTAACTCTGTGACCTGCCTGAAGGTGGTAATCCAGGAAATGAAATTTTTAAAAAAAATGTCAGAAGTCCCAACACAAGGGCTGGTATCAGCCCGGCAGTGAAAAATCTAGTGACAAAACTACCCACACCTCTCAAGGTGAAACAAACCAGGGGCTTTTTTTGTTTCCAAGACTCTGCTTACAGGACTGTCTGTCCAGTCATACAGGCCAGACAAGGCTATCATTTTCTCTTGTAACGTCTCATGCCTGCATCCAACTACCCTTTTTCTCCCTTTATACTCTAGATCAGCCTTCTCTGAGGTACAGACCATATCTGCTGACAATTTGCACAGCACCTAGTTCAGTGAAAACTCTCTGACACCGAGGTACTAAAGCAAACAAACGTATATATTCATTCAAGTCTACCTTTTTGTTTTGTTCTTTAACCTTCACAACTATCTAACTCCCCACAAAAGAAAGCAGCAAAGCTCCTGAGCATCCCATCTGCCTCACTTATATGGCTAATTTTGCAGCTGGTTTTGACCAGCAGCTAGCAGGAGAAAGGATTCCTGCTCTTTCTGAACCAAACTGAGTGATCCCCAGTTGCTCGCAGGCTGACCAATGCCCTAGGGATCACCAGTAGCACATCTCCTCCAGATAAGACCCTCTGTCAAATATGAAGCAATTGTAAAATAATAACCTGTTGGTAGCCATGAAATAGGAAGTTTGCGCCAAGTCCTTGCTGGCTGAAAGAGAAAAGAAAAAAGCAGGGCGTTAGTCTGCGTATCCTCACAAACGTTATTCCATTTTAGCGCAAGAACCGCGGGCCTCTTGCCACCACACACAAAATAGAGCCAGCACAGTTCAACTAACTCTACGCCACAGCTAGAAGGATTTTAGAAATTACTGTACACAGAGAGCTTTGCGTGGTTCAGCAGAGCCACAACATCACGTCAGTCACTTGCAACTGCCTCTGTTTTGACATTCATTATGGTTATTAAGGAGACTGACTGCAGGCAAGTTCTCGGGCAATCCCAGCTAAACACTACAAGGTATTTTCACAGCTCTTCTCTGTCAGGCTGAGGTTACACAGAGGAGAAGCCGCAAGCACCCGACGTCTGACATCGCTTACCTCGCACTAGCTGTGTGCACTTCACCACGTGGGTATGGGGGTGGTCAATAGTGATCTCAAAACCTGCAAGAACACAGACATATGGCCATCAGAAAACCAGCAGCACACCCCCACAGATCTACGAACCTCACGTTTCCTGCTCCTGGGGGACAAGGCCTTCTCCCCTTCCCTCCTACAGCCCCTGCTCTCTGCTCGGAGGCAAGCAGGAATAGAGGAGCCCGTTTTCCTGTATCCAGAAGACTCAAGTTCTCCAGTCACAAAACCCGAAGGTCACTGCTGCTGCCAGACCTCCAAGCAGCTAAATGACTTCTGCGTTTGAAAGACCTCACTGAAAACAAAACAACTATTAAGGATTTTAAAAATAGCAGGACAAAGCCTCTTACAGCAGCTGGGAGGAAGGAGAAGACAATGGCATCTGCTCAAAGGAATTTGTGTCACCCAAAAAGCTAAGAGGAAGCAGACGTTTTCCCTTTGAAGGAGCCTACAGCGCTAAAGACAACTGAACTTAATCCTTGCTTCAGTTTCCTATTCAGTTTGGGCATTATGTTTTAAAGAAAAAAAAAAAAAACCAAAACCAAAAAAGATCAAATCGGTCCATGTGTGCAACAGATTTGGTTCTTCCCCTGCAGAACATTCTAGAAGAACTGGGACGTTAAAAACGGCAACTGGAGAACCGAGCCGTTGCAGAACTGGGGTCACAGTTTGGCCGCTGGCTCGCCAGGCCAGCGCGTGCGAGCTGTCAACACACCTGCCCCTCCTGTCCCCTTGCAAGGGAGGGACCGGTGGCACTTACTCTGAACCACGTCAGAAATGACAAAGGCCTACTGAGTGTTTTGGAGTGGAACGCTATCTACAAACTGCCTCTGAAATGGAACGTATGTTAGTAAAAACAAGTTTTAACAGTACATTTTAGACAGGAACAGGATACCGGATCCAACGGCCACAGCCCTAAACGTAGGCTCCAGCTTCTACTTTCCAGAAAACCCAAAAACTGTTGCTGGTTTGTTTGTTTGGTTGGTTTTTTTTTCCCCCACATTCAGCTATCTGATCAAAATATTAACTTTCAACCCAGGTTTTATTAGACATCTCTCGGTGCAAACTGCTTCCTGGCCACAGGACTAGAGCATTATCGAATTCAACAGCACAACGGAGGACAGCGACCGGTGTCCAAGCGGTACAAAACCTGTTGGGGGGAGGGGGAGGGGGGCCAGAAAGAGACGAGCCACACTTCCATGCTTTAATTTCTCTGAGCATTGAACCTGACACAAGTTACACCTGAAAAAACTGATGTTAAAAGGAAAACAGAAGGAGTGGGTGTGAAAAATAGAGTTTGTTGCCTGGACTCTTGCTCTCCCACTGGCCAGCTGTACATCTGCCCTCCAGCTGTGGAGAAGACTGTGCGGTTAGGCTCTCCGCTCTGCGGAACACTCCTGGGTCTGGGATTCGTGTGGCAGCCCGTCCGCTTTGAAAAACTTACCCAGGGTCTGCAGTATTATGCTCTCTAGAATGACCAGGTCTTGGGCTTGTTGCAGGTAAGCCTGGGGTTGAGAGGACAGGCAAGTTACTCACGATGAGGCACTCCGTATAAAGCCTGCACATTTCTAACACCCTTTTCTCAGGGAGGCAAAAATAGCAAAGGGGAATCTTTATGCCGATCTGCACTGGGGGAACTGGCACAGATTCCCTGCCAGAAAAGAGAAAGCAGAGTGCTGGGGTGGACCCGCTCCCCTGCTAGTGCTTCTGCTAGGGGATGGCTGCTTCGGGATCCACAGTGGCCCTCTCAGTCCTGGTCCCTCGCACTGCACGGGACAGCTATACGAGCAGTACAGGAGAGGAATTAGCTGCTTTTTTTATTTTTTTCCTTAAGCTTTCCTGGATAAAGCTGCCCCTTTTCAGCAGGGTTGGCTGCTCAGTTCCAGGTAAGACGGGCTGTCTCAAGAGATGGGGAATCAGCAACGTTTTTAATAAACCCACCATTAAACGTGTGGGGACAGAACAGAACCAACTGCGCACACCACCTTCTGCTCTGCCACAGACACGACTCAATCGCAGCAGCCAACATCCATGCCCTCCTCAGAAGCTTTTCACGCAGACATCGTTACACAGCACATCTGAGTCACATTTGCAGCAGCACAGCAGAGGAGAACAGAAGAGAGGTTGCCACAGAGGAGGAAAGAAAAGCCTTCTGCTGTACAGAAGCCAAAAAGCTCTCAGTAGTGTAAGAGCAGTCGAACTGGAAAGCTGTCACTGACCATCCTAGGACACGGCCGCTTGCTTAGAGAGCGGGTACTGCTGAACCCGATTTAACAAGACGCTGCAGCCACGCAATTCAGGATGCAGCACGCTTCTGCCATTCCCATTCCTCGTGCCTCCGCTCCTCACATCAGAGCCCAGTTCTCCGATCTCAACACTTACCTCGCTCTTGGTGTCTAGAGGAGTTTCCTGGGGATGCAGACAGGCATGTGCTACCTTGATTACGTGCTCCAGCTTACGAGGCTGCTCCTCCACCTTGGCTGCCAAGAACAGAGCCGCTGGTACCACCGACTTCAGAGGAAAAAAAAAAAAAAAAATTTTTTTTTTTTTTAAAGTTAGTAAGTTCAAGATTAAAGCAAATAAATTAGCCTAATTCTCAAGTCTAAAACAAATATTCCTTTAGGAAACAAAGCTTGTGCAAGTTAAAATGCCACCAGAAGGGAAAAGGGTCTCTGGTGACTACTGGCAGCTACAAACCACCCTTCCGTTTTCCAAGCCCCCTCCCCAGGGTCCGTCCCACCACGTTGCCCCTGGAGCTGGCTGCCAGGCAGCAGCAGGAGCGGGGCTGGGGGGTTCCCAGTGCCCCCCACCCTGCCAGACCCCAGCACACTTACGTTCCTGTGGAACTGGGTGAAGGACTGCACCATATAGAAGCGGTGCATGTACACGATGGCCGTGTTGATGGTGAGCTGGGAACTGATGGGGTGGTTAAGGAAACACGCAGCCCTGGCAACGACCCCCTGAGCAGCACCCTCAACTCCCCTACATCCCACCAGCACCAGGCTGGGCCTCCCTCTCCCTGCTCCTGAAACGCGCCTGGCTCTTCCCTGCTCCCAAGCCGGGCCGGGCCTTCCCTGCACACCGGCACAGCTCTCCCGGCTGCCGAAACGGGCCCGGCTCTCCCTGCTCCCGGCCTCACTCTCCCAACGGCCGGGCTCCGCTTTCCCGGCTCCCGAAACGGGCCCAACTCTCCCGGCTCCGGGCCTCAGTCTCCCCGCGGCCAAGCCCGGCTCTCCCCACACACCGGCACAGCTCTCCCGGCTCCCGAAACGGGCCCGGCTCTCCCGGCCTCACCCTCCCCGCGGCCGGGCCCGGCTCTCCCCGCTCCCGAAACGGGCCCGGCTCTCCCCGCTCCCGGCCTCAGTCTCCCAGCGGCCGGGCCCGGCTCTCCCCGCTCCCGGCCTCACTCTCCCCGCGGCCGGGCCCGGCCTTCCCCGCATACCGGCCCAGCTCTCCCCGTTCCCAAAACACACTCGTCTCTCTCCACAGCCGACCCCGGCTCTCCCCACGCCCAGGCCCAGCTCTCCCCGCTCCCCGCCCGCCCGCCCCGCGGCGGCACCCAAGCGCAGGCCGCGCGGCCTAGCGCGGCCGGATACACGTTGAGGCGCTGTCCCATGTCCTGCAGCAGGTTGGCCGCCTGCTGCCGGTACGAGAGCTCCTTGTCGGGGTCGAGCCCGGCGCGGCGCGACGGGCTGCGGTCCAGCTGCTCGCGGGTGAAGTACCAGCGCCGCCCCGCCGCGCCGCCGGCCCCGCCGCCCGCCGAGGCCTCCATGGCGATCTGCGCCCGCGCGCGCACGCACGCACGGGACGCACGCCACGGCGCGCCGGCGTCACAGGGCGGCGGCGCGCGCGTACGGCTGCGTCACAGGGAGGGGTTGGGGGGGAGGAGCCGTTGAGGCGCCTGCGCCGTTGGTCGCGCGGACGCGTTCTGAGGCGGGGCGGCCGTTACGCGCCCCCACCCCCCCCCGGGCCTTCCGTGACCGCCCCGTCCCGTCACGGAGCGCCCCCCCCCCCGCTCCGCCGTGGCCCCGGAGCCCGGCCCGCACCTCAGGGCCGTGCCTGGGCCCCCCCCCACCGGGACCGGGCGCCCCGCAAACACACCGGGACCGGGCCCCCCAAACACACCGGGACCGGGCCCCCCCAACACACCGGGACCGGGCCCCCCAGACACACCGGGCCCCCCAGACACACCGGGACCGGGACCCCCAAACACACCGGGACCCCTCACACACACCGGGACCCCCACACGCACACCGGGACTGGGCTCCCCAAACACACCGGGATGCCCCCACATACACCGGGACCGGGCCCCCCCAAACACACCGGGACCCCTCACACACACTGGGACCGGGACCCCCAAACACACCAGGACCGGGCCCCCCAGACACACCGGGCCCCCCAAACACACCAGGACCGGGCCCCCCAGACACACCAGGACCGGGCCCACACACACCGGGACCCCACCAAACACACCGGGCTCCCCAAACACACCGGGACCCCCACACGCACACCGGGACTGGGCCTCCCAAACACACTGGGACGCCCCCACGTACACCGGGACCCCCACACACACCGGGACCCCGCAAACACACCGGGACCGGGACCCCCACACACACCGGGACCCCGCAAACACACCGGGACCGGGACCCCCACACACACCGGGACCATGGCCCCCCCCAAACACACCGGGACCCCCACACACACACCAGGACCGGGTCCCCCAAACACACACTGGGACCAGGGCCCCCCCCAAACACACCGGGATGCCCCCACACACACCAGGACCCCCACACACACCGGGACCAGGCCCCCCAAACACACCGCGACCCCTCACACACACCAGGATGCCCAAACACATACCGGGACCCCCCCAAACACACTGGGACCGGGCCCCCCCAAACATACCAGGACCCCCCACACACACTGGGACCGGTTCCCCCCCGGACCACCCCACACGCCAGGCCCCAGCTCGTATCCAAAGTGAGTTTTATATATAATTTATCTGTACACACGAAGGACAAAGTACCTCAGGTCTGCGCTGAGGGGGGGGGAGGCCGGGGCTGAACCCCCCCCCACCCCAAAACTGCTTCAAAAAACACCCCCCCCCCCCCAAAAAAAAAAAAAGTCACTTCATTATTTTTTTTGCATTTAAAAGGGGGGGAGCTGCCCCCCCCCATCCTGCCAGCAGCCCCCCCCCGGGAGGGAGCGGGACCCCCTGGGCGGGGAGGGCCGGGACCCCGGGGGGTGCTGGGGGGTTTTCAGGCTGCACAACCCCCCCCCCCCCCCCACAGGCGGCCCTTCCATTTGGCACATGGAGGGGGCTGGGGAGACCCCCCCCCACCCCAGCCCCTGCCCGGGGGGCCCAGCTCCCCTCGGGGGGGGGGGGGGCCCAGCTCCCCTCTTTGGCACATGGGGGGATTTCGGCAAAGCAGGGGGGGGTGTTGGAGCGCACCCCCCTCCTCCGCAAACACCCCGGTGCGGGGCTGGGAAATGCCCCCACACACACACACCCCCCCGGGGGGGGGGGCACAGCGGGGGTCAACTACCCCCCCCCAACCACCTCCCTTTTTCCTCTTTTTTTTTTTTTGTTTTTTAAATACGTGGAATTGGGGACTTTCTCCTTTTTTTTTTTTCTCTGCCCTCGGTGCAGGCTGGGGTGCACCGGGTGGGGGGGGGCACCCTAGGGACCCCCCCCTAACTCCCTCCAGGGCCAGCATTGAGGAAGTAGGTGGTCATCTCCCCCTTGCCCTTGACCTTGACCAGCCCCCGGCACTCCAGCGCATAGCCCTTGGCCGCCAGCACCTGGTACAGGTCCGTCGTCACCTGGGGGGGGGGGACAGACGGACAGGGGACATGGGGGTGAGGGGGGGGCTCTGGGGGGGGTCCTGTCCCCCCCCTCCCCGCCCCCCTGCTGACCTGGATGCGGTCGGGGACGCCGGTGCTGTCCATGCGGCTGGAGACGTTGACGGTGTTGCCCCAAATGTCGTACTGCGGCTTGCGCGCCCCAATCACCCCCGCCACCACCGGCCCCATGTTCAGGCCTGGGGGGGGGGGGACACGGACACACGGACACACACGGGGACATGGGGACACATGGGGACAGAGCGTCACAGCCAACCCCCCCCACCCCGTGCCATGGAGGTGAGGGTCCAGGGGGCGTGCGAGGGGAAAAGGGGGGGCAAAGGGGTGCATGGGTAAAGGGTAGGGGATGAGCAAGGGTTTGTGTGTGCAAAGGGGTGTGCGAAGGCAGAGGGGTGTGTAAAGGGGCGTGCAAGGGCCCGGGTGTGCAACGTCAGCGTGCGCAGAGGGGTGTGCGAAGGCAAAGGGGTGTGTAAAGGGGTGTGCAAGGGCTACAGAGCAACATCAGCGTGCACAAAGGGGTGAGTGAAGGCAGAGAGGTGTGTAAAGGGGCGTGCAAGGACCAGGATGTGCAACATCAGCATATGTGAAGGGGTGAGTGAAGGCAAAGGGGTCTGTAAAGGGGCGTGCAAGGACCAGGATGTGCAAGGGCTACAGGGCATGCTACGTCAGCGTGCACAAAGGGGCGTGCAAAGGCAAAGGGGTGTGTAAAGGGGCGTGCAAGGGCTACAGAGCAACATCAGCATATGCAAAGGTGTGTGTGAAGGCAAAGGTGTGTGTAAAGGGGTGTGCAAGGGCTATGGGGGGTCCAACACCAGCATGCGCAAAGGCGTGTGTGAAGGCCGTGTGTGCAAAAAGGAAGGGGTGTGCGAAGGGTTTGCCTGTGCAAAGGAGTGTGCGATGGCAAAGGAGTGTGTAAAGGGGTGTATGAAGGCCTGCGTGTGCAAGGGCTAAAGGGGTGTGCAACATCCGCGTGTGCAAAGGTGTGTGTGCGGGCTGCATGCACCAAGGGGCACGGGTGTGCAAGGCTTCACGTGTGCAGAGGGGTGTGCAAGGGCCAAGGGGCGTGCAAGGGCTCGTACGCAAAGTGGTCCGCAAAGGCCGCGCGTGCAAAAGGGCAGAGGCGTGCAAGGCTTTGCCTGTGCGGAGGCCGGGTGCGTGAAGCCAAGGGCGTGTGCGAAGCTGAGGGGGCGTGCAAAGGCTGCGCGTGCAAGGCTACGCCCCGGGGCCGCGTGCGTGCAAGGGACGAGGCCGTGCGAGAGCCAGCGGACGCAAAGCCGTGCACAAGGGGCGGGTACGCGCAGGGGTGTGCGTGGGGCGGCTGCGGGCGCAAAGGGGCGTGCAAGGGGCGTGCAAAGGGCGTGCAAGGGGCGCTCACCGATCTTCATCTGGAAGTTGTTGAAGGAGTGCTCGTTGATGTACTTCATCTGCTCCATGAGGTGCATGGCGTAGTCGGCCAGCGCCGCGATGTGGCTCCGGCCCTCCCGGTCGTAGGTGGAGGCATTCAGCCCCGAGGCCGCCATGTAGGTGCTGCCAATCGTCTTGATCTTCTCCAGCTGCCGGTACTTCTGCTCGCTGATGATCTGGGGCAGGGCCGCGGGGCAGCGTCACCCAGGGCCTCCTGCCCCCTGCCTTCCTGCACCCTGTCCCCGCGTGCCCCGTGCACGGTGCTCCACAGCCTCTCCAGCACCCATGCACCCCATCCCATGGCTCCATGCACACTGCTCCATGGCCTCTCCAGCACCCATGCACCCATCTTCCTGCACCCTGTGCACGCTGCTCCACAGCCTCTCCAGCACCCATGCACCCACCTTCCTGCACCCCGTGCACGCTGCTCCACAGCCTCTCCAGCACCCCACGCACCCCATCCCATGGCTCCATGCGCACTGCTCCATGGCATCTCCAGCACCCCATGCACCCATCTTCCTGCACCCCGTGCACGCTGCTCCACAGCCTCTCCAGCACCCCACGCACCCCATCCCATGGCTCCATGCACACTGCTCCACGGCCCCTCCAGCACCCATGCACCCATCTTCCTGCACCCCATGCACGCTGCTCCACAGCTTCTGCAGCACCCCACGCACCCCATCCCATGGCTCCATGCACACTGCTCCATGGCGTCTCCAACATCCCGTGCACCCATCTTCCTGCACCCTGTGCACGCTGCTCCACGGCCTCTCCAGCACCCATGCACCCATCTTCCTGCACCCCATGCACGCTGCTCCACGGCCTCTCCAGCACCCTGTGCACCCCATCCCATGGCTCCATGACCACTACTCCATGGCCTCTCCAGCACCCATGCACCCCATCCCTGTGCACATCATCTCCATGCACCCCATCCTCACACATGGTGCTCCACGGCCTCTCCAGCACCCTGTGCACCCATCTTCCTGCACCCCGTGCAGGCTGTTCCACAGCTTCTCCAGCACCCATGCACCCATCTTCCTGCACCCCATGCACACTGCTCCACAGCCTCTCCAGCACCCTGTGCACCCATCTTCCTGCACCCCATGCATGCTGCTCCACAGCTTCTGCAGCATCCCACACACCCCATCCCTGTGCACATCATCTCCATGCACCCCATCCTCACACATGGTGCTCCACGGCCTCTCCAGCACCCTGTGCACCCATCTTCCTGCACCCCGTGCAGGCTGTTCCACAGCTTCTCCAGCACCCATGCACCCATCTTCCTGCACCCCATGCACACTGCTCCACAGCCTCTCCAGCACCCTGTGCACCCATCTTCCTGCACCCCATGCATGCTGCTCCACAGCTTCTGCAGCATCCCACACACCCCATCCCTGTGCACATCATCTCCATGCACCCCATCCTCACACATGGTGCTCCATGGCCTCTCCAGCACCCTGTGCACCCCATCCCATGGCTCCATGCACGCTGCTCCACAGCCTCTCCAGCACCCCATGCACCCATCTTCCTGCACCCTGTGCATGCTGCTCCATGGCCTCTCTGGGGCCTTGTGCCCCCCGTCTTCCTGCACCTTGTCCCCGCGTGCCCCATGCATGCTGCTCCACGGCCTCTCCAGCACCTATGCACCCATCTTCCTGCACCCCGTGCATGCTGCTCCACGGCCTCTCCAGCACCCCGTACAGCCCATCCCACGGCTCCATGCACACTGCTCCACAGCCCCTCCAGCACCTCATGCACCCATCTTCCTGCACCCTATGCATGCTGCTCCATGGCCTCTCCGGCACCCCATGCACCCCAACCCTGTGCATGTCATCTCCATGCACCCCATCCTCACACACGGTGCTCCACGGCCCCTCCAGCACCATGCCCCCCACGCACGCTGCTCCACGGCCTCTCCAGCACCCCACACACCACATCCCCATACACCCCACCCCACCATCCACCCCATCGCACCCCACTCCGCCCTCCGGCACCTCGTCGAAGTCAGCGATGATCTCGTTGAGCAGCCGAAGGCACTCGACGCCCTCGTTGTTGGCCTCCAGCTCGACGTAGAACTCAGAGAAGTTGCTGATGGAGGCGAACATGACGGCCACGCACTCGCAGGACTGGTAGTAGAGCTCATCGTTGCGACGCTCCCGCGCCAGGAAATGCGCCGCCACGTCCTTGGGCAGAATGTTGTGCAGCAGCCGCCGGTTGTACGCCTGCAGCTCCTCCATCTCCTCCTTCTCACCCGTCGCCTGCGTTGCACAGCACCATGCGGGAACCGCGATGGGACCCCACGCCGGGACCCCGTGTCTGCCCCCCGGGTTGCGGGGAGGGGGTCAGCCCCAGCCCCTCGCCCCTGGTCCTACCTGCAGCTTCCAGAGGAAGTCGAGGCGGGCGGTGGACTCGACCTGCTGCGCGTGCAGGTACAGCGCCAGCGCGAAGACAGCCAGGATGACGGGGGTGACGTACCGCAGGGCCACCTTCCCCTCCGCCGGGCTGCAGGCACCCCCCACCCACTGAGACGGGATGCCGGGCGAGTCCATGCCCACCCCAGGGACCCCAAGGCTGCACCCAATCCCCTAAGATGCACCCACGCCAGGGACTCCAAGGTTGCACCCAATCCCTAACGCTGCACCCACCCCAAGGACCCCAAACCTGCACCCAGACCCCAAAGATACATCTGCGCCAGGGACCCCAAAGATGCACCCAGACCCCAAAGATGCACCCATACCAGGGACCCCAAGGTTGCACCCGATCCCTAAAGCTGCACACACATGAGGGACCCCAAACCTGCAACCAGACCCCAAAGATGCACCCATGCCAGCGACCCCAGAACTACACCCAGACCCCAAAGATGCACCCATGCCAGGGACCCCAGAACTACACCCAGACCCCAAAGATACACCCATGCCAGGAACCGCAAGGCTGCACCCAATCCCCAAAGATGCACTCACCCCAGGGACCCCAAAACTGCACCCAGAACCCAAAGATGCACCCACCCAAGGGATCCCCTAAGATGCACCTACTCCAGGGACCCCAAACCTGTGCCCAACCCCAGAAGATGCACCCACCGATGGACCCCAAGGCTGCATCCACCCCATAAGATGCACCCACCCTGGGGACCCCCCAAGCTGCACCCAATCCTCAAAGATGCACCCTATTCCCCAAGATGCACCCACCCCAGGGACCCCAAAGCTGCACCCAGCCCCCAAAGCTGCACCCGCCCTCACAGCACAGCCCCCCAAGACGCTCTCCTGCTGCTGCCCACCCTCACCCTCCTGCTCCCAGTTCCCCGCTGGTCCCAGTTCCCCGCTCACCATTCGCCCTGGGTCGCATTGAAGGAGGGCCTGGGGGGAGAGCAGCGGGGGGTTAGCGGGGTGGGGACACAGCTCCCAGGGTGGGGACCCCCAGGATGGGGTTGGGGGGGGACACCAGGCACTCACAGGGCATTGGCCACCACCAGCAGGTCGGCATTGTCGAAAAGGGCGGCCTGGGGCCCCTCCACCAGCACCAGGTAGGTGGCCCCGATGGCCACCATGAGCAGCAGCTTGCCGATGCTGCTGATGTGCAGGAAGACGGAGCAGGCCAGCAGGCTCAGCACCACGCTGTAGTTGAAGTACTGCGGGAGAGAGGTGGCGGGGATGCACCGGCACCCCACGGGGACGCCCTGCCGACACCCCACACCCACAGGGACCTCGTACCCACAGGGACCCCCTGCCAGCACTCTGCACCCTCAGGGGCTCTGTGCCGGCACCCATGGAGGACCTTGCACCCATAGGGACCTATGCCAGCACCCTGTATCTGCGGGAACCCTCTGCCAGCACCCTGTACTCTTAGGGACACTACACTTGCAGCACCCTGCACCCTCAGGGACCCCGTGTCAGCATCCTCGGGGACACTGCGCCTGCAGGGACCCCATGCCAGCACCCTGTACCCTTGGGGACCCCATGCCAGCACCCTTCAGAGCACTGCGCCTGCAGGGACCCCATGCCAGCACCCCGCATCCTTGAGGACCCCATGCCAGCACCCTGGGGGACACTGCACCTGCAGGGACCCCGTGCCAGCACCCTGTACCCTTGGGGACCCCGTGCCAGCACCCTTCAGAGCACTGCGCCTGCCAGGGACCCCGTGCCAGCACCCTGCATCCTCAGAGACCCTGCACCAGTGCCCATGCAGGACCTTGCACCCACAGGCACCTATGCCATCACCCTGCATCTGTGGGGACCCCAGTCCAGCACCATGGGAGACACAGCACCCATGGGGACCCTCTGCCAGCACCTTGCATCTTCAGGGACCCTGTGCCAGCCCCCAAGGAGTACCTTGCACCCGCAGACACCCATGCTGGCACCCATGCAGGACCCCATCCCCGTGCCCTGCACCCATGGGATCCCTGCACCCATGGGTGCCCCACGGCCACTCACCTCGGGAAAGTCGCAGGCCAGCCCGTCGCGGTGGCAGGGGCCCATGGGGGTCCCAAGGGAGAAATTGAGGGCCCGGAGCTGGCAGGGTCCCACGGCCTCGGGGGTGACGTTGAGCTCGCGGGCGGCGCAGTCGCGCAGGGCCACCCGGCTGCAGGCAAACTGGGCGGGGGGGGGGGGGGTGGGTGGGAGGGGTGAGCCGGTGCCCCCCGGCCCCCCGCACCCCCCGGCCCCGCGCCCCTACCATGTTGACGAAGGCAGCGACAAAGACGAGGAGGATGGTGAAGACCCCGATGATGGTGCTGTGGGTGCGGGACTGGACAATCTTGCGGGAGAGCTGCTGCAGGGCAGCGGGGAAGAGCTGTGGGCGGGCAGAGGGACCCCGTCATGCGCGGCCGAGCCCCCCCAAACTCCCCCACCCATCGGCCCTGTACTCACGGTGACGCAGGAGTAGACAGCGCAGATGAAGAGGATGGCGGCGAGGAGGATGAAGATGCCAACGTAGATGCTGAGCATCAGCGGGGAGCTGGGGAGAGGGGCGGCTGTTAGCACCGGGTGGGCGGGGACTGGGGTTTAGGGGGGGCCACGGCACTCACTGGGGGAACACCACGATCTGGAGGCAGCAGATGAAGCAGAAGACGAGGAGGGTGCAGGCCACGTAGCCACCAAAGCGGTCGTCCACCTTCTTGGAGTACTGCGGGGAGGAGAGGGGTGAGCCGGGCTGGGCGGAGGGGGACAGAGGGGACCCCGGGGGACGGAGGGGACCCCGGGGGACGGAGGGGACCCCGGGGGACGGAGGGGACAGAGGGGACCCTGGGGGGGATGAGATGGAGAGGATGGAGGGGCCAGGACAGAGGGGACCCCACCGATTAGAGGGGTCAGAGGTGACCCACGGTGGGGTGGACAGGGCGGAGGTGACCGCAGGGGACCATGAGGCCAGGATAGAGAGGATGCGAGGGATGGGGAGGATGGGATGAAGGGGGACAGAGAGGGCTCCAGGGGATGGGGGTGAGATGAGGGAGACAAAGGTGCTGACGGGGCCAGGAAGGACAGAGGGGACTTCAGGGGACGGAGGGGACCGCAGGGCTGTGACGGAGGGACCCCCACCTTCTTCTCCAGCTCGGGCGTCTGGAAGGTGAGCAGGAACTTCTTGACGTGGTCCTTGCGGAGCTGGTCGATGCTGCGGGCGTCGATGGCCCGGCTCAGGAACTCGTCCACCTCGTCCTCGGGGTTGAGGGCCTCCTGGGCGCCGCGGCTGGGGACAGGGGTGGGTCAGGGACCCCCGGTTCTGTCCTGGGGAGGGGCTGGCTGCGACGCCCGCCCAGGCACCCCAGCATGGGGACACTTACTTGTCCTTGCTGGAGTCATCGATGCCCTGGGGAGACACAAGGAGGGGTGTCAGACAGCAGCATGGGTGGGGGGAACCCTCACAGATGAGGAGGACATGGGGCATCCCCCAGGGTCACCAAGGGTGGGGGACAGAGTCCCAGGGGTAACCAGGATGGGGGGGATCCCCAAAGGGTTCCCCAAGCCTGGCAAGGATGGGGGGGACTCTGCAAAGGGAGGGTGGAGGGGTCTGAAGGGGGTCTGACACCAGGGAGGGCAGGGGACCCCTGAGGGTCCCCAAGGGCAGGGAGGATGGGGGGGATCCCCAAGAACTGCTGAGGGCAGGGGGTGCACCCATGGGCTGGCGATGATGGGGGGGATCCTCGAGGGCTGCTGAGGATGGGGGGGACACGTGGGGGGTCCCCATGGGCTGGTGATGATGGGGGGGGATCCTCGAGGGCTGGTGAGGATGGGGGGGACACGTGGGGGTGCACCCATGGGCTGGCAATGATGGGGGGCATCCCCGAGGGCTGCTGAGGATGGGGGGGACACGTGGGGGGTCCCCATGGGCTGGCGATGATGGGGGGATCCCCGAGGGCTGCTGAGGATGGGGGGGACACGTGGGGGGTCCCCATGGGCTGGCGATGATGGGGGGCATCCCCGAGGGCTGCTGAGGATGGGGGGGACACCTGGGGAGTGCCCACGGGCTGGTGATGTGGGGGGGATCTCCGAGGGCTGCTGAGGATGGGGGGGACACCTGGGGAGTGCCCATGGGCTGGTGATGATGGGGGGGGATCCCTGAGGGCTGCTGAGGACAGAGGGGGGGATCCAGGGGTTCCCCGAGGCCATGGGCTGTGGCAAGCAGGAGGAAGCAGGCAAAGGCTGCGGGCAGGGCTGGGGAAGCCCAACGGCAGCCACAGAAAGGCGGCGAGGAGCCGATACCGCCGTGGTGGGGGCCCCTGTGCCCGACACCCCCCCCACCGAGGCCGCTCACCATCTGCCGGAAAGCCTTGGAGTCCTTGGTGCGGGAGAAGGAGCGCTCGGGCACCCAGCGCGGCACCAGTCCCTCCGTCGAGTTGGCACGAGCCCGCTGCAGCTTGGCCAGGATGGCTTTCTCCTCTTTCTGCGGGGCGACGCGGCCGTGAGAAGGGTAGCACTGGGTCCCTCACCCCGTGTCCTCCCCTGCCACATCCCCCGCCCCCCCGACTCACGCGTTTCTGGCTGCAGCCGACGATGAGGAAGGTCTCGATGTTGTGCTCCTTGAGGTAGGCATTGCGCTCGCCGCCGTGGCCCGGCTCCACCTCGTAGTCGCCGTTCAGGTACTGCAGCGTCGCCCAGGTGATGTGGATGCGCCTGGCGATGGGGGGGGATGAAGGCGCTGAGCCCCCGTACCCCCCCACCCCGGTTCCCCAGCCCCGGTCCCCCCAGCCCGGCTCACCCGGCTTTGCCGCCCGCTTCCATATGGTTGGCAAGGGTCACGTCGTTGGACCAGACGTCGAACTGCCACTTGCGCAGCCCCAGGACGCCGCAGTGCACCCGCCCGCTGTGGATGCCCACGCGCATGTTCACGTTCACCCCCGTCACCTCGCGCACCAGCCTGCGGACGGCACCGCGTCAGCCCGAGGCACCGCGGCCCGAGCCGGCGAGCACCGGGGATGTGCCAGCGCCGGGGATGGGCGCAGCCCCCCAAGTTGCAGCGGCACCGGGGATGTGCCAGCACCGGGGATGGGCGCAGCCCCCCAAGTTGCAGCGGCACCGGGGATGTGCCAGCACCGGGGTCAGGCGCAGCACCCCAGGGTTGCGGCGGCACCAGGCGTGTGCCAGCACCGGGGACGGGTGCGACCCCCACGCTCGGCCCCACTCACGAGATGGCCTCGATCATGTCGACCCCCATCTCCACGCAGCAGTGTGCGTGGTCCCCGCGCGCCTCCGGCAGCCCCGACACGCAGTAGTAGCAGTCCCCCAGGATCTTGATGCGCAGGCAGTGGTTCTCCTGGGGGGCATGGGCAGGTCAGGGGGGCTCGGGGACCCCCCCCCCCCCCCAAGTCCTCCCGGCCCAGCCGCTCACCGCCGCCAGCTTGTCAAAGCGAGCGAAGAGCTCGTTGAGCGTCATCACCAGCTCCTGGGCCGTGCACTGTGAGGCCAGGCTGGTGAAGCCCTCGATGTCCGCGAAGAGGATGCTGCCGGGAGGAAGAGCGCGGGCTGGGGAGGGACCACACACTCCCCCCCGGACCCCTTCACCTGGTGACACCCCCCCAAACCTTGCCCACCCCCAGCCCGCACCCCCAGCCCCGCGGTACCTGACGTTGTCGTGCTTCTGGATGTAGATCTTGTGGAACATCATGTCCTCCTTCTTGGTGTTGATGTCCTCCTTCATCTCCATGGCCACGTGCTGGGGCAGCACCGAGAGCAGCAGGCGCTCCTGCACCCCAGCACCACCCCGTTAGCGGGGGGCCAGGGCCCTGATGGACCCCCCCCCAACCCGGCACGGGAGAGCCCGGGACCCCCAGGACCCCCAGCCCACCTGCTGCCGGTTCTCGCGCTGGAGGTGCAGGCGCGCCTGGATGTAGCCGCGGGTCTCCTGGAAGGCCTGGCGCTGCGACACCTCAGCTGGGTAGTGGGTGCAGACCCCCACCACGTTGGTGCAGAGGAAGATCAGGGCATTGGCGCTGAGCTGGTGGGGGAGGTGGGCTCAGCGTGGCCACCTGGGGACCCCTGGCCCCGTTGCGAGACCTGGCCAAGCTCTGCCACCCTCCTCTGCACCCCAAAACCCTGGCTCTGGGATGGGGGGTGCTGTGAAAAGGAGCAGGGGGGCTGCAAGGGGCAGGGAGGCGTGGGGACGTGGGGACCCAAGGAAGGGGGACGTGGGGATGCAGAGACCCAGGGCAGGGAGGATGCAGGGAGCTGGGGACACAGGGGACCAGGGCAGGGGGGACGTGGGACACCTACGGACATGGGAAATCGGGAATGGGGGGTGCTGCAGGGACATGGGGGACCTGGAGACCCAGAGCAGGGGGGCATGGGGCACCTGAGGCTGCAGGAAACCAGGGCACAGGGGATGCAGGGACCTGGGGACCCAGGGGAGGGGGGACAGAGGGGACTTGGGGACACAGAGGACCGGGGGGGGGCGGATTTCGGTCGCCTACAGACATGGGAAATTGGGGAGGGGGTGTCTGCAGGGACATGGGGGACCTGGAGACCCAGAGCAGGGGGACATGGGGCACCTGGGGCTGCGGGAAACCAGGGCACAGGGGATGCAGGGACCTGGGGGCCCGGGGGAGGGGGGACAGAGGGGACTTGGGGACACAGGGGACCGGGAGGGGCAGATTTGGGACGCCTACGGACATGGGAAATCAGGGAGGGGGTGTCTGCAGGGACATGGGGGACCTGGAGACCCAGAGCAGGGGGACATGGGGCACCTGGGGCCGCGGGAAACCAGGGCACAGGGGATGCAGGGACCTGGGGGCCCGGGGGAGGGGGGACAGAGGGGACTTGGGGACACAGGGGACCAGGGCAGGGTGAAGGTGGGGGACCTGAGGAACCCAGTGCTGGGGGGACCCGGGGATGTGGGAAACCAGGGCAGGGGGGACCTGGGGATCCAGGGCAGGGGGGATCTGGGGATGCAGGGACCCGGGGCGGTGGGGCCACGGGGACCCGGGGCAGGGGGGGACCCGGGGACGCGGCCAGGCCCCGCGGGCCCTCGGGAAGTGGAGGAAGCCGGAGGAGGGCCGGGAAGCGGAGATGGCTGCAGCCGGAGCGCTGTGGTTTCCCCCCTCCCCGTCCCCGTCCCCCGGGACCGGGGCCAGGGCTATTTATAGCGCCCCGGCGGGCTGGGAGCGGGGGCCTCGCACCCACCCGCCGTCCCCATCGCATCCCCCCGGCCGGGGGCCAGGGCGCCATCGCTCCCACCCTGTGGGGGTTAACCCCAATCGGGGGGGGGGGGGGGGTCCCCTGCCGTGACCCCCCAAGCCCCGCCGGCCTCCCCGCCCAGCATCGCGTTCCTCGCCCCACGGGGACGGGCACGTGGCCGCGGCCCCGGCCAGGCAGGGCGAGGGTGACGGGCGGGCGGCCCCGCGCGAGGAGGGGGAGCACAGCGAGGCCCGGCCGGGGGCTGGGAACACACGACCCTGGGGATGAGGGGACCCCCCCGCACCCCGCTGTGCACCCCACTGGGAGCACCCATCACCCAGGGGGGAGGGTAGGACAGGGGACACTGCCAGGGTCCCAGCCCCCCTGGGTGGCAGCCACCCCCCTGCCCCGGCGCCCTGGCCCCGCATCCCCCCTCGGGGGTTTCCGCCGGCCCCACAACGGGGGCTTTGTGGGTGCCCCCCCCCCCCGCCCCGGCACGGCCCACAATGGCGGGTCTGTGCACAGCCCTGCCGGGACGAGGGGCCCCCGCACCCCCCGCGCCGGGCTGCGGCGGCAGAGCGACCCCCGGCCACGCCGCAGGCAGCACCTGCAGGACCCTGCCATGGGACCCCCCCCACCCTGGGACCCCCCCCTTCACCCCCGAGCAGCTGCGAGGCCCCTCCCGCATCCAGAATTTTCCATGCGCAGAAACATCAAGTGCAGAAAAGCCCAATTTTGCAGAGAGGGACCGCCGGCACGGATGGGGGGTCCCACCCGGGGCCTTCTCCCACCCCACGCCGCAGGTGGGCAGGACCCCTCGGCGCGTGTGTCCCCCCCCCCCCAGCCCTACCTGCTTCCAGAGGAAGGGGTCGGCGGCGTTGCGGTGCCAAGCGATGGCGAGGTGCAGGGCGGAGAGGAGGACGCCGGCCAGCACGGCCGCCCGCATCCGCACCGGCAGCAGCGTGTAGGTGATGTAGATGAAGAAGACGCTCCACCAGACGCCCTCGGCCGCGCTGCGGGGCACGACGGCCACCGTCCCCAATGCCTGCACCCCGGCCAGTAGCCCCAGCACCACGTAGCTCACCACCCACATGTAGTCCTGGGGAAAGGCGCTGCGGCTGCACAGCACCATCAAGAGCAAGAAAAGGGCCGTGGCGCTCGCCAAGGCGGCGGTGGCCGGCACGTGCGGGGCGCCGGGCAGGCAGTGGAAGAGCAGCATCACCCCGCAAACCAGCACCAGCACCCCCATCAGCACCGTCAGGCTGCTCTGGTTCATCTGGAAGAAGTAGCGCTGGTAAAGCCGCTCCAGTTTGGCCGACTGGAACCGTTTGGAGCGGAAAACCTGGAGCAGCCGCCGCCAGCACTCGCCGGCCGATGGCCGGCCCCCGGCCCCCTTCGGCCCCTTGGCTTCGCCGTCCTCCAAGCCCAGGTCCACCGATTTGAGCCCCAGGTCGCCCGTGGGCCCCTTCTTGCCGTAGTGGTCCTCCTGCCAGGTGCAGCGCAGCCCCCGGGGGGGTCCCCCGCCCCGCTCCATCTCAGGGTCCTGCAGGCAGCTCATGTAGCGGGGGCCGCAGAGAGCGGCGCGGGGCCGGGCGCCCTTCTTGCCGTTGCGCTCCCCCCATGCCGTCTTCCGTTCGTCCACCTTGGGCACCAGGATGCCGCTGAACCACGACATGCTGCGGGCGCCGGGAGGGGGTCAGCGCTCCGTCCCCCACCCCGCCGCCGCGTGCCGGTGCCCACGGGGGTGACGAGGTTTGTCCCGCCTGGCAGGGACAGGCGGCGCGGGACCCCGATGTCCCACCCCGGGGGATGCAGACCCCAAGCCCCAGCTCTCCCCGCCAGCCCCATAGCCCCAGCGGGAACGCCCGGCGTCCCGGTGCCCGGTGTCCCGGTGCCAGCCCTGCCGAGGCCGCCCCGAGCCCGTCCTCCCCGGCGCAACGACCTGCAGCAAAGCTGGAACCGTCCCGGGCGTCCCGGCCCTGTTTGTCTTGAACGGCGGCCAACGGGCTGCACCGGGCACCGCGGCCCCGGGGTACCGGGGACCAAAAGGGGGACGTGGCAACCGGTTCCAGCCCCGGGGCGAGTGTCGGTGGGGAACGGCCGCCCGGGAAGGGCCGGCCCCGGCCGCCTCCCTGCCTGCTCCGGGCACGGCCCGCGGGGAGCCCCGCCGAGCCCGGCCCCTTCACCCCGGCCCCGCCAGCGCCCTCCCGCCCCGGGCAGCCCCGCCGCACCGGCAGCCCACCCCCCCCCCCCCCCGCCTCACCGGGCAGCTCCCAAAGCACCGGGGGGGGGCCGCCCCGCTCCCGCCGCCCCGGGGCCCAGCCCGGTGTGTGTGTGTCCGTCTGTCCGTCCGCCCGCCCCCCCCCCCCCCCCCCCCACGCCGCCGCAGCACCGGACCCCGCGCAGCGCCCCGGTCCCGCTCCCGGTTCCCCGCCACCGCCCCGGTCCCCCCCCACCCCCCGCCGCGCCCGGCTCCGCTCCGCTCACCTCCGCCTCCGGCGCCGCCGCCGCCCGCGGGGCCCCGCGCCCCGGCACGGCCCCGCCGCCGCCTGCTCCTACACGGCGGCCGCGCCGCGCCCCCCGCCGCCCCATCCCGCGCCCAGGCCGGACCCCCGGTGGCGGCGGCGGTGGCGGCTCCGGTCGCGGTCCCGGTTGCAGCCCCGGCCCAACCCCGGCCGCTGCCCGCCCCCCCCCCCCCCAACCCCCCCCCCCCCGCGCCCGGATCCGCTCCCGGGCGCTCCCGGCCGGCGGTCTTAAAGGCGCAGCAGCGGCGGCGGCGGCGGCGGCCCGGTACGGCCCGGTACGGCCCGGTGCGGCGGGGGAGGTGCGGGTGGTGTGCGGGGGCGGCGGGCGCGCGCGCGGGCAGGGGCGGACCGGTCCCCCCCCGGGGCTGCGCGCACACACACACACACACGCCACACACGCACCGCCGCGCTGCACCGGACATGGCGGGGACAACGGGGACACGCGCAACCGGGCCCCCCAGCGCGCGCAGCACCCCCCCGTGCACCCCCCGTGTCTGCACCCGCACCCCACCCCACCGAGCGTGCCCCTTGCACACGCACCCGCACACACAGGCCTGCGCCCCCCCCCCTCAGCCGTGCCCCCCCCCTTGCACGCCCACCCACGCACCCCCTTGCACGGGCGCACCCCCTTGCACACGCGTGTAGCTCTGTTGCACGCACATGCATAGGCCCCGGTGCGTGTGCGCCCCGCACACACGCACCTCCAGAGCCCTCAGGCACCCCCGGCATGCACACGCACGCGTGCACACGCAGCCTTACACACGCACGCAGCTATTTTGCACACATGTGCACGCGCAGCCTTGCACACATCCATGCACACACGTATGCTTTGTGCACACAGCCTTGCACACAAAGTCCTTGCACACGCACCCTTGCACGCACCCCCTCTTGCACACACGTGCTTTGCACACACACACGTGCCTTGCACACACACACCCTTGCACACATACACCCCCCCTTGCACACAAACCCCTTTGCACGCATCCCCCTTGCATACACCCCCCTTTGCACACACACCTTTGCACACACCACCCCCTTGCACACACACACCCTCCTTGCATGCACCCTCCCCTTGAACAGACACCCCTTGCACACACCCCCTTGCACCCCCCTTTGCACACCTGCACCCCTTGCACACACCCCCTTGCACACACGCACACCTTGCACACACACACCCCCTTGCATGCACCCCCCCTTGAACGGACACCCCTTGCACACACCCCCTTGCACACACCCCCCTTGCACACACAGCCCCCTTGCATGCACCCCCCCTTGGACAGACACCCCTTGCACCCCCCCTTGCACACCCCCCTTTTGCACGCCCCCCCCCATCAGCACCCCATGCCCAGGCAGCCCCAGGCCCCCGCCTCACTGGGGTCCCCGCCTGGCCCCCCATGCCCCGACCCCACGAGTGTGCGTGGGTCAGGCCCCGACACCCCCCACCCGTGGCCGGGCTCCCCCCCCAACCCCCGCAGCGGCGGCGCCGGCCCCCGCAGCCCCCCCCGCAGCAGCGGCGGGCCCCGGGGAGCGCTGATTAATCATTAATTAGCAGCCGCCGCCGGGCCCGTGTCCCTGCGGCCCCACGCGGAAGTCCCGCCGCGCGGGGGGGGGGGGGGGCGGGCACCGGAGCCCGGCGTGGGGCCGGGCCGGGGGCACCTCGGGGGGCACCGGGGGGGGTCCCGCACACCCTCACCGGCCCTGCCTGTGCCTCGCCCGGCCCCGGGCCCGGGCCTGCCCACGCCGGGGCTCCGTGGGCCGGACCCTGCCCACGCCAGGGCTCCGTGGGCCGGACCCTGGTCCTGCCGGGGCTCCGTGGGCCAGACACTGACCCGGGTCAGGCTCCGTGGGCCAGATCCTGACCCTACCAAGGCTCCGTGGGCCGGATCCTGCCCGTGCTGGGGCTCCGTGGGCAGGACCCTGACCCTGGTGGGGCTCCGTGGGCCGGCCCGTGGCCCTACCGGGGCTCCGTGGGCCGGATCCTGCCCGTGTTGGGGCTCCGTGGGCCAGACCGTGGCCCTACCGGGGCTCCGTGGGCTGGCCCTTGACCCTGGTGGGGCTCCGTGGGCCGGACCCTGGCCCTACCGGGGCTCCGTGGGCCGGATCCTGCCCGTGCTGGGGCTCCGTGGGCCGGCCCCTGACCCTGGTGGGGCTCCGTGGGCCGGCCCGTGGCCCTACCGGGGCTCCGTGGGCCGGCCCCTGCGCACCCCGCCGCCCCTCTCCCCCGCGGCCGCCGCAGCCCCCCGCCCATCGCTCCGGCCGGGCGGTGCAGTGATGCCGCAGCACCGCGGCGCTGGGCCGGGTCCGGCCGCCCCCGTGGGCACGGGGAGGACGCGGGGCGTGGGGCGAGTGTGCGGGCCCCGCCTGCCCCACGCGGGGGTAGATGGGGGCAGATACCCCCCGGGGGGGGGGCAGCTACCCCCGGGGGGGGCACGGCGGCCGCGGGACCCGTCCCGGTGGGACGCGGGCAGCGTGGCTCGGGGCTCCCGCATCCCCGAACACGCGTGGGCACGGAGGCGGCGGCCCCCGGGGCTCCTCTTTCCCGCTCCCGCCCGGACGGTGCCCGCAGCGCCGCGGGTTGCGGGGAGGGTCTGTCCCCGGTGCCCCCCCGGTGGCTGCCCGGCTGCGGGGGCGCGGACCGGACGCCACGGGGATGGGCGCGGGGGCGGGCAGGCGGGGGCGGGGACGGCCGGGACGCCCCGGCGGCCCCGTGTGATGCGGAGCTCGGCAGTGGCGGCGGCGGCGGCGCGGCCCTTCCCGGCGGAGTGCCGCGGTCCGGTGCGGGGCGGCCCCGCCGGGATCCCGGGGGCTCCGGTGGCCGCCGCCGGGTATGTCCGCCCCGGCGCAGCCCGCCGCTCCCGGCTCCTTCCAGGTGAGCGGGCCGGGGCCCTCCCGGCCGCCGCGGAGCCCGGTGCGGCCCGGTTCGGTTCTGCCCGCAGCACGGGGAGGGGAGGAGGGGGGGGGCCGCCGGTGGCAGCTGAGCGGCGGGGCAGCGCCTCCCGGTGCTTCCCGGTGCTCACCGGCCGGCCCCGCCGCTCCCCCCCGCAGAGCCCCCGGAGGCTCCCGAAGCGCAAGAGCCGCTTCAAGCGCTCGGACGGCAGCACCTCGTCCGACACCACCTCCAGCATCCTCCGCAGGCAGGTGAGCGGGCCGGCACCGGCACCGGCACCGGCACCGGCACCGGGGCGGGGCAGCCCCGCCAGCCCCGGCCCCCCCCGCGCTGCGGCTCCGCATTAAGGCACGGACCGGGGAAGGGGAGGGGGTGGGGGGGAAGCGGCCGAGCTCCCCCTCCCCAACCTCCGCACCGGGGGGATCCCGGCGGCCGCCCCCACCCCGCCGCTCCCCCGGGAGCGGGGCTGGGCGCCGGTACCGGGCGCCGGTAGCATCGCAACAGCCGCTCCCCGCGGCTAAAAATAGCGAGTGCTGCGTCAGGGCCGGGCCGGGCCGGCGGGCACCGGCACTGCGGCGCGGCGGGGGGGGTGTCGGGGGGGGGCGGCTCCGGGGAAACTGAGGCACCGGAGGGGGAACGGGGAGGGCGGGGGGTCCGCTGTGCCGCCCCGCCCGTTCCATCAGCCCGCACCGGGCCGCCGCCTCCCCGCGCTGCCCGGGGCGGGGGGGGGGGGGGGGGGGGCACGCATGGACCCCCCCGCAGCCCCCCGCCCGCCTGCTCCGGTTCACCCCAGCCCGGCCGCCGGCGGGGGAACGGGCACCGGGGCGGCCCCGGGGAGGGCGGGGGGTTCCGGTAGGGGCGGCCCCGGCGGGCGCCGAGCGGCCCGAGCACCCCGGTTCCCTCCCAGGGCAGCACCTGCCCCCCTCGGTACCCCCGGGGACGCCCCCCGCCCCGGCCCCGCACCCGACGCGGCCCCTTCAGCACCTCGGAGAGGGCCCGGCCCGGCCCCGCCGCGCTGCCCGGTACCGGGGCCGGTGCCCGGTGCTCGGGCCCGGTGCCCGCGGCCGGTCCCGCTGCGCTGCCCGGAGCCCCCCGCCCCACCGAGCGCTGCCCCGCAGCCCCCGGGTCCGAACCGTCCCGGGCCGGTCCCACCGCTGCGCGGTAACGGGGCGGGCCGGGCCGGTCCCCCGGGGCCCGCCGCTGCCCCCCTCCTCGGGGGCGGGGGGGGCGCGGCGGGGGGGCGGGAGCGGCTCCGGCCCCGCCGCAGGGCTCGCCCCGCAGACGGGGCTGCTACCGGCTCGGGGCAGGACGGGGGCCGCCGCACCGGAGCATGGAGGTACCCACGGGGACCCCCCCCCGCCGCCGCCCCGGGAGCCCCCGGCCGCGGGCTCCGGGGGGGCTGCACGGCCCCTCCGCCCCGGGCCCCCCCCCCCCACCTCCGCGCCCTCTTTGCAAACTCCCCCGCTCTCCCCCGGGAGCTGCCCCGGGGCCCTGTCCCGGTGCACCGCACCGGCGCCGCTCGGGATCCCCGGCTGCCAGCGCAGCCCCCCCGGGGGTCCCACCGGAGAGGAACCGGAGCCCCCCCCGGCAGCCCTGGGAAGGGGGAACCGCGACCCCCCAACCCCAACCCCCCCCCCAGGCTGAGCCGGCGGGGGCGGCTCCGTGCGCCCCGGGGGGAGCGGCGGGAGGCGGGGGCGGGGAGGGGCGGGGAGGGGCGGCGGCGGAGCGGGCAGGGCCAGCCGGAGCCCGAGCCGCAGCCGGAACCGGAGCCGGTGCCGGTGGCGGAGCCGGGCGCCGGCGGGGGCGGGGGGGGCTCGGCTCGCCCCGTCTATGTCGTTTTCTGACTCCAGCGCTACCTTCCTGCTCAACGAGGTACCGGCCCCGGTACCGGCGGGGCGGGGGGGGGCCGTGCCGGGGGGGGGGGGGCGCCGTCGGTGAGTGGGGGGTGCCCCGATTGCGCCCCGGGGGCTGCGCCGGGGCGGGGGGGGGGGGTTTGGCCGTGCCCGGTGCAGGGGCTCGGCGCCCCCCAGCTCTTTGTTCCGCGCCGCCGGGCTCGGTGTCGCCGTCCCCCCCCCCCACGCCGGGATCGGGAGGGGGGGACCCCCGACCCCCATGGCCGGGGCCCCCGGGGGGGGGGGCGATGCTCCGGGCTGGGGGCTGCATGGGGGGTGGCGTGCTGGGGGGCGGGGGGTGCTGGAGACGCTGTACTGGGGGGGGGCCGTACTGGGGATACTGGGGCGGGGGATGCTCGCTGGGGGGGGGAGCAGTGACGATGCTGGGGGGGGGCCGTGCTGGGGAGGCCATTTTGGGGGGCGGGGGGGGGGCCATGCCGGGAAACCATATTGCCGGCGTTGGGGTGGGGGGGCCCAGGCCCCCCCGATGTGAGCGAGGTGGGGGGGTGCGGGAGGGGGTGGGGGGGGGGGCGGTGCTGGGCAGCAGCGCTGAGCTCAGCCTGGGGGCCTCGGGGGGGGGCTCAGCCCCATCCAGGGCCCTATAAATATTTCACCGCAGCTTCTGCGCCTGTTCCGGGCGCAGCAGGCGACGGGTAATTACCGGCGGGGTGGGGGGGGCTGCGCCGAGCACCCACCGGGCACCCTAGGGTGGGGGGGTGGCTGCGGCAGGCCCAATTCCCCGGGAGGACGGGGACCCCTGCCCCCAGCACGGCACTGCCCAGAGCTGCGGGGGCTCCCCCCACGGCTCCCCCCAGGACGCGGGGGCTGCACTCCAGGGCAGCCATGCTGGGCGATGCCACCCACGTTTGCTTGATGCCGCCATGGACCCCCACCGAAAGCCGGAAGGGGCTGGGGGTCAGCGGAGTCCCCTCCTCGGGCTGGTCCCGCTTTGTGGGGGTCCCCGCAGCCCCCCGGCACTCAGCCCCGTCCCCCCAGGGCTCGGCCGACTCCTACACCAGCCGCCCGTCCCTGGACTCCGACGTGTCCCTGGACGAGGACCGCGAGGGTGCCCGGCGCGAGGTGGAGAGCCAGGCCCAGCAGCAGCTCGAGAGGGCCAAGGTACTGGGCTGGGTGGGTGGGGGGACACCCATGGCACTGCCCTGGGGGTGCTGGCAGGGCCTGGGGGTGCTGACGACCCCCCCCCCAGCACAAGCCGGTCGCCTTTGCCGTGCGCACCAATGTCAGCTACTGCGGGGCGCTGGACGAGGAGTGCCCGGTGCAGGGAGCCGCCATCAACTTCGAAGCCAAAGATTTCCTGCACATCAAGGAGGTGAGTTGGGGTGCTGGGGGGGACACACAGGGCCAGAACCCCCCCCCAGCCTCACCCCTGCCCTGCACTCCCCCAGAAATACAGCAATGACTGGTGGATCGGGCGCCTAGTGAAGGAGGGGGGGGACATCGCCTTCATCCCCAGCCCCCAGCGCCTGGAAGCCATGAGGCTCAAGCAGGAGCAGAAAGCCAGGTAGGGACTGGCCCCCGACCCCCCCCAACCCCCCCGGCCCCCCCAAAGCTCGCTCACCCCCCTCCTCCCCCAGGAGAGCTGGCAATGCCCCAGGCCTCGGCGACAGTGGGAACCGGCGATCGCCTCCCCCCTCCTTAGGTAAGGGCAGGTCCTGGTCCGGGGGGGTCCCAGGAGGGTCCCCAGGGGGGTCCCCCTTCGCTGTCACCAACCTCTGTCTCTTCTCTCCTCTCCCCAAGCCAAGCAGAAGCAGAAGCAGGTGAGTCCCCAGGGCAGCGCTGTGCCCCGGGCAGGGGGACATAGGGAGGGGGCTGCAAGCAGGGCTGAGCACGGGTGGGGGCACAGACACCCCCCCACCCCCAGTTTTGGGGCTGGGGGGGGGCTCCGGGATGCTGGGGTGCCCTGGAATAGGCTCCTTGCCCCCTTCCTTTCTCCCTGGGGGTGGGAGCGCAGGGCGCTGAGGTGTCCCCATGTCCCCCCCCTGCAGACACAGCACATCCCGCCCTACGACGTGGTCCCCTCCATGCGGCCCGTGGTGCTGGTGGGGCCCTCGCTGAAAGGATACGAGGTACAGGGGGACCGCGGGGTTGGGGGGGGACACCCGCTGTGCCCCCATGGCGGGGGGCCGCACCCCTTGGCCCCTCCCTGCCCGTCCCGTGCCGGTGGCGGGCAGATGGCGGGGCCGAGGGCTGCTGGCAGGGCGCCGGGTGGCTGCCACCTCCCTGCCGGTGCCATCTGCCGCGGGCTCGCCGCGGGCTCACCGGGCTGGCGGTGCTGCCGGCAGGTCACCGACATGATGCAGAAAGCCCTCTTCGACTTCCTCAAGCACAGATTCGACGGCAGGTGAGACCCTCCCCAGGACCCCGCCAGGGCCCGGGGTGGGGGGTACCCAGGTCCCCACCGCCATCCCTCTGCCCCCCCCCCCCCAGGATCTCCATCACCCACATCACGGCTGACCTCTCCCTGGCCAAGCGCTCCATCCTCAACAACCTGGGCAAGCAGGCCATCCTGGAGCGCTCCACCACCCGCTCCAGCATCGGTGAGGGGCCGGGCTCGCCCTGGGGTGTGGGGACCCCCCCCAGGGACCAGCCAAACCCAACACGGCCCCTCCTCATCCCCCCCCTCTCAGCCGAGGTGCAGAGCGAGATCGAGCGCATCTTCGAGCTGGCCAAGTCCCTGCAGCTGGTGGTGCTGGATGCCGACACCATCAACCACCCCGCCCAGCTGGCCAAGACCTCGCTGGCGCCCATCATCGTCTACGTCAAAGTGTCCTCGCCCAAGGTGCGGGGTGACCGCAGCTCGGGGGGGGGTCCCCGCCGCCCCCCACGGTGCCGTTACCCCCCCTCTCCCCTCCCCAGGTCCTGCAGCGGCTCATCAAGTCCCGCGGCAAGTCCCAGGTGAAGCACCTCAACGTGCAGATGATGGCGGCCGACAAGCTGGTGCAGTGTCCCCCGGTGAGCCGGCAGGTCCCCCCGCCCCGGGGGGTGCCCGGCAATCATAGAACCATCGAATCGTGGAGGTTGGAAAAGCTCTTTAAGATCATCCAGTCCAACCGTTAAACTGAACACTACCAAGTCTAAAGCAATTAAGGGTAGAGGAATAATTAATTTCGTGTTTCCTGGCTCGGCGGCTGGATTATTTTTTAATGAAAGTAAAAAGTGGGAATCACTACGGTTGGAAAGGATCTCTAAGATCATCAGCCCAACCATCAACCCCACACCACCGTGCCTACTAAACCCAAAATCTACCCGTTTTTTGAACGCAAACCACCCCCCTGACCCCTCTCGTGTCCCCCCTCCCCAGGAGCTCTTCGACGTGATCCTGGATGAGAACCAGCTGGAAGACGCCTGCGAGCACTTGGCCGAGTACCTGGAGGTGTACTGGCGTGCCACGCACCACCCCCCGCACGCCCCCCACGCCGTGCCCTCGCCCACCGGCCTCCCAGGCCTGCAGGTACCCCCCTCCCCGCACCCCCGGACCCCCTCTCCCTGCACGCAGCCGGCACGGGGGGTGCACGGACCGGGGTTTTGGGGGACAGACGCAGCCCCCCCGCGCCGTCCCCGCAGCCCTGTCCCTACCGGCAGAGCCAGCAGCTGCTGGGAGAGCGGGGGGAGCACTCGCCGCTGGAGCACGACAGCTTGATGCCATCGGACGAGGCCGGGGAGACCTCGCCCCAGCCCTGGGGGGCCGCGTCCCAGCGTAGCTCCCGGCACCTGGAGGAAGAGGAGTACGCGGACCCCTACCCCGATCTCTACCAACCCCACCGGCACCACAACAGCGGGCTGCAGGGCCCCGGCACGCCGGATCGCCAAACCGAGCGCAACCACGACAGGAACTGGCAGCGCAGCCGGCCCTGGGCCAAGGACAGCTATTAGGGGTGGGGAGGGGGGACACACACACACGGCTGGGAACCGGGCCCCCCCCCCCCAAACCCTGGGCGCTCCCCACCTCGCCCCAGCCCCGCGCTGGGGGTGCTCAGACAATCTCCCTCTCTCGGGGAATCTCCTCCGCACTGGCAGCTTCCTCGCGCCCGGCCCCCCGGGCAAATCTTCAGCCATAAGCACAGGGGTGGGGGGGGGGGGCCGGCGGCCAGGATGCCCCAGGACCCCCCCCCAGCTCCTGGGGCCAGGCACATGGCCGCCTCCCTGCCTCAGTTTCCCCGCCTGGCCCCCGCATCGCAGGCCAGCTCATTCCCCGCAGGGCAGCTGCCAAAAACACAGGGTGCCTCCCCGCCAAAGACCCGTGGGCCAGGGAATGGAGGGGAGGGGGACAGTTTTAGCAGTGTCCCCCCCCCCACCCTAGACCCCAGGAAGAAGGGGAAGGTACCCGGGCTTGGCCTGCCCCCTCCCCTGCCCCTGCATGGGACCCCCGGGAGCAGGGGGGCCGCACCCGTCGCTTTGCTCTGCACCCATTTCTCCCCGCCCCGGTCACCGCAGCCAAATCGCTTCCTCCCCCGGGGATGGGGGGGCAGAGGGGGGCGGCTGGACCCTGCCTGGGGAGGGGGGAGCCGCCCCACGCCTGCACTCGCTGCCCCATCCCCACCGCCCACCCCTCCCCACGTAGCCGTCACCGCACAGTCCTGTAAATACAGCACCCACTGCCCTCGGCCGGGGGCTGGTCAGCGGAGGGTCCCGGCGCTGGGCCGAGCCCCCCGCACCCCCCCCCCCCGGGGCCCTTCGCAGGGAGGGACGCGGGTGGGGGGTCACAGATTTGTTATAATTTCTTTTGTAGAAAGCACTGATTTCCCTGTAACCGGTTTCAGAAACACAAAGAGTGCTCGGAGGTGCTGGTGCCCGTGTCTCTGGGGGTGGCGGGGGGGGACGCTGGGTTGCAGGGGGGAAAGGACGCAGCGCTGGTGGGTGCCGAGCACCCAAAAGCTCTCCCCTCAGGGGCACTGCTGGCTCCCGGCACCTCGGGGAATGCGGGAGGGTGCGGGGAGACAGCACCCAGGGGCTGGCGACGCGGCAGGAAGGGAGAGCGCGAGGAGGCGACGTCCGACAACGTGGCTGCGGGTTTATTCCTGGAGCCTGGAGTTTCAGCTAAAAAAAGGGTGAAACGAACGCAGCTCCTGGGACAGCCCTGCCTAAAAATCAGCGTGCGAAGCCCAGCACCAGCCCAGCCCCGGCAGCAGGTGGGCAGGGAGGAACCTGCCCCCAGACAGCCTCTGGCAGCTCCACCGGTCCGTGGGGAAGGCAGGAAGAGGGACTGGGAGAACAGGGGGGACATTTTGGGACAGCCCCAGCCCCAGTCTCTGCTGTCAGCAGTCCCGGCTTCACAGGGATCTGGGGGTCTGGGAAAAGAGCGGCCAGAAAAGTCCTGGCAGCCCCTGGTCCCGTGGCCCCCGAAGGGATGACTGAGAGGGGGACACCGGTCCTGGGGACTCAGGCGAAGATGGTTTCCTCCCGCCGCTTCTTGGTGAGGATGGTGCCGGGCTTGTGCTGGGCGTCGGGGTGGTTGGCCAGCTCGGGTGGGCAGGAGGACACCGGGCTCTCCAAGATGGCCTGCTTCAGGTCGTAGAAGACGGTGGAGTCCTCTTTGGTGAGGAAGGTGATGGCTACGCCGCTCTTCCCGGCTCGGCCCGTCCGCCCGATGCGGTGGATGTAATCTGGAGTGGGGCAGTGGGGTCAGGCAGGGCCTCGGCGCAGGCAGCGCCGGGGCCAGGCAGCCCCCGCCACACCCCGCAGCCCCCCGGGCTCTGGCCCCGACTCACCCTCGATGTTCTTGGCCATGTCGTAGTTGACGACCATGGAGACGTCGTGGATGTCGATACCGCGGCCGGCCACGTCCGTGGCTACCAAGATGTCTTTGGCCCCGGCCTTCAGGTTGGAGAGGGCAAACTCTCGCTGCTCCTGGCCTTTGCCGCCGTGCAGGGTGCAGGCGTTGTACTGCGAGAGGAGGCGGGGGTCAGCGGTGCCCGGAGCCGTGTCGCGGGGTCCCCACGCCGGGACAGGGGTGCAGGGGCTCAGGACGATCCCCCACCCGCCACAGCCGAAGTTGAGGGGCTCCGGCCCAGCCCAAACTCACCCCCATCTTCTCCAGGGACTTGGCCAGCACGTCGCAGCCCTTCTTCTGGTTGACAAAGATGATGATGGGCGGGTCGAAGCCCTGCTCCAGGATGGCTAACAGCTTCTTCCTGTTGGGGAGGAGGACAGTTGGGCAAGGAGAGGCTGAGCAGGAGTCCCTCCGCTCTCCAGTCCCCCCTCCCACAGCTCCCTCACCCTTAAATACCCCAAAACCACCCCCAAGAGCCATCCTCCCCGCCTCAGCAGCCCCCTCCGCACCTCTTCTCCGACTCCGACATGAGGAAGACCTTCTGCTCCACCCGCTCATGGGGTTTGCCGGCGGAGCCGATGTAGACCACGGCTGGACGACGGAGGTAGCTGCGAGCCAGGCGCTCCACCGCCGGCGGCATGGTGGCCGTGAACATAACGGTCTGCGAGAGAAGGGGGCAGTGAGCGACGTCCACTGCATGGCAGGAACGCGGCTGCGCTGCCTTGGTGCGTGCCCCAAAGTCCCAGGTTGTCCCCTCTCCGCCCCGGGGACTGCGCTCAGCCCCACGGGAGCACCCACAATGCTGCTGTGCGTCTCCTGCCCGCGCCCACCTGTCTGTACTTGTGTTTCCCCGACTCGAAGTTGGCCAACATCTTCTCGGGGTCCTCGGCCTCGTCGGTGTCGGGTTTTTGGTTGGTGACGGGCATGTGCTCCAGGATCTTCTGTACGTCAGGCTCAAAGCCCATGTCGATCATGCGATCTGCCTCGTCCAGCACCACGTAGGTGCAGCGGCTCAGCACCAGGTACCGGTTTTCCAGCACATCGATGAGACGGCCTGGCGTGGCGATGACGATCTGGGGAGGGGGATCCAGGAGGGTTGGCATCCGCAGCCCGGGGCTGAACTGCTCCTCCCAGGTCCCCCCACCGCCCTCCCCAGGGGCTGACACTCACCTCGCAGCCCATGCGAAGGCGGAAGCCTTGGTCCTCGCGGGAGATGCCTCCAATCACGGCCACCGTGCGGATGCCCAGAGGTTTCCCAAACTTGATGGTTTCCTCCTCAATCTGCTGGGCCAGCTCTCGGGTGGGGGCCAGGATGATGGCGTAGGGACCCTGGTCCGACTCCTCAATCCTGCGGCACGGCAGGGCACAGCCACGTCACCCACGGTGCTACGCGCTCCCCCCGCCGCCTTCCGCAGAGCCACCCCGCCCTGCCTCGCCGCACCTACCGATCGATCTTGGGCAGGGTGGTGATCCACACCAGCAGCGGGATGAGGAAAGCCGCCGTTTTGCCGCTGCCAGTCTCAGCCACGCCAATGATGTCGCGGTTCTGCAGGCCGATGGGGATGGCCTGGCGCTGGATGGGGGTGGGCTCCTGGCGAGGGGAACAGCAGGTTTGGGAGCAGAACTTCCCTTTCTCACCCCCTCCCAAAAGACTTGACCCCGCGAGCCAGCCCTTTCCCCTTGACCCCGCTCGCCCGAGGGCTGCCAGGGTCTGCTAGCAGCAGCCCCCTCTCCCCATGCCCACCTTGTAGCCACACTTGTCGATGACCTCCAGGATGTGGGGGGGCAGGGAGGAGTCCTTCCAGGAGCGGATGGGGTTGGGGATCTTGCCCCCCTTGGTGGTGATGCTGTAATCCTCGCGGAAAATGCGCCAGTCCCTGTCTGTCATCTCGTCCAGCTTCTTCTGAGACCAGTGCCGGTCGTCCCAGCGCTGCTTGGCCTCCTTTTTCCGCAGCTTCCGCAGCCGGGCCCTGGATGGGGGGGTAAGGAAGGGGCGAGGGCTCACCCTGTGTCTCTGGGGAGGTTGGAATCATCCTGCCACCCATCCTAAGGGCGTGCTGCAGCCCAGAGGAGCCACCCCCAGCTCCGCACCCTGGTCAAGCGGAGGCAGCCAGCACCCCAAACACCCCTCAGCACCCTCCCAGCTCCCCGCCACGCGCACTCACTCCTCCTGCTCCTTCTCCTCCAGCGTCCGCCTCTTCTCCATCAGGTCACCATAGAAGCGCGACTGTTCCCGTTTCTGCTGCTTCAGGTCGATGCCCGCGATGAAGCCACGGCCCAGCAGCTGCACTTGGTGCCGCTCCTTGTACCTAGAGCGGGGCGGGAGCGTCAGGGGCAGGGCCGGGGCTGCCCCGCACCCCCAGGAGCACCCAGGGGCACCTCACCACTCACAGGGGGTTGTAATCGATGGACGTGTCCTCCGATGCGTCCCACTCAAAGACAAATTTGCGGTCGTTCAGGTGCCGCGTGCGTCTGCGCTTCTTCACTCCTCCCAGGTAACGCTCCTGCGGGCAGGAAGAGATCAGTGGGGAGGGAACCCAGGTCTCCCAGCACCCCTACCGCCCCAGCCCGGCCCCCAGCGCTACCTTGATGGCGTGGAGCTCTTTGCTCTTGTCTTTCTCCTCCCGGATCTTCTGCCTGCCCTCCTCATCCTCCGTGCCGTTAGTCTCCCGCTCCATGCGCTCACGGCGCTCCCTGCGCTCACGCTCCTGGGGGTCTTCTGGGGAGCAGGGGAAGGGTCTCAGCGCCAAGCACCCACCCCACCCCAGGGCTGGGGGGCTGCAGCGGGTCCTGCCTCAGCCCCTCACAGCCAGGCAGGCCGCGGTGGGAACGACACCTTACCCAGCATCTTCCTCCCCATCTCCTGGAACTGCTTCCTCTTCTTCCTCTCCTCCTCCAGCAGCCGCTGCCGTTCCTCCACCTCTTGCTGCCGCCGCCGCAAGGCCTCGGCCTCCCGCTCCGCCTTGGACAGGAACTTGGGCTGGGAGGGAGAGAGGAAGGCTCGCACCAGGCCCGGCAGCAACCCCCTCGCTGCCAAGGCTGCCCCAGGACAGGACCCACCCCCCCCAAACATCCATTGTGTACCGCAGGCACGGTACGGGAGAGCCCTGACACAGGGATGAGGCTTCTGCTCCTACCTTGGCTTCTGCTTCCTCTTCAGCCTTCTTCTTAGCCAGCAGCTCCTCCAAGGACAGGGGCTGGGCCTGTGAACGTGGGGCCGGACCGTTAGTAGCCCCCATCGGGGACCCTGTGCCTCACCAGAGCGATTTCCCCCAGGAGCTATTCCCAGCCAAGCCCCCTCCTCACCTTCTCCTTCTTCAGGGCATTCTCCTCCTCCTCCTCCACTTTCCGTGAGTCCCGCTCCTTCCGGGACTTTGAGTCCTTGCCCCTGCTTGGGGACAAGCTTCCCGGCAAAACAAAGAGGAATCAGGCACCGAACGCAGCCACAGGGTCACCCCGTCCCCGCCGACCGGGGGAACCCTGCCTTCACCCAGGACAACGCTTCCCGCAGGGAACAGCACCGGGGTGCTTATGGGAGAGCAGGGACGCCCCAAAAAGAGATAGGGCTCACCTTGACCGCTTCCTGTCCTTGTCCCGCCGGTGCCCATCCTTCTCCCGGTCCCGGTCCTTCTTGCTCCGGTCCCGGTCGCGCTCTTTGTGCCGGCGATCCCTGCGGAGCGGGGCAGTCACAGCGCGGCCCCAGCCCAACCACCCACCCCTGCCCCTTTGTGGGGCCATTATGGACACGGGACGGTGGAAGAGCTCTTCCCTAAAAAGCTGGGGAGCCACCTGTAACACCCCTCACCTCTCTGTTGACTTGGACCGAGAGCGGGACCGCGACCGGCTGCCTCGTCTCCTGTCCCGGGACCGGTGCCGCTTCCTGTCCTTGGAGGGGGAACCCTTGCGGTCCCGGTCACGGTCCCGATCCCGATCCCGGTCCCTGTCAGGGGAGCGGGGAGCGCTTCCTCTCCTCCTTGACAGGGGACGCATCCCGGTCCTTCTTATCCGTCAGTTCTCCGGCCATCTGCGGGGGAGAGGGTCAGACGGAGGGGGGGGACTGCGGGGGGACACCCCGGGAGGGAGCGAGGAGGGCTGGGGAAGCCGTGGGGAGCGCAGAGGACCTGGGGAGGGCACCGGGGGGCTGTAGAGATGCAGGGAGCCGGGGCGGGGGGGCAGACGGATGCCGGGAGGGATCCGGGAGGGCTGGGGGATCCAGGGTGGGGAGCACAGGGATGCTGGGAGGGCTGGGGGGCCCGGGGTGGGGGGGCAGAGGGATGCCGGGAGGGCTGGGGGACCCGGAGTGGGGAGCACAGGGATGCTGGGAGGGCTGGGGGACGCGGGGTGGGGGGGCAGAGGGGCGCGGGGAGGGCTGGGGGACCCGAGGAGGGCGCCGGGGTAGCTGCCGAGCCCCGGGAAGGGCTGGGGGAGCCGGGGCGGGGGGCAGAGGGACGCCAGGAGAGAGCGGGGAGGGCTGGGGGACCGGGGGATGCAGGCCCTGCCCTGGGTCCCCGGTGCTGGGGCGCAGCCCGGTGAGGGGCGGTAGCGGGATCCTCCAGCCCCTCGGGCCCAGAGGGGTCCCCGGAACGTTCCTGCGGGAGAACCCAGCGGCCTCCCGGTGCCCCCCGAGCCCCGCTCACCGCCGCGGTCCCAGGCCTCAGCGCCGCCCCGCCGCCATGTCCGCCGGCGCCGCGGGGCACGCCGGGAACGCGAGGCCGCCTCCGCGCCGGGACTACAACTCCCGGCAGCCCCCCGCGCCGGCTTCCACAGAACCGCCGCGCCCCGTAGATCCCTCCGCCGCGCAGCGCCCCTGACCCCGCGCGTCCCCAAACCCCACAATGCCCCCCCCAGGACACCCCCCCGCCCCGTGTCAATGTCCCCACGTCCCTGCGCGGCCCACGGTGCCGCGCGAGACCCCCACTGACACCCCCCCCCCCCCCCCAATTTGGGGGTGGGCAGCAGGAGAGACCCATGGCGGGGGGGAAGAAGGAACTTTATGGGGGGCACCCAACAGCACCCTTTCACCCCAGGGACTTTGCCCTCTGTGTCACCACCCACGGGTGACAGCACAGGCGGACGTCAGTGGCACTGTCACCCCTCCCTGCTGGCACTGGTGACACGGGAAGGGACCCTGCCCTGGGGTGCACCTCAACAACCCCCACCCAAAGATGGGATTCCACCCCCCCACCCCAAAAACAGGACCAGGCGCCCGCTGCACGTGGGTGGGTGTTATATTTCCGATAATAAATAAGCTTTTTAATAACACTGACCATGGAACAGAGACCCCCCCCCCCCTCCCTCCCCCCCCCCCCCCAGACAGTCCATAAAACAGCCCCCACCCCACCCTGGCACCCCCCTCCCCACCGGGGTCCCCGGGGCCAAGCAGCAGATGAGGGATGGGGCAGCACGGGGGGAACAGGATGAGTCCATGGATGAACCCCCCCAGCCCGGGATTGGGGAGCAGCTGTCAAGCACCCTCCCTGTGCACCGCACCCCCCCCCCCTCGGACCCCCACCCATGGCAGCTCCATGGGGGGCTGGCCCCCCAGGCTGGGGGCTGGTGGGGGGAGCGGTGCGGTGGGAGGGTGGCAGGCACCCCCCGTCCTCCTTTGGGGGGGGCTCTGTGGCCCTGTCCAGCCCCCTACCCCATCCTGGGGACTCAGGGGGGGCTGGGGGCTTTGAGGAGGAGGAAGTGGGGGGCATTCACATCCCCCCCCTTCACATGACAGAGCAGCTTTTTGCTTTTTCCTTCTTGAAGGCGGAGGAGATGAGCTCGGAGCGGCTGGGCAGGTGCAGGAGTCTCTTGGAGAGGCTGCGAGGGGGGCTCTTGGGGGGCTGCGGGGGGGCTTTGCTGAGGCAGATGCCGGACACGGTCCGGAAGATGCTGTGGACGCTCTTCTCCGAGGTGAAGGCCGAGCACTCCAGGTAGCTCTCGGCTCCCAGCTGCCTGGCCGCCGCGCAGCCCTGCAACCCAACCCCGCGTGAGGCCGCTGCAGCACCCCAAATCCACCCCCCCCCCCGCCCATGGGAACACCCCTCATCCACACCCCCTCTCCATGGGAACACCCCCCACCCAACCTGCTCATAGGAGATGGGTGCCTGCTTCTGGTGCGAGAGCTCCATCAGGGTGCTCAGGTCCGTCCGTAGGTCTGTCTTGCAGCCGATGAGCAGCACCCGCGTGTTGGGGCAATAGTCCAGGATCTCCGTTTTCCACTGCGGGGTTGGGGGGGGGACGACATAGAGCCGCTGTCAGTACAAGAGGACCCCAAAATGCTCCCCCCCACCCCGCAGAGGGGCTTCCCCGCCGGCCCCTCACCTTCTTGGACGCGCTGTCCAGGGTCTCGGGGCGGCTGATATCGAAGCAGAGCAGGACGGCATCGGAGTCACTGTAGCAGAGGGGACGCACGTTGTCGTAGTAGGGAGAACCTGGGAGAAAACGGGGTGTCATCGCACAGCACCCCCCCCAAAGGGACCCAGACCCCCGGGAGTGGGTGCTTGTGAAGGGACACAGCTCTAGAGTCCCCCGTCCCCCCCCAAAACACCACCTCTGCTCCCCACAATCCATTAACATCGCCATCGGCCCCTAACGAGGCAGCAGGAAATGGATCCCGTGGCATTTATATAACAGCCGCCCCCCCCGCCATGTTGGGGAGCCCCGCCAGCACGCAGGTGTGTCGGGGGGGAATTGGGGGGGGGACGCAGCAGGGTGGGGGGCTGCCACCCCCACGGGGTCCCTGGGGAGCCGGGGCCACCAGCACCGCACTGGGGACTGCGGGGACGGTGCGTGGGGGACGGTGCGTGGGGGTGCCAGGGCAGTGGGGTGCTCCTGCGGGTGTGGGGGTGGCCAGGGTGCCCCCCCATCACCACCCACGACCCCAAAAGGCCTCGGAGGGGTTGGTGGTTGTGGGGTTTTGTTTTTTTTTTTTTCAACCCAGACGCTCCGTGCGTGGAATAGCAAAGAGGCTGCGCCAGCGCATTGCCATAGCAACACAGGGACCCGCGGGTGGCGGGGACCCCCCCTCCGACGGGGGGGACACTGCAGCACCAGGGCAGGGCTGCCCCAGCACCCCCCGTGCCCCCCCAGCCCTTTAGGGGTGCCCAGGGAGGGGCAATACCTGGGTGCCCCATTGCCCCCCCCCATTCGCAGTCAGCCCCGCAGGGGCCCCGGCACCCCATGCCCTACCCGGGGGGCTCACAGCAGTGCCGGGGACCCCCCCAGGAAGGGGGGCAGCGCTGTGTCTGTGCCCCCCCCAGGCCAATCCCCAGGGACTCCCTGGCAGCCAGGCCCCCCTGCGCCCCCCAGCCCCAGGGATCCGGCCCCCCACCCTAAACCAGCCCCCCCGGCATCCCCCCACTGCGGCCACCAAGCCCCCCCCCCCCCGCAGGGACCCCCATGCACCCCACTGCAGGGCTCCCTCCACTGCAGCCCCCCCACAGGGCCCCCCCCCAAACGCCAGGCCTGCCCCCCCCACTACAGCCACCCCCTCCCCGAGACCCCAAACCGCCTTCCCCCAGCAAATACCCTCATCACCACCCCCCCCCGGGGCCGGGGCTGCCCCCGCCCCGCTGCACCCCCCGGTACCGGAGGGCTCCCCCACCGCCACCCCCGTGCATGCACCTTTCCCCCCGCCCCCGGTACCGGAGGTGTCCCAGAGGCTCAGCTCCACCCGCTGCTCCTCGCTGGCCAGACACGCCGTGTAGTTCTCAAACACGGTGGGCACGTACGTCTGCAACGGCACCGAGAGCGTCAGCGCCCGGTCCCGCTGCCGGTCCCCGGTGCTCGGTCCCGCCTCCGGCTCACCTCAGGGTAGCAGTCCTTGGCCAGCACCTGCAGCATGGCCGTCTTGCCGCACTGCACGTCGCCCACCAGCACCAGCTTGCAGCGGGCCGGGGCGGCCGGTGCCGGCCTCCGCTCCCGCATGGCGGCGGCGCAGAGCGCACCGCTCCCGCCGCCCGCCCGCCGGCCCCGCGCCCCGCCGCCGCAGCGTCCTTATATACCCCGCCGACGCCGAGCCCCGCCCACGGCGGCGCCCGCCCGCCAATCGTCGCGGCGGCTCCCGGCACGCCGGCCAATAGCGGAGAGGCGGGGGACTCCCGGGGCCCCGCCCCTTGGGGTGCGAGGCCGCTCCTCCGGGCCAGGGGGCGTCTGTGTGGCTGCGGGCGGAAGTGGGGCGCTGCTCCCACCCCAAACCGGAAGTAGCGGTTGCTAGGAAACCGGTGGGACGCCGGCCTCCGGGCCGGGGGCGGTGGAGGGGGCGCGATCGGTACTGGGACGGGGGGGCGGGACCCCTGTAGTGCCGGAGGGGGCGCCGAGGGGCGGGGGGGGAACCGGAGGGGTGCGGGGGCGATGGCGCCTGGGGTTACCCCAAAGTGGGGGGGGGGCTGGGGGGACCCCAGAATGAGATCGGGGTGAGCGGGGCGGAACGGGGCTTGGAGGGGGCCTGGAGGGGCCGCAGCCGGGACCCCGGGCATCCCCACCACTTCTCACGCCGTGTGCCCGGGCCCAGCCGCCATGCCGGCCAAGCGTCGCCCGCGGGCGGCAGCCCCCATGGCGGCGGAGGACCGGCTCCTGCTGCTGCAGAGCCAAGCGCTGGCTGAGGAGGAGGCGGCCAAGACGAAGGGGGAGATGCTCACCCTGTTCCTGAAGGTGCGTGGGGGGCCGGGGTGGGACGTGGCAGCGTGTTTCCCCACATGCAGCCCAGCCCTTGACCCCCCTCCCCGCCACTCACGGCCCCCCCCCGCACAGGACAAGCTGGCCAAGGAGGAGCGCAACAGCACCCTGAACCTCCACAAGCTTGGCACGCAGTGGCGGGCGGTGCTGCGGGAGACCAAGGACGAGGAGCTGCGCCAGGACATCGAGATCCTCAGCCAGACCTTTGCGCGGGTGATGGACTGCAAGGACAGCGTCATCGAGGCAAGCGCTGGGCTGGTGGGGCCGGGACGGCGCCGGGGCCCAGCTGTGACCGAGCCCCCCCCGCCAACCTCTGCAGTCCCTGGCCACAGATCTGGAGGAGGCGGAGGAGCAGCACGCCCGGGCCCTGCGCAGCCACCTGCACAACATTGACCGCCTGCTGCAGCTCCAGCGCTGCCGTCTGATGTGCCTGGAGGAGGGGTACGGTGCCCAGCTGGAGGCCCTGAAGACGGAGTTTGAGGCTGAGAGGTACAGAGGGAGAGAGGGACAGCAGTGGCACCCGCTGGCTGTCCTGTCCTGGCACTCACGGCCCAGTCGGGATCCACCGTGGCTTCCCTCTGCCAGCAGCTCCTCCGTGTTTTCCCCAGGAGAACCATCCTTGAGCAGCACGAGCAAGAAAGCCACTACCTGCGGGACCTGGCTCTGGCCATGGAGCAGAATTACACCAAGAACGACCATGAGGCCACGCTGAATTTCCAGAGTGCCCGGGATGACATCAAAAACAAGGCATGGCGAGAAACCAGCAACGAGCCTTTTAGGGCTTGCAAGCAGAACATGCGGCGAGGTTTGGGAGCTGCTGGGTCACCCACACCCGAGTCTGTCCCCAGAGCCTGCAGGAGAAGCAGTACAGCCGCATGCAGCTGGGCGGGAAAGCAGAGGTGCTCTGGGAGCAGTTCCAGCAGGCCATGCAGAGCTACACGGAGGCCACCGAGCACCAGAAGATCGCTTTCGAGGTGCTGAAGCAGAAAGATGAGAAGAGCGCCAGGGAGATAGAGATGCAGGCGAAGAAGCTGCAAAAGCTCCAGGTCGTGGCAGGGCGTGGGGACAGCCGTGGGAGAGGAGATGTCCCCGTCCCCGCCGCTCACATTTCGCCTGTCCCCAGGACTCGGTCACAGCCACCAAGGGCCGGATCGTGGCTCACCTGCGGGAGAGCGAGGAGCAGAACCGGCGCGCGTGGGAGGAGAAGGAAAGGGTCCTCAGGCAGCTCCAGGAGCTCAAAAGCGAGATGAACCAGGCCAGGACTAAGGCCCATGACAGCCTGGCCAGGCTCACCGCGCAGAGCAGCGCTGCCCTGAAGGCGCTGGCGCGGGTGGTGGAGAAGGTGAGGCCGACAGCGCCACGGGCAGGGGAACGCCGGGGGGCTGCCGCTGTCCCCTCCCACCCTGCCCTCACTTGCAGCCCCCCCAGGCCCAGCGCGTCCTGCGGGCTGGCCGAGATGTGCCGCAGGCTGGAGACGGAGGAGGAGAAGGTGCTGCCCTTCTACCTTTCCTCGCTGGCGGAGGGGGAGCAGCAAGACGCCCAGCAAATCCTCGAGGAGACGCCTGCGGAGCCCCTGGCCAGGGTGAGGAGGCAGCGCTGGGGTCCCAGACGCTGCTGCGGGCGAACAAGGGACAAGATCCAGCCTTGGGGACAGCCTGGCTGGCGTGTGGGCAAGTTGGGGACCCCCCCCTGGCCCTCCTCCCTGCCTCTCACCCAGGCCATGCGGGACTACGTGGGGCTGGAGCGCTTCTGGCAGCGGTTCAACAAGGCGAAGCTGGAGGAGCAGGCGCTGGAGCGGGAGCGGGGCGGCCCTGAGCCAGAGGAACGGGCGCCTGCGGGAGCTGCTCAGGCAGTACCTGGCGGGGATCTCCGGCAGCCGGGAGGTGCTCGGCGAGCTCAACCCACTCCTCGCTGTCGAGCATGAGAGCGGCGTCCCCAGGGACTTGCTCCATGCCAGGGAGGGCTGTGCACAAAGTCACCGGGACAACCCTTACAGCCTTTTGGGAGAGGACGCCCGCCCGGATCCCAGCCCCAGCTCCGTTGGCAGCGGCTGATTATCACCCCGTGGACTGGGGCACCCAGCCTGGCGCTTGGGGATGCCGCAGAGACCGTGACTGCTGGGAGTTGCCATAAAAGAGCTAAACTGTGCCCAAAAAAGCACGCCAGGGTCTTATTTCTAGTCATGCTGAGCTTTGTCGGGGCAGGTCAGGGTTTGTAACCTCCATGTCTGACACGTCAGCTCCGTGGGCACACAAAATCCCCGCTGCCGGAGCGGGCAGGGAGCTCGGGGTGGAGGGGGGGTGGTGCACAGCCCCTTCCCACTGCTCCATCCCCCCCACCGCCCCCCGGAGCCGGGCAGAGCAGACACGGAGCAGCCAGGGATGCTGAGGTGAAGGCTTTATTTCTTTTTGGCTTTGTTCCTCTTCTCCTCCTTCAGCTTCTTCTTGGAGAGTTTGGGGCTGCTGGCCTTGCGGTAGAGGTGGTACCCGATGAGCCCCAGCAGCGCCGGCACCAGCCCCAGGCACAGCAGCGGCAGAACCTCATTCACCACCTTCTGCCAGTAACTGGCCCGGGACAAAGCAACCAGCTCCACCTCGAACCGCAGCACCGCGTCACCTGGCGAGGTGGGCAGAGCCTCAGCGGGGGCCACAGGGGCCAGTGGGGACCCCATAGGGAACCCCCCCGGGTGACCCCCGAGGGCTGCGCTCACCTGGGATGGTGGGAGGGGAGCCCCGCTTGCCGTAGGCCAGGTGAGGGGGGATGATAGCTCTCCGCTTCTCCCTGCCGCAGCGAGAAACCGTCGGTGCCGGTGTCCCCTGTGCCACATTGTGGCGGGGGGACGCTGCCCACCCCCTCGCCCGGCTTACCCCACACACATGTCCAGCAGACTCTGCTCCAGGCCTGTAAGGAGACGGGGGGAGAGGGGTGAGCGGGGGCTGCCAGGAGCACCCCACGGCCCGTCCGGATCACGGCTAAACCCCCCCCCCCCCCCGCCCCGGGTGCCCGCCCTGGCCCCGCACTCACCGGGGATGACTTGGCGCTTGCCCAGCTCCACCTGGAGCGGGGGGTCCCGGCTCAGCGAGGTGTCGATGATCGGCCATCTTCCAGGCTGCCCTGCAGGGACACGGGCACGGGTCACCCCTGGGGACGCGGAGGCGGTTCTGCCCCCGGCGCTGATCCCGTGCGGGTCCCAGCGTTGTCCCACTCTGGTCCCGGGGCTGGTCCTGCTGCCCCCCCCACCCCCAGGGCCACCCTGGGGACATCCCCAGCCCGCTCCCAGTGCCCAGGGCCAGCCCCAGGGCAATCCTCGTGCTGGTCCTGGTGCCAGTGCAAACCCGTCCCCATCCTGGGGCTGTCCCCCCTCACCAGTGCCACCCAGAGCCCATCCTGGAGCCGTCCCCATGCCAGTCCCAGTGTCACCCTGATGCCAGTCCCAGTGCCACCACCCCTATGCCTGTCTTGGTGCCACCCAGGGCCCATCCTGGAGCTGTCCCCATGCCATCCCTATGCCAGTCCCAGTGTCACCCAGGGCTCATCCTGGGGCTGTCCCCATGCCTGTCCCAATGCACTACCCCTTGCCTGTCCCAGTGCCACCCAGTGCCATCCTGGCTGTCCCCATGCCAGTCCCAATGCCACTACCCCATGCCTGTCCCAGTGCCATCCAGGGCCCATCCCAGTGCCACACCCATGCCAGTCCCCGGTGCCACCCAGGGCCCATCCCAGGGCTGTCCCCCATGCTTGTCCCAGTGCCACCCCCATGCTTGTCCCAGTGCCACCCCCATGCCAGTCCCGGTGCCACCCAGGGCCCATCCCCTGCTGTCCCCCATGCCTCCTCCAGCGCCATCCCCATGCCAGTCCCAGTGCCTGTCCCATGGCCCCCCTCGGTGCCCCCCCCGTGCCCCCCCGGCCCCCCCGGTGCCGGCCCCGCCCGGCGAGCGCAGTGCTGACGTGTTCCTCCCGCCCCGCACCGTGTAGTGGATGTGCACCGTGTCCCCGGGCGCCGACAGCTCCGTGCAGCCCTCGGGGGGAGGCCACCTGCAACCGGGGGTCACGGGGGGCTGGGGGGGGGCTGGGACGGGCCCCCCCCCCCCGCTCCCCCCGCCTCGGGGTCCACGCACCCGCCGTGCCCACGGGGCCCCCGAGCGCTCCGTCAGCCGGACTCCCCCCCCCCCCCCCCCCCCACTCCCCTCCCACCGATCCGTCGGTGCCCGGGCTCCCCCTCCGTAGCCCGGTCCTCCCGGTGTGTCGTCCCCCCCCCGCAGCCCGGTCCTCCCCGGTCCCTCCCCCCCCCGCGCAGACCCGGTCCTCCCGGTGCCCCCCGCTCCGCAGCCCGGTCTTCCCTGTGCCCCCCACTCCGTAGCCCGGTTCCTCCCGGTGCGCCCCACCCCCCCCCAGCCCGGTCCTCCCCGTGCCCCCTGCTCCGTAGCCCGTCCTCCCGGTGCTCCCCCCCGCCCCAGCCCGGTCCTCCCGGTGCCCCCTGAGCCCCCCGCCCAGGCCGGGCTCCCCGGTGCCCCCCTCCGCCCCCCGGACAACCGCATCTCGCCCGCTGCCGCGGTCCCCGCCGGTGCCCCGCTCCCGCTCTGAGCTCCCCATCCGAGGGGGCTGCCGGGGATCCCCGGTGCTCCCGTTCCTCCCCCCCGCCCCCCCCCGGGGCTCACGAGTGTCTCCAGCCGCAGCCCCCCGGGCACCGCTTTCGGTTTCGCTCTCGGCGGCGCGGGCGGGCGGCGGCGGCGGCAGCAGCAGCAGCAGCAGCAGCGCGGCGGGGGACGGCATGGCCGGGCTGGCGGCGGCGGCGGCGGCGGCAGCACCGGGACCGCCCCCCCCCCCCCCCCCGGCCCGGCCCCCGGGCGCCCCCCGGGCACCGCCCCCCCCCCTCCGGCCCCGCCCCCGCCGGCACCGGGACGCGGCACCGGGCCCGGGCCCTGGGACAGGCGAGGCGCCGTCGGGGCGGCCGGAGCTGCCCCCGAGCCCCGGTGGGTCCCGGGGGTGGTGGGGGGATCCCTGGGCCCGGCCACCCCCCTCGGTGCCCGGGGACACGCGTCCCTCCGCGCTCCGCTGCCCACCCAGCCCGGGCTGGCACCGGCGTCCGTCGGTGCCCCGGGGACTGTCCCGGTGGTCCCGGGCTGAGCCGGCCGCCGCTGCCCACCCCCGGGCGGGGGGTGCGGGTGGGGGGGCCGGGCCGGAGAGTTCATCCCGCGGCACCGGATGGGCACAGCACCGACGCCGTCGGGACTCGGGACTCGTACCGGCAGGCCGGCAGCAAAGCCGGGGAGAAACCGGCACCCCACCGGGACCCAGGACCCCTCCCCCGTCACCCTCCCAGGTCCAGGATCCCTTCCCATCACCCACCTGGATCCAGGACCCCTCTCCAGCACTCACTCGGTCCCAGGACCCCTCTCCAGCACCCACCCGGGTCCAGGATCCCTCCCTAGCACCCACCCGGGGCCCAGCATCCTTCCCCGGCACCCAGTGGGTGCCAAGCATCCCTTCTCCCGGCACCCCAGCACCCCTATCCAGCCCCCCCGGCCCAGCGGCACAAGGGAAGCTGAGCCCCTCGCCACCGAGGGGGCCGGGACTGGGCTGGGGGCCCGGCGCGCAGCCGAACCCACCCCAAAGCCCCCGCATCCCTGCGCCTGGAGGGCACCAGCCCCCGGGGCAGGAGGGCAGAGCCGGGGGGACACGGGGAGCAGCCCCGGCTCGGGGGTGGTCACACCGGCACATGGCGGGCAAGCCCGGCTCCCTCACCCCATGCTGGCGGCGATGGCGGCAGCGGTGGCGCCGACGCAGGCCCCGGTGCGGCTCCCGGACGACGGCATCGGCACGCCGGCCCCACCGGCGCACCCACATACCAGCCCCCGGTTGCCGAGAGGTGGGGAAGCCGGCTGGCGGCTGGGGGCCAGGTCGTTAATGGGATTAGGGCCACCGGGTCAGCGCCGGGGCCGGCCCCCGCCAGACAAAGCCGCTGGCCTGGCCGGTGGGAACGCGCCGGTGCCGGCCTCTGCGGCTCCCAGCCCATCGGGGAGCCCCAGTCACCCCCCGCTCCAGCCCCCCCCCCCCATGCAGGAGGACCCAACTGTCACCCAGGGGTGGGTTTGTCACACCCCCCGGCACCCACTCAGTCACCCCCCAGGGCCTGGCTGTCACCCTCCAGGACCCTACGGCCCCCACCCCAGGGCTGGGTCTGTCACCCCCAGCTGTCCCACCCCCCCCGGTGTCACCCGGCCGTGTCCCGTCACCCCGCTCCACGGTGACACGCTTCCCGCGACAGTCCAGCCAGATGGGGACCTCGTCTGTGAACCGGAACTCCCCAGGGACACCCCTGTCACCCACCCCAGGGACAACCGTGGGGACACCCCCCATCACCATCCCAGAGGGACGCTGGGGACTGTCACCACCCCAGGGACACCCCCCATCATCACCTGGGGTGTCCCCAGGGTGTCACTGGTGTCCCCCAGAGTTCCTATCCTGGGGGTGTCCCCAGTGTCCCCATCTCAGGGGTGTCCCCAGGGTGCCCCCCAGGGTGTCCCTGTCCCAGGGGTGTCCCCAGGAAGTTCCGGGAGCCCGGCACCCAGCCCAGGGGGGAACCCCACTCCCCCTGCTCCAGCCCCCCCCACGCAGGAGGAACCCGGGGCATCCAGCACCATGCCCCGGCTCAGTGTCACCGGCATGGGGTGGGGGAGTCCTGGGGGCCAACAGCCCCCCAGCCACCAACCCAGAGGGGGACACGGGGCTGGGGGACAGCGGCGCTGGCCCCAAATGGGACTCAGCCACTCCCCTGGCCTGTGGCGGGGGGGGTGACACCGGGGGGGATGCTGAGCCCCCACTCGCACCCCGTCCCCGGCGCTGGCACCGTCCCCACGCCCCGGCTGGGATTAGCGCTAATGGGATTTACCATTTCATCCAATATTCCCCTAAAGATGAGCCTGGGAAGGGGGGGGGAGCCCCCCTCACCCCCCCCGCCAGCCCCCCTCACCCCCCCCCGCCAGCCCCCCTCACCCCCCCCCGCCAGCCCCCCTCACCCCGCTAAGCTCTTTCTAATTAAAACCAGCCCAGGGCTGTCCCATCACCGTCCCCCTCGGCGGGACCCCCCGTCGCCGGGGGTGGGAGGGGCTGCGGAAGAAGAGCCGTGGGGCAGCGCTACATAAAACATTTTTAATATCCAAGGGGGGGGGGGGGGGGGGGCGAGGGGGGGGTCACCCACCGTCTCAGGCACGGGGGGGCAAGTTACACACGTCCCCGGACGGGGGCAGAGCCGCAGCGACACGTCACACCAAGCACAGACAGACCGGGGGTATAAATACGGTGCCGAGGAGTTTGGGGTGGGGGGGACACACAGTATGGGGCCGTCCGTCCGTCCGTGAGGGGCAGGGCCGTACAATCACTACGCTGGCATGGGGCTGGGGTGCAGGCGGCCGGGGGGAGGAAGAGGAGGAGGGGGGGGTACGGGCAGGGGGACGCGGGGGTCCCGGCAGCCCTGTGCCTCCCCCCGCCGTGGGGGGTCACGCTGCGGGGAGGAGACCTGCCTCGAAGTGACATGGGGGGGGGCTGGGGGACGTGTGGGACCCCCGGGGAACGCGGGGCCGGGAGGGAGTGCTGGGGGCAGGGGGGGTGCGTATGGTCCCAAATGCCCCCTGCGGCCCCCGCTGCCCCCACATTTGGTCCAGAGGAAGGCGAGGGGTGCGGCGGGGGACATGCACGGGGACGGGGTGCCCCGGTACGGCCCCCCCGGGCAGGGCAGCACCAAGGCAGCCCCCAGCCCCCCGTCCCGCTCCCGGGGGCTCTGCCCCCGCCCCCCCCGATACGTTATATATAGCTATATTTCCACGCACGCACACACGAGATCCGAGGGGAACCGAGGAGACCCCAAAAAAGGCGAAAAAACCCCACAGCAACCGGTGCCAGAAGAAAGCAAAACCCAACCGGGGCAGGGGAGGGGGCGGCCGGGGGGGGGCCTGGCACGGTCCCGGGGAGGGGGCCGGGGGCACAGGGGGGGGCCGGGGCTGGTGGCCGCCCGCTCACTTTTTGTTCTTGAGCTGGTTGGCGAGCCCGTTCATGGCGTTGGGCAGGTCCTAGGGCAGAGACGGGGGTCACGCGACCGGCCCCGACACCACGGCGATGGGCACCGTGCTGCCGCGAGGGCTGCCACCAGCCCCAACGCCACGGTGATGGGCGCCGTGCTGCCGCGAGGGCTGCCACCAGCCCTGATGCCATGGGGAAGGGCGCTGTGCTGCCATGGGGGCTGCCACCAGCCCTGATGCCATGGGGATGGGTGCTGTGCTGCCGCGGGGGCTGCCACCAGCCCCAATGCCATGGGGATGGGCACTGTGCTGCCGCGGGGGCTGGCAGCAGCCCCAATGCCATGGGGATGGACACTATCCAACCACGGGGGCTGGCACCAGCCCTGATGCCACGGTGATGGGCACTATCCCACCACGGGGGCTGGCACCAGCCCTGATGCCACGGGGATGGGCGCTATCCTGCCATGGGGGCTGGCACCAGCCCCGATGCCATGGGGATGGGCGCTATCCTGCCACGGGGGCTGGCACCAGCCCTGACGCCATGGGGATGAGCGCCGTGCTGCCACGGGGGCTGGCAGCAGCCACAATGCCACGGCGATGGGCACTGTGCCGCTGTGGGGGCTGACAGCAGCCCTGATGCCACGGGGATGGGCACCGTGCTGCCACAGGGGCTGCACCAGCCCTGATGCCACGGGGATGGCCACCATGCTGCTGCAGGGGCTGACAGCAGCCCCAGTGCCCATGGGGAAGGGCACTATCCTGCCATGGGGGCTGGCTGGCACCGGCCCTGATGCCATGGGGATGGGCACTATCCTGCCATGGGGGCTGACAGCAGTCCTGATGCCACGGGGATGGGCACCGTGCTGCCACAGGGGCTGGCACCAGCCCTGATGCCACGGAGATGGGCACTATCCCACCATGGGGGCTGGCTGGCACCAGCCCTGATGCCATGGGGATGGGCACTACCCCACCATGGGGACTGACAGCAGTCCTGATGCCATGGGAAATGGGCGTTATCCTGCCATGGGGGCTGGCACCAGCCCTGATGCCACGGCAGCGGGCACAGTGCTGCTGCAGGAGCTGATGGCAGCCCCAATGCCATGGGGATGGGTGCTATCCTGCCACGGGGGCTGGCTGGCACCAGCCCTGATGCCACAGGGATGGGCGCTATCCTGCCATGGGGGCTGGCACCAGCCCTGATGCCACGGCAGCAGGCACCATGCTGCTGCAGGGGCTGATGGCAGCCCCAATGCCATGGGGATGGGCGCTATCCTGCCATGGGGGCTGGCTGGCACCAGCCCTGATGCCACAGGGATGGGTGCTATCCTGCCATGGGGGCTGGCACCAGCCCCAATGCCATGGGGATGGGCGCTATCCTGCCATGGGGGCAGGCACCAGCCCTGACGCCGTGGGAAGGAGCACGGGGGCTGCCATGGGGATGTGGGACACCAGCCCTGATGCCACGAGGATGGGCACGGTCCAGCCAGAGGGAGCATTAAACACCAGCCCTGATGCCGCGGGGACAGGCACAGCCCCACCACACACACTGTGTGATGGCAGCCCCGACGCCGCAGGGACGGCCGTGCTCCTGCCACGGGGTCTCGCACACCCCGGACCCCGATGCCACAGGCACGGTCCTGCCACAGGGGGTTGCTAAATACCGACGCCCCGGGGATGGGCACGCTCCCGCCACAGGCACCCAGCCAGCAGCCCCGACGCCCCGGGGATGGTCCCGGCCCCGCCACAGGGCCAACCCCCGCCCCCAGCCCCACCTGCTTATTGGCGAAGACAAGGAGGACGGCGTCCCGCAGCTCGTCCTCCGCCAGCATCCGCATCAGCTCCTCCCGCGCCTCGTTCACCCGCTCCCGGTCATTGCTGTCCACCACGAAGATCAGCCCTGCGGGCAGCGAGCGGGCGCTGCTGGGAGCCCGGGATCCGGCCGGCCCCGCGGCCGCCCCGCTCCCCCGGCGAGCCCCGTCCCCTTCCCCGCATCCCCGCGGCGGCGGGGGGGAACCTACCCTGGGTGTTTTGGAAATAATGCCGCCAGAGAGGCCGGATCTTATCCTGCCCGCCCACGTCCCACACGGTGAAGCTGATGTTCTTGTACTCCACCGTCTCCACGTTGAACCCTGCGGGGAGCGACAGCGGAGGGAAACTGAGGCACGCGGAGCCGCGAGCCCCCCCCCCCCCGCCCCGCCACCTTCCCAAAGAGCCCTGATGGGGAAGGGTCCCCGCCCCGGCGCCCGCCCCCCACCCCGCGCACCTATGGTGGGGATGGTGGTGACGATCTCCCCCAGCTTCAGCTTGTAGAGGATGGTGGTCTTCCCGGCGGCGTCCAGCCCCACCATCAGGATCCGCATCTCCTTCTTCCCGATCAGGCTCTTCAGCAGGTTCCCGAAGATGTTGCCCATGGTGACGGCGGCGCTGGCTCCCGTCCGCAGGCGAGGCCGGATCCTGCGGGGGCACGGGGCAGGTGCTGGGGAGCGGCCCTGAGAATTTGGAAGGGGTGGGGGGTGGGGGACTGTGGGGCTCCAGGGATCCCCCCCTGTGCTCTGGGGCACTGCAGGGATCGGGGATCCCTGTGGCCTGGGGGGATGCGGGGCTCGGGGGAGCCCGGGTGGGGGGTCCGGGGCCACGTGCCGCATGGAGGCCGCCGCTCTCTGCAGCTCAAATTGGGGGGGAGGGCGGTGCTGGGGATGTGGGGACCCCCCCCTCCTGCGCTGCGCCCCACAAGGGCATCCCCAGGGCTCTGCGCTGGGGGAAACTGAGGCACGGACCCCAGCCCCCCTGGGTGGGGGGGGAGGCACAGCCCCTACCCTCACCCCTGACACCCCCCCCGCCCCGCGCCCCCCAGCCCGTGCGCGGCCCCCCCGGCCCTGCAGCCTCCCCGGCGGGGGGGCACCCGCAGCCGGCTCCTCCCGGCCGTGGGCTGCCGCCCGCCCCCGGGCCCCCCCGCAGCCCCTCGGCGCGACGCCCCCCGAATTCACCGCCCCCCCCCCCCCCCCGCTCGCCCTGCGCCCCTCCAACGCACCGCCCCCCCCCCCGCCGGCTTGCATCGCCCCCCCCCCCAAATCACCGCCCCCCCCGCCGCCGCCGCATCGCCCCCCGCCCCCGCCCCCCTCCCGCTGCACCGCATCAGCCCCCCCCTCCCTCTCCAATCCCCCTCCCCCGGGTTGCTCCGCACCCCCAATGCACCGTGCACCCCCAAACCGCGCTGCAGCCCCCCCGCGCCGGTGCCGTGCCCCCCGCCCCCCGGCCCCGGTGCAGCGCAGCCGCCGATGCACGGAGCCCCGGACCCCCCCCGCTCCCCGGTGCAGACCCCCCCGCACCTGGTGCCGGTGCCGGTGTCGCCCCCCGCCCGCAGCTGACTCTGCACCGCTCCCGCCGCCGGAAGCGGAGGCCCGATCGCGCCGATCTCGCGAGAGCTCCCGGTGCCCCCCCCCCCCCCCCCCCCGGCTCCGCACCGGGCCCGGGGGGGGCGCGCGGGGATGGAGGGGGGGGGGGGCGCCGAGCTCGCGAGAGCCGCGAGCCGTTTCCATGGCAGCGGCTGCAGCAGTGCGGGGGGGTGTGTGTGTGCACCGGGGGGGTGCACCGGAGGGGGGGGTGATGGGGTGGAGGGGGGTCCCCGGAGCACCGGGGGAGGGCACAGCCCTGTCCGGGGGGGGTGCACGGCGAGGGGGGGTGCCCTGTGCTGCACGGGGGGGACAGGGGACCCCAAAAACCGCGCGGGGGGGGGACAGGGGACCCCAATAACCGCGCGGGGGTCCCAGGGATGCTCCCCCCGGCCCGGTGCGGTACCGAGCCCGGCCCGGTGCTCAGGGGCCGGGCAGGGGCTGGCAGCGGGCGCGGGGCATCCCCGTCCCCCCCCACACACACACGTCCCGTCCCTCGGTCCGCCCAGCTGTCCCGCTGTCCGTCCGTCTCACTGTCCGTCCGTCCCGCTGTCCGTCCGTCCCCGCGTCCTTCCGTCCATCCCTGCTCGGTGCAGCGGGACGGGACGGGACGCGCCCCCCCCCGCTCCCCTCCCCCGCCCCGGGCAGGTAAGGGCGGCTGCCCTGGGAGCACCGGGAGCACCGGGAGCACCGGCCGCCCCGACGGCTGCGGGAGCCGCTCCGCGCCGCGGACACCCGGGGCCGGGGGGGGGGCCCGAGCATCGCCCCCGCCCCCCCATCCCCGGGGCAGCCACCGGGGGGGGCTCGGGGCAGGGGGTGCGGGGGGAGTGGGGGAGGGTCCCGGGATGGAGCGGGGCGGGGGGGGGGGGGGGGTCGCGTTTGCGCCCCGCCGCTGGTGGCACGGAGCCGGGCAGCGCCCTCCCGGCCGCGCCCCGGGGCCTCCCCGCGGCCGCTGACCTCAGCCCCGGGAGCCCCGACGGGGCGGCGGCCCGAGGGCGCGGACACCGCCTGGCCCGGCCGGGAACCGGGGCGGGAGCCGCCGGCCTGGAGCAAACCCCGGGGCGGCCCCGGGCCCCTCCCGGGCCGGGGGAGGGGGTGTGGGGGGGGTGGGTGCCCGGTGCGGACCCCCCCCTCCGCCGCCGGCCCGGGCTTTGTCCGTCCTTGAATTGAAATCGTGAGCGGCGGCCCCGGGCCGTGACGGGCGAGCGGGGCTAATCCGGCCCCGCATGACTGGTCCGGGGAAACCGCGGCGGGGGGATTACCCCCCCCGGGCCCCGCCGCAACGCGGGGCTCGGCTCAGCTCAGCCCCCGCCCCGGGGGGGGGTCACACAGCCCACCACCCCACCCCCCGGGCGGGGGACAGCAGGGACAGACCCCCCGGCCCCACCGGGGCAAGTGCACCGGCCCCGGTCACCGTGCCCTGAGCATGGGCACGCCAAGCCCCCCACCCCGCCCGGGCACCCCCCGCCCTGCCCTCCATCACCCCACGCCCTCCATCCCTGCATCCCTCCATTCCCCCATCCCCGCATCCCTGCATCCCTCCCTCCATCCCTCTCCCCCGGTCCTTCCCCCCGCCACTCGTTACCGGCCCACGCCGGCCGTCCCGGGGCAGGAGGAGCCGTGCGGGGCCGTGTCCCACCCACGGAGGTCGCACACACCGTGGGCACCCACGGCCACGTCCGCGGGGGGCTCGGGGTGCAGGGCCCGGGGCTCGGGACCCCTCCGCTCTGCCGCCGGGACAGCCCGGGACAGCCCGGCCCCGGGAGGACGCAGCCGGGACGGGCGAGGGGGCCGGGGGCTCCGGACCGGTCCCGGCCACCGGAGCAGCCCCGACGGTGCCGCGCCCCGGGGGGTGCACGTCCCCCTACCCCCCAAACCCGGGGGTCCTCGGACTGGGGTCCCCTGCGCGCCCCGGGCTGTCCCGGGACTCTGCACCTCCCGTGCGCCCGGAGCTATCCCGGGAGATCCGGTCACTCCACTCCCCCGTGGCTGTCCCGGGAGATCCCGGGCTATCCCGGGACCTGCTCCCTCCTTGCTCCGGGGGAGTCCCGGGCTATCCCGGGCTATCCCGGGACCTGCTCGCTCCGTGAGCCCGGGGCTGTCCCGGGAGATCCCGGGCTATCCCGGGACCTGCTCCCTCCTTGCTCCCGGGGCGTCCCGGGCTATCCCGGGACCTGCTCCCTCCGTGAGCCCGGGGCTGTCCCGGGAGATCCCGGGCTATCCCGGGACCCGCTCCCTCCTTGCTCCCGGGCCGTGCCGGGCTATCCCGGGCTATCCCGGGACCTACTCCTTCCGTGAGCCCGGGGCTGTCCCGGGAGATCCCGGGCTATCCCGGGACCCGCTCCCTCCTTGCTCCCGGGGCGTCCCGGGATAGCCCGGGACCCGCTCCCTCCTTGCTCCAGCCGCTGTCCCGGGCCGTGCCGGCTTCCCCTCGCCGGTACCGGCAGAGCGTGTGCTCGGGGCCGGGCGGGGGGCGGCGGCCGGGTTCCCCCCCCCTCCCCCGGCCGTGCCGCGGGCCCGGGGCCGGGGCGCAGCCTCCCGCCGGGCTAATCCGGGCCGTGACGGACAGGCCCGGCGCCGCCGCTCCGGCCGCCCCATAAGCGGTGCCGCGGCTCCGCCGCTCCCCATTGTTAGGGCGAGGACGCGGGGAGGCCCCGCTCGGCGGGACCGGCCCACGGGGACCCTCCGCGCCGCCCCTATAAGAGGGAAGGGGCTGGAAGATGCTCCCGGGTGCTGAGCGCTGCGCACCCGCCGCGCCGAGCCCAGTCCGGCCCAGCCGCCTCCCCGGGGAGCCGTGCACCGACCGCCGAGCACCGGCACCGGGCACCGCGCACCGATCGCCGAGCACCGGCACCGGGCACCGACCGCCCGACGCCGCGCTCCGGGGACCGGGCAGGGAGCACCGCGCACGCCGCTCCCGACCCCGCGCCCCGGGCACCGGCTGCAAGCCGGTACCGGTACCGGTGTCAGCGCGTCCGCCCGGCTCTCCCCGCGTCCCCCCGTGGCCGCCCTCAGCGGAGCCGCCCGCCCTGCCCGCGCCCCGCGCGTCCGGAAACACGCGTGGATGTAGCGGCCGGGCCGGGGGCTCCGCGGCACCATAAATACCCCGGCGGCCGCTCGCCCGCGCACTCTGCCGGGGCCTCCCGGTGCCGGAGCCATGCGAGCCGCCGCGCTGGGGCTGGCGCTCCGGGCGCTCTGGGCTCTGGCCCTCTCCTCCCTCTCCAACACGCTGGCGGTGAACAACAGCGGGCGGTGGTGGTGAGTCCGCCGGTACCGGAACCGGTACCGGTACCGGGGTGTATGTGGGGGGGGCAGCAGGGCTGGCACCGGTACGGCCGCCCCGTACCTGGGAATGGGGCGCGCAGGTGCGAGTCGGGGAGGGGGGACCCACGGCTGCGACCCCCGGGTGGGAGCCAGCTGCGGGGATGCCCGGGGAGGAGGATGCTCCGGTAGCGGAGAGGAGCCGGGTCAGGCCCCCCCTGGGGGGGGGGCGGGTTGAGGTGGGGAGTGGGACACCGGGACCCCCTCCCCAGTGATCGCCGTCCCTGCCTGTGCCGCAGGGGCATCATCAACGTGGCCTCGTCCACCAACCTGCTGACGGACTCCAAGAACGTGCAGCTGGTGCTGGACCCCAGCCTGCAGCTGCTGAGCCGCAAGCAGCGCAAGCTGATCCGCCAGAACCCCGGCATCCTGCACAGCGTCAGCTCCGGCCTCCAGACCGCCATCAAGGAGTGCAAGTGGCAGTTCCGTAACCGCCGCTGGAACTGCCCCACCTCCCAGGGCCCCAACATCTTCGGCAAAATCGTCAACCGGGGTAAGGCCGCGGGGCGGCAAGAGGCGGCGCGGGGCGCCCCGGACCCCCTCGGCGGCACCCCCGAGCCGGGATGCTCGGCAAAGCACCCCTGGTTCAGCGCAGGGCATCAGCATCCCCCAGCCCATCACCGGCCCCTCGCGGCTGCGGGTTGGGGGTGCCGGCGGGTGCCCCCTCCCTGTCCCGGCTGCGCCCTGAGGTCCCGCTCCCCTCCGCAGGCTGCCGGGAGACGGCATTCATCTTCGCCATCACCAGCGCCGGCGTGACGCACTCAGTGGCACGGTCCTGCTCGGAGGGCTCCATCGAGTCCTGCACCTGCGACTACCGGCGCCGCGGCCCCGGGGGGCCCGACTGGCACTGGGGGGGCTGCAGCGACAACATCGACTTCGGGCGCCTCTTCGGGAGGGAGTTCGTGGACTCCAGCGAGAAGGGCCGCGACCTGCGCTTCCTCATGAACCTGCACAACAACGAGGCCGGGCGCATGGTGAGGGCACGGGGGGCCGCGGGCAGCGCCGGCGGGGGACGGGGCTGGGCACGGCCACAGAGCCCCCCAGCCTGTCCCTGCGCATGGGGTGGGAGCCGTCGGGGAGGGGTTTCCCCCCTGGCTTTGGGCAGGCTGAGCACTGTGTCGGGGGTGCGGGAGCGCGGTGGTCCCCGGGGGGGTGGTCCCAGGCAGCTCACAGCACCCCCCGTCCCCCCCCCCATTGCAGACGGTCTTCTCGGAGATGCGCCAGGAGTGCAAATGCCACGGCATGTCAGGCTCCTGCACCGTCCGCACGTGCTGGATGCGGCTGCCCACCTTCCGCGCCGTGGGCGACGTCCTCAAGGACCGCTTCGACGGGGCCTCCCGCGTCATCTACGGCAACAAGGGCAGCAACCGGGCGTCGCGGGTGGAGCTGCATCACCTGGAGCCCGAGAACCCAGCCCACAAACCCCCCTCGCCCCACGACCTCGTCTACTTCGAGAAGTCACCCAATTTCTGCACCTACAGCGGGAAGACGGGGACGGCGGGCACGGCCGGGCGCTTCTGCAACAGCTCCTCACCGGGGCTGGATGGCTGCGAGCTGCTGTGCTGCGGGCGCGGGTACCGCACGCGCACCCAGCGCGTCACCGAGCGCTGCAACTGCACCTTCCACTGGTGCTGCCACGTCAGCTGCCTGAATTGCACCAACACGCAGGTGCTGCACGAGTGCCTGTGAGCCCCCGGGACCCCTCTGCCCAGCCCCGGAGGGGGTCCGCGCCACCCCCCATGACGGGTGCCCGGCTGGATTGAAGGCGCCCATGGGTGGGCATGTGGCTGTGCCCTGGGGACCCCCCCCGGTCCCTGCTCCGGGCAGAGCGGCTGCACTGGGGCCAGCAGCCGGCCTGGGTGTGCTCGGTGCCACGCACCTTCCTGGCCACCCTGGCTCTGCGGGGTCCCCTTCTCACTGTAAATAAAAATATTTATTGTGGACGGTTTAATGCCGCTCTCCCCCCGCGCTTCGCTGGCCCCAGGCCCTGTTTTTTGTAATTAAAGATAATAATAATTAATAATAATTAATAATAATAATGCTTTGGTACAGGTTTCACTGATAGCCTTTAGAGAAGAATAAAGGATATATTTTTATCAGTCCTGCCCCGATTCTTTTCTGGGGGGCCAGGGGAGGGAGGGGATGAGCTGCGAGGGGGGAGCAATGCCCCCCAAACCGAGGGGCTGGGCAGCCGGCCCTCGCTGCCCTCATCCATCCGTCCGTCCGTCACCTCTCCATCCACTCACCTCCCCATTCTGTGTCTGTCAGCCCCTCCAGATATCTGTCTGTCCGTCCTTCTTTCCTCTGCCCTCCCCTCCGTCATCCCCTCCTTCTTCCTCCCGCCGTGCCCGTCTCCAGCCCAGCTGTCCCTGCCGCCGCTCCTGGCCGGGGCGTCCATCCCCACGGCCGGGGCGCCCATCACCATGGCACCTGGGCTGCAGCATCCCCGGCGCTGGAATTTGCCGGGGCGGCAGCGCTGGTGCCGCCGGGGCCGAGCGTTGGGAGCGGCCACGGGAGGTACAAGACGGCAGACAGGGAATGAGCATCGTCCATCACTGCTCCCGGCCGGGGCTGACGGCTCCCCTCGGCTCCGGGGGAGGAGGGGGGCCGGGGAGGGCACGGAGGTTACTGGGGCCGGGGCCAGGGGGGCCGGGACCGGGCACTGGGCCCCACACACGGCCCCGCGCCCGTGCGTGGGGTCTGGCTGCAGCCAGAGGAAGACCGCGGCAAAGGTGGGGTGCAGCTGCGCGGCTGGCAGGTGCCGCGCTGGCACGGGCATCCCCGTGCCATGGGTTTTCCCCTGGGATAAGGGGTAGGCATAGCCCCAGGACGGGCATCCCCGGGAAGGGCATTGCTCTGGGACAGGTATCCCACGTGGGACGGGCATCCCACCGGGGTGGGCATCCCCCAGGGCGGGCGTGGGACCCGCACGCACCCGCTGCACCGTAACCCCGCACCTTGGGGATGGGGCAGGGCGAAGAGACGGGCTGCAACCCCTGTCCCCATGTCCGGCACGGGGTGAACCGTGGGGCCACGGTGACATCCACAGTGACATCCACGGTGACATCCACGGTGACACAGGGAGCTGTCCCTGCCCGGGGACCCCCTGTCCCGTCAGCACCCGCCCGCGGCCGGGGTCCCCACACCCTGGGCTGCCCCGTGGTCGGAGCCGGGAACCTCGCGGGGCCCCTGGGGATCCGTGGCATCAAAGGCTGCGGGATGACGCTGCCGCTGCCCGAAATATCCCCCGGGAGTCGATAGTGGAAAAGTTGATGTTTAGACCCAGAGACGGTGGGGGGGGGGGAAGAAAAAAACCCCGGGGGCCCCCACTGTCCATGCCAAGGTAAAAACACAGCTTGGCGTGGTGAAATAAAATAAAGAAATGCGAGAAAAAACGACTGGAAAGGAACACAGCCCGAAATAACCCTCCGAGCATCTCCCGCCTGCCGGGAGTTATCTGCCTGCTAAATTCTGCACACGCACAGGGCATGAAAATAGCCTGTTTTCCTGCGGTAGCGAGTCAGGAATATAGATAATGACATTCTTATAAGTCACCTCTGTTACTCAGCTTTTCCTGTGCGCCGGTGACCGCCGGGCACCTCAGGCAGCCGCGACCCCCGGGTGGGCAGGGGCACCCCGGGCGCAGGGCGGGCGCCCGGTTGCAGGGTGCAGACCTCCCTGGCTTGTACAAATACGCCCGGGCGCTGGAAATAGCTGCTGTCGCAGCGGCGGGGCCGGCGCGGGGCCAGGGCCAGGGCCAGGGCCAGGGCGGGCCCGCCCCGCGCCAGCCCGGCACATCTGGGAAGCTGGGGAACAGCTGGATGGCAGCCGCAGGCCGGGTCTGCTGCGGGCTGGGCCCCCCCAGAGGGATGGGGCGCGGGGGGGGCTCTGCCCAGGGGTGCAGGACACGGGGACGGGATAGCCACGAGTGCAGGACAGAGGGACAGAGCTGTGCCCAGAGGTGCGGGACAGAGGGATGGAACAGTGGCCAGGGGTGCATGACAGAGGGACAGAGCCATGCCCAGAGGTGCAGGACAGACAGACGGAACAGGGGCCAGGGGTGCAGGACAGAGGGACAGAGCCATGCCCAGAGGTGCAGGACAGGACAGCACAGTGCCCAGAGTTTTCGGACAGAAGGACAGATGGCACACAGAAGTGCAGGACGGAGGGACAGAGCCATGCCCAGAGGTGCAGGACGGAGGGACAGCACAGTGTCCAAAGTTATGGGACAGTGCTCAAAGTTTCAGGACAGAAGGACAGATGGTACACAGAAGTGCAGGACAGAGGGACAGGGTTGTTTCCAGAGGTGCAGGACAGAGGGACAGAACCTTGCCCAGAGGTGTGGGACAGAGGGATGGGACAGTGCCCAAAGTTCTGGGACAGTGCCCAAAGTTTCAGGACGGAAGGACAGATGGCACACAGAAGTGGCAGGACGGAGGGACAGAGCCATGCCCAGAGGTGCAGGACAGAAGGATGGTGTCATTCCCAGAGGTGCAGGACAGAGGGACAGAGCCATGCCCAGAGGTGCAGGACAGAGGGATGGTGTCATTCCCAGAGGTGCAGGACAGAGGGACAGAGGGACAGAGCCATGCCCAGAGGTGCAGGACAGAGGGACGGTGTCATTCCCAGAGGTGCAGGACAGAGGGACAGAGGGACAGAGCCATGCCCAGAGGTGCAGGACAGAGGGACGGTGTCATTCCCAGAGGTGCAGGACAGAGGGACAGGCCAGCACCCAGGGGCACAGGACAGAGGGACAGAGCCATGCCCAGCCGCACGGGCTGGCCGATGGCACCAGCCCACCTGCGGGACCATCCCCATCCTGTGCCCATCCCGTGCCCCGTTAACCGTCGGCAGCGGCGCGGCCCCGTCCCGGCTCCCCTCGCCTCCGGTCGGCGTTGTGCCTGTGTCCCGCCAGCGCCCGGCTTGTCCGGCCGCCCCTCCCGGCCGCCGCATTCCTCCGGCGCGGGGCCAACGCGCCCAGCAACCGTGGCAGGGCTGGCCTCTAATCCCCGGGCATGCCAGCCCCGGGGGGACCGTCGCCGTCACCCACTCCCCGATAGGTGACCAATGCCCGAGACGAACAATTAGGGACAAAGCCGGAGCCGCCGGGGGCTAACGCCGGCCTTCACGGGTGCCTTGTGCGGCATTCGGCGAGTTTAATGAATTGTCCATCACTCCTTTCAGCTCCGCTCGCCCGGGCTGGATTAATCTGAGAAGCCGCAGTGGGGAAGGAGCCGCTAAGCCTGTATTTATTACTCTGCCATTGTAACTAATTGAGGTAATTATCTGTGACTCCAACCCCGCGCAACAATGCCGCATTCACCGCACCCCCTTCCCGCCGACTCCGCCGTGCGGCCTGGGAGAGCCGGCATCGCGGCCGGCACCGCGCCCAGGGACGTGGCTGGCACCACGCGGCCACGCCGTGCTGCGGGGACGTGGTGGGACGCGGCTGACCGGGAACGCGGTGTGGCCGGCACCGCCTGGCCGTGGTGTGGCCGTGGTGTGGCACGCAGGAGCCACCGCGCCGTGGGGACACGGCCAGCGCCGCCAGCACACGTGGGTCATGGCTCTCCGGGGACACCGCTGGCACTGGCACACGTGTGTCCGTGGCTCTCTGGGAACATGGCTGGCACCGGCACACACGTGACCGTGGCTCTCCTGGGGACACTGCCAGCACTGGGGACACACGTGGGTCACAGCTCTCCGGGGACACCGCTGGGAATGGCACATGTGCAACCTTGGCTCTCTGGGGACACCGCTGGCACCGGCACACACGTGGGTCACGGCTCTCGGGGGACACGGGGACACTGCTGGCACTGGCACACGTGTGACCGTGGCTCTCCTGGGGATACCACTGGCACCGGTGACACATGTGGGTCATGGCTCTCGAGGGACACGGGGACACCGCTGGCACTGGCACATATGTGACTGTGGCTCTCTGGGGACATGGCTGGCACCGACACACATGTGACCGTGGCTCTCTGGGGACACGGCTGGCACCGACACACACGTGACCGTGGCTCTCCTGGGGACACTGCTGGCACCGGTGACACACATGGGTCATGGCTCTCGGGCACCGCTGGCACGGGCACACGTGTGACCGTGACTCTCTTGGGGACACCGCCGGCACTGGTGACACACGTGGATCATGGCTCTTGGGGGACACGGGGACACCACTGGCACGGGCACACGTGTGACTGTGGCTCTCTGGGGACACAGCTGGCACCGGTGACACACGTGTGTCACGGCTCTCGGGGGACACCAGCACCCGCGTGGCCGTGGCCGGGTCCTGGCTGGGAGCCGCAGGAGCAGCGCAATGCGCAGGGCAGGGTCCCCGTGTCCCCCCCCCGGTGTCTCCCCCGTGCCCGGGGCCGGGACCCCCGGTGCCCCCCGGTGCCCCCGGTCACCGGCTGCGCGGCGACACCTGGCGGCCGCCGCCGGGACCACGCCCCTCTCCGGGGGCACCGGTACCGGCTGGGCCCCCCCGGTGCCACGCGTGGGCACGGCCGGGCTGCCCCCCCCTCCCCCCCCGCGGGGACCCCGGGGCGGCCCCGGGCTGCGGCCGGTTTTGGGGGGCGGCGGGAGCGGGGGGGGCCCGGGGGGGCGGCGCTGGCGCCGGCGCGGCCCGAATTAGAAGGTGATTTTCTCGGCGGGGAGCGGGAGGGGTTTGGGCAGGAGCTGAGCCCACGGAAAGGGCCGCGCCGCCTTCCCCCGCGTCTGGGACACCCCGGGCCATGCCGGGCAGCGTGCCCGGCCGTGCCGAGCCGTGCCAGGCCATGCCGGGCCATGCCGAGCCGTGCCGAGCCAATACAGGGCTGTGCCGAGCCGTGCCAGGCTGTGCCGGGCCGTGCCGAGCCGATACAGGGCTGTGCCAAGCCGTGCCAGGTTGTGCCGGGCCGTGCCGAGCTGATACAGGGCTGTGCTGAGCCGTGCTGAGCCATGCCGGGCCATGCCGAGCCAATACAGGGCTGTGCCAAGCCGTGCCAGGCTGTGCTGGGCCACGCTGAGCTCTCCTGGGCTGTGCCAAGGCGTGCCGAGCTGTTCTGGGCTATCCCAGACTTTGCTGGGCTGTGCTGAGCTGTGCCAGGCTGTACTGTGCCATGCCGAGCCGTGCTAGGCTGCGTTGTGCCGTGCCGAGCTGTGCCAGGCTGTATTGTGCCATGCCAAGCTGTGCCAGGCTGCACTGTGCCGTGCCAGGCTGTGTTGTGCTGTGCCAAGCCATGCCTGGCTGTGCCATACTGCACCAGGCTGTGGCAAGCCGTGCTAGGCTATACCAGGTTGTGCCAAGCTGTGCCAAACCATGCCAAGCTGTGCCAGGCTGCGTTGTGCCGTGCCGAGCCGTGCCAGGCTGCATTGTGCTGTGCCAGGCTGCGTTGTGCCATGCTGAGCTGTGTCTGGCTGTGCTGAACTGCACCAGGCTGTGGCAAGACGTGCTGAGCTGTGCCAGGCGATGCCAGGTTGTGCCAAGCCGTGCTGAGCCATGCCAGGCTGCATTGTGCTGTGCCAAGCCATGCCAGGCTGCGCTGTGCCATGCCAAGCCGCATTGTACCCTGCCGAGCCGTGCCAGGCTGCATTGTGCAGTGCTGAGCCGTGCCTGGCTGTGCCAAACCGCACCAAGCTGTGGCAAGCTGTGCTGAACTGTGCCAGGCAATGCCAGGTTGTGCCAAGCTGTGCCGAGCCGTGCTGGGTCATACCAAAACACGCCAGGCAGCACTGAGCCGTACCAGATTGCGCCGAGCTGTGCCAAATTGCACCGAGCTGTGCCGCACCGTGCCAGACCATACCGTGCCACGCCAGGCAACGCCGAGCCGTGCCGGGACCGTAGCCGTGCTGCGGTGGGCTGAGCTCGCCGGCACGGCTCAGGTCAGGCCCGGGCGCGGGACCCCGGTGCCGTGCCGGACACCCAAGGCCACGCGCCATGTCGGGGGACGTGTGGGGTGACGTGGCCGCGGGGCTGCCCCCCGAGCAGCCCCCCCCGGGGCGCGGGAGGCCCCGGAGGCCTGGGTCCCCCGCTGCGCTGGCTGCCCCGCGCCGTGACCTCCGGCCGGTGTCACCGGGATAATGACAGGGTCGCGCAGGGGGGCGGAGGAGGAGCCGGTTTTTAAATAACGTGCAAATTGGACACGTTATTTGTGCGGTTTCCTCTGGCCACGGGGATCCTCCCCCCCCTCCCGCAGCGTGACTAAGAGGTGGTGGCCGTCGGGGGGGACGGTCCCCCCCAGTGACTCACCCGGGGTCCCCCCCCGGCCGTGACGTGGGGCCGGTGGCCGCGGGCCAGCCCGGCCACGCTCACCTACTCATTATGGGGGACACGGTGGTGGTGGTGGTGGGGAGGGGGGGCCAGCGCGTCCCACCCACGCCGTGACGCGCTGCGGTGCCCGCCGGGACGCCCGGGGCCTTCACGTGACCCCCGGGGGGGTGGTGGGTGGGTGTCCGGACCCCTGGGTCCTCACTGGGGTGTGTGGGGATGGAGCCAGGGGTGCAGGGGGGGGCCCCGGGGAGGGCGATGGGGGCAGTGCGCCCCCCCTCACCGCGCACACACAAGGGGCGGAGGCGGCGCACGGGGATCCCGCAGCCTTTATTGGGGTCAGCCCGCAGCCCCGAGGGCCGTGCCCTGCCAAGCCCCGCCCCACCCGGACCACACCCTGCTAAGCCCCGCCCCGAAGGCACCACACCCTGCCAAGCCCCGCCCCTCAGGCCCGGGGGGGGCTGGCAGGCCCCGGGGGGGCCCCGGTGCTCTCCAGGCTGCTGCTGCTGCTGCTGTAGGCGCGGGCGTCGCGGCAGTGCCGCCACCGGGACCCCCCCGCGCCCCCCTCCGCCTCCGAGTCGGAGTCGGGCGCCGTGTGCCGCCGGATGCGGGACACGGCCTCGCGCAACGCCTGGGCGTAGAGCGCCGGCCGCCGCGGCGGGGGACGGCCCCGGGGACCCCCGCAGCCGCCCGGGCTCTGCCAGGGACTGCGGGGGGGTTCCCGGGGGGGCGAGGGTGCCACTGCGGGAGGGGTGGCAGCAGCGGGGGTCGCAGGGGGGCTGCTCGGGTGGGGGGCGGTGGGCCCCGGGGACCCCCTGGCGTAGCGGACCTGCTGCCGCTGCGGTGGGGGGACGTACTGCGCCCGGACCACCACGCGGGTGGCGTCGATGAGGACGTGGCCCCCCGTCCCCCGCCGTCCCCTCCCGTGCCCCAGGACCCGCTCCCGGCTGGTCGCAGCCCGGGGCAGCGTCTGGCTGTGCCGGGGGGTGCCGGGCCCCCCTGGGGATGGCTGCACCCCACCGGACCTCCAGTGCCCGGCTTCGGTGGCCGCCCGGGGCAAGGTGTGGCTCCAGCCCCCTGGCACAGCCCTGCGGCCCCGGGGTGCCGGTGGGGGGCTGCGGGGTCTCCGGGGGGGCCGGAGCTGCAGAGTGCGGTGGGGAGCGTCGTAGGCAGGGGGTGAGATGTAAGGGGGTGGCCCCCCACGGCGAGCGTGGGCCGCTTGCACCCGCTGCATGTGGGCCTCGTAGCTGGGGGGGCCCGGCCTGCCCCCCGGCACCGGGGGACGGGGTGCACACAGCGGGTGCCGGCCCCGGGGTCCACTGCTCCCCGGCCCCTCGGGCTGTGGGGGGCAGCGGGTGGGGGGTGGCCGGGGCCGGGTCTCGTGCCCCGGGGGGGCCGGGGTGGTAAAGTCCTGCGGGCAGAAGGGGGGAGTGGGGGGCACCGGGGGCCAGGGGGGGGCCAGCTCCGCCACGAAGCGCTTCTCCAGGTACCTGCAAGACAGAGAGGGGGGTGTGAGGGCCGGGGGGGGCCACCCGGGTGGGTGCCGGGGTGCAGGACAGGGACCCCCCCACCCTGCACGTCCCCACTCACGCGTACTCCCCGGCGATGCGGCGGTAGGTCCAGGGGGGCGCGGGCCGGCACCCCGCGGCCATGCCGGCGTCCGGGCTGCAACACGCCACCGTGTCGATCTCCACCAGCAGCAGCTTGGTCCGCTCGCGGATCCGCAGGCGCCCCGTGCCCCGCTCCGGCCCACCCAGCATGGCCCCAGGGGGGGGACCCCGCCGTGGGGGCGGACACCCCGCCGGGGTGGGGGGCGGTTGGCGGGGTCCCGCAGCCGCGTGGCTCACCGGAGCCTCACCGGAGCCACGCGCCCGCCCGCACACGCACGCAGCCACCGCCGCACGTGCGTCCCCGGGGACCCCCGTGCCCTGGCCGGTGGCAGCACCAGGCTGGAGGCCGTGGGTCCTGGTGCCCCCCCCCCAACCCGGGGCAGCCCCGGCGGCCGGGAGCCCGGCAATGCTACGGGGACCCCAGCAGCCGTCCCGGGGGTGCTTCCCCCCCCTCAAAGGATCCCTTCCCCCCCTGCGACAAAGCGAGGCGATGCCGGGTTTGGCACCGAGCGCTGCAGCCCACGCGGGCTCCGAGCGGAGCTTAGCAACCCTCCGGCGGCGGCATGGCAACGGCACCGGCACCGGCACCAGCCCCCGGTACGGCACCGGGCCCCCCCTACCAACCCCACGGGCACCCGTCCTGTCTCTCACCTCGCACCGCTGCGCCGGAGCCTGTGCCGGACCCTGGCGCTGGCGGGAGCTGGTGGTGGCGGCGGGGGCCACGTCTCGGCCTCCCCCTTGGCCGGGAATGTGCCGCGCTCAGCACGGCCGGGCCTCGCGCCTCCCCCGAGCCGCACCGGCAGCGAACCATGTGGCCGGGCTGCCGGCAACCCCCGCCAGCACCCCCCAGCCACCCCAACACCCTGGCCACCCCCCCAACGCTGCCCTCCAGCCTCCCCCAGCCCCTGCCCCGACAACCCCACTCACTGCGGTCACCACCGCGAGGGTCCCTGTCCCCCACCGCGTCCCCGTCCCTGTCCCAGCCCCAATCCCAGCCTTTTAGAAAAGCCACAGGCGGAACAAACAGGGATTTAGGGCCTGGGCGAGCTCAGCAGATTCCCCCTGCCCTGCAGCGGGGCGGGAGAGATGAACCCCCTCTCTGGGCACCCCCTCCCTCAGCACCGGCGGCCGGTGACCCCCGAGCACCCCGCGGCGAGGCCGGCTTTGTGCCAGGTCTGTGTTTATTCACGGTTTCTCTCCACGCACGAAGCGGTGGCAGGTGCGGACGCGGCCCGGTGGGAAGCGTGGCTGGGGGGCAGGGGGAGGCCCCAGGGGGGGTCCCAGGCCGGACGGAGCTGAACGAGGGCGATTAAAACCAAACTGAGCGAAACCCCGCGGCGGAGGGGTGAGCGGGGACGAGGGTCTGCATGGGGAATGGCCCTGGCCTGGAGGTGACTGAACCTGGCCCTACACCCCGGGGAGGGGTTGGGGGCTGCCCCCAGCACCCCAAAACCACAGCCTCGGGGCGCAGGGTGCGGCGTAGGGGGAGCCGTGGGCTCTCCCTGCCTGGGGAAGGGCTGGGGCGGCGTGGGGCTGCCCCACGGCTGGAGGTTATTGCTAAACGCTGCTGGTGAGTGAGTGGGGTCCCCGCCCCAGGTGTCCCCGCCAGCCCGGGGGGACGCGGCATGGCAGGAGAGGGAGGGTGGGGGCACCGGGATGGGCTGAATCTCCCCCCCGCCATTCCCCCAAAATCGCCTCAGGGGCCCTGCGGGAGGACCAGGGCTTGCAAGATGTCCGAGAGAGAGACGATCCCCTTGACCACGTCGCTCTCATCCACCACCACCAACCGGTGAACCTGGCGGGCGGTGGACAAGGAGGGAGGGGGTTGAGGCCGGCGCGGGGACCCCGGCCCCCTGCCTGTCACCGGTGCCGCGGGGGACGCATTACCTCGGCCTCGACCAGGCGGTTGATGATGGTTTCCAGCGTCTCGTGCTTGTAACACTTGAGGACGCCCTCGAAGTAGTGGGAGCGGTGCTGCAGCGCCCGCGTCACCGTCACGTCCAGGTTGTTGTAGGTCTTCTCGGCTGCCAGGTTCTGGGGCGGGGAGAGGTGTTGGGGACGCAGCTGGGCCCCGTGGGACCCCCACTGCCCCGCAGCCCCCCCCCCCCAACCCAGGCTTTGCCCCCTCCCCACCTCGGCAGCCCCCCCAGCACTCACAATAACGTCGAATTTGGAGTAGATATCCACCACCCGCCCTAGGGAGAGAAGGAAATGGCTGTGAGAGGCGCCCGCGGTGCCGGGTTTCTGTACGGTCGGTCCCCGGCACACCGGAGGGGACGCAGACCCCGAGCCGGTGATTTGGGGACAGCCAGCACGCGCCATGCCCCATGCCGGGCCCCGTCCTTACCTGAATCATCAACAACCGGCAGCGCGGAGACACGGTGCTGCACGAAGATGCCCAGCGCCACGTAGATGGGGGTGCTGGTGCGCACCATGGCGATGTTGCTGTAGGTGCCGATCCGCAGCTCCTCCAGCGTCTTGGCCATGAACTCGGGCTTTGGGACCTCCGCTATCTACAGGGGATGGGGAGGGGGACAGCGCTGATGCTGGCTTGGGCTGCTGCGCCCCAGGCCCCGCGGTGCTGCCGGCTCCGGCCGCCCCTGGCTCATGGGGGGCCTGGGCCATGGTCCTAGGAGTGAAAGCAGAGAGCGCTGGGTGCGGAGCGGGGTTTGGGGGACCCCCGGTCAGAGGCGGCGCAGGCGGGGCGGCGGGGATGGGCTGCGGGGTCCATGCAGCGTCCCAGGGACCCCCCCCAGCACCCGCGATAGACCACGAGGTGCCGAAACTGCACCCAGCCCAGCGCCCTGGAGCCGGCGGTACCTGGCACAGCCTGGGCCGAGCTCGTCGCGGGGCAGCCCCCGCCGCCGCCGCGGGGCAGGAATAGGACTTACAAAAAGTTTGAGGAACTTGAGGATGCGTTTGTGGGTGAGGATGTACAGCGTGTTCCCTGAGTCGGGGTCGATGACAGGCAAGCGGTGGATCTTGTTCTGGATCAGGGAGGAGACGGCATCGAAGAGGCTGCGGGGCAAAAGGGAGAGGAGGAATAGAGGCTCACCCGGACCCCAGCCTCGCACCCGAGGGTGCTGCTGCCAGCCGTGCCCCCCTCCCCACAGCCCGGGGGTACCTGGCGTTGGGGGAGATGCAGACCAGCGGCTTGAAAGAGTCTTGTAGGTAGAGCTCTGCGGGGAGAGGAGACGCTGAGGGAACTGGCAGTGCTGCGGGCAGGTGGGGCGCAGAGCCGTGGGGCTCCGGGCACCCCAGGCAGGTCCTGTGAGGGCAGGAGGCAGCTGGCAGCAATCCCTCTCACCTCTCCATGTCTCTATTTTGTGCTCCTCCAGCTCATAGATCTGCACCTGGGCACAAGGAGAGAAACCAGGAGCAACTGTGACCACGCGTGGGGTGGGCAGAGGCCAGATCCCGCGATCCCGGAGTCCCAGTGGGCGACAAGCTCTGCGCAGACACCCCGGTCCTTACCATGGGTGACTTGTAGTAGCGGTGCAGGATGTTGATGAAGTCGGTGATGGTCAGCATGCCTGAGGGGATGGGCAGGGTGAACGGGGTCCCGCCAGCCCCCCGCCACCCACCAGGACCCCTCGTTCCGCTCGCTCACCCACGAAGCTTTGCTTCTTGCTGTCCCAGAGAGGGGCGGCCCGCACGCCGTTGGTGACCAGAGCGAAGAAAGCCTTCTTCACCTGCCGCCCGGGGACACGGGGGACATCACAGGAGGGACGGGGCACCCCACGGGGGAGCGGGGACCCCCCGGCAGCCCACAACCCTCCACCCCGGTTTGCGAGACCTTTATACGGTGGGTGAACGGCCCTAAGACCGGCCCCGAGACCGGCCCCCAGCCCCCAGCCTGCCTCCTGGTTCCAGGTGAGCCCCCAGGCTCCAGTCTGACCCCCATCCCGCAGCCCCCAGACCCAAAACTGCTCCCCAGCCCTAGACCACCTGTAGGGAAACGTCGAAGACGACCAGTTTGGAGCTGGTGGGGATCAGGTCATAGCAGCGGTGGGACTTCATGAAGGCGGTGTAGGCGCCATAGTGGGGCTCCCCTGGGGACCGGCAGCGTGAGGCACCCGCCAGCAACGAGGAGCCACCCCGGACCCTAGGACACCCACCTCAGGGCTCCAGGATGCCCCAAACCCCAGGGCTGAACCCTGGGACCCCCCACCCTGGGGCCCTGGAACACCCCAACCCCTGGGACCCACCACCCTAGAGCCCTGGGACACCCCAACCCCTGGGATCCCCCACCCCAGAACACCCCAAATCCTGAGACCCCCCCACTCTGAGGTCCTGGGATACTCCAAAGCCCAGGACCCCCTACCTTGGGGCCCCAGAACATCCCAACACCTGGGACACCCCAAACCCTGGGACCCCCCCACTCTGGGGTCCCATGACACCCCAAAGCCTAGGACCCCCCCAGCCTGGGGTCCCAGAACACCCCAAACCCCAGGACCCCCCACCCCGGGACCCCCCACCCCAGGGTCCCGGGACCCCCCAAAGCCGGGAACCCCCCACCCCGGGGCCCCAGGACACTCTAGACCCCAGGACAGGGACCCCCAAGGTCGTCACGGACCCCGGGACACCCGAACCTACGCGGCACCCCCGGACCCGGGAACCCCCCGCACCCCAGGACCCCCCAGGCGCTCCCGGTATCACCTTCCAGCCCCGAGGGGCTCGGCTCCGCCGGGCTCTCTGCGGCCGGACCGGGACCGGGGCCGGGATCCTGCGGACAGACACGGGTCGGGCCACGGCTCCCGCCCCGGCCCCGCTCCCGCCCGGTTCCTGTTCCCCCCCCGGCCCCAGCCGCGGTCCCTCCCGGTCCCGGTTCCCCCCCGGTTCCCCCCCGGCCCCGATCCCGCTCCTTCCCGGCCCCGGCCGCGCTGTCACCCCCCACCTCCATGGCCCCCGGTCCGTCCCGCCGCCGCCACTCTACTTCCGCCCGGCGCCTGGCACCGACTTCCGCCAGTACCGCCCACGTGACCGGAAGCGCTTGGCACACGTGACTCATGACCGCAGGGTGACCTTTCCCCTCCCGCCGGGTCACGGCTGCCCGGAGGGGGACACACACGAGACATGGCGGGGACATACACGATATGGAGGGGGACACACGACATGGGGAACACACACACGACATGGGGGGGGACACACGATATGGGGACACACACACGACATGGGGGGGACACACAACATGGGGCACACACACACGACATGGGGGGGACATACAACATGGGGCACACACACACGACATGGGGGACACCACACACGACATGGGGGACACACACACGACATGGGGGGGACACACAACATGGGGCACACACACACGACATGGGGGACATCACACACGACATGGGACACATACACACAACATGGGAGGCGGACATGCACATGACATGGGGGGACACACACCTGTGTGTGCCCCGGGGAAAGGGGGGGGCGACACCTCGGGGTCCCCTGGGGCAGGGTCACAAGCCCGGGGCGGGGGGGACATGGAGGACATGGGGGGGGCACCATGTTGAGGACCCCAACCCTGAGGCCCCCCGGGACAGATCAGGGGGGGACACGGAGGGGACACGTTGGGGACACCCCAGTGCCAGGCCAGGCCCCGGCTCAGCCCGCGGGGAGGGGCCCCCCTGGCCCCCCCGGCCCAGGAGGGAGGCAGGCGGGCTGGCTTCTCACGCGCTTTATTTTAAAATAACATCCAGTGGTTTCGGTATTGGTAAAAACGGGATTTCTACACGCCCCGGCTATGTACAGCTCTGAAAGTTAAATTTCTCGTATATTTTCTGTTAAAACTTTCTCATCCCCCACCCCCACTCTTGCTTTTTTGTCCTTTTATTTTTTTTTCAGTTTCCTTTCCTTTTTTTTTTTTTTTTGTTTTTTTTTTTTAAACATTTTTACCTTAAACCTTTTTGCAGCTTTGATGAGTTGCAGAAGCAGCTTTTTAACGATCGCCCCTGGCCCTGCCCGGCCCCCCCCGCTCCCCGCACTATCCCCGCCACACCGGGGATTTGGGGACGAGGACAGGGGGGACAGGGAGCACCAACCCCCTTCAGCCCCCCCCAAGGGGGGCCAGACCCCCCCCGGGGACCGGAGGGTCCCCCCACGCCGTGCGTTTGTGCGTTAAGAGATCCTGGCTCCCCCCGAGCATCCCGGCGGGGTCCCCCCCCAAAGGGTGGGGGGTTTGGGGGGGGTGGGGGTGCAGGCGGTGGCCCCGGGGGGGGTCAGGGTGGGTGGCGGGGACGGGGGGGGGCCCCGGTGTTTAATGCCCACTCGCTGCTTCGCTCTCCGAGGCCGCCCCTGCCTGGCAGGAGGCCCCCCCCCCCCCCGCCACCCCCCTCGGAGATTGGGTTTAAAAATGCCGCGGCCCCCCCTTGCCCCTGCACCCCAAATCTCAGCCCAGCAGAGCACAAAGAGCCCCCCTCCCCCCCCGCCTAGTATATACAATATAAGGTATAAATAGATAAATAACCTTCCCCCCCCCACCCCGTGCCGACAGCGGCCCCAGCCGTGGGTGCTGTGGGTGAGCGGTGGGGGGGGGGGGCACCCACCCATCCCCACCAGCCCCCCGCAGTGCTGGGGGAGGGGGTCTGGCACCCCCCCCCCGCCCCGTCCCCACCTCACGGCTTGGCACGGCTGGGACCTCCCGGGGCAGGGGACCCCCCCGTGCCGCCCACATCTCCCCGGCGAGGGGCCAGGAGGAGGAGGGGGGACATGGGGGGGGGACTGTGTCCCATGGAGCCCAAGGGGAAGACCCCCAGCCCAGCCCTGGGGGTCTGGCTCCGGTGACGGGAGGCTCTGCCCAAAGGGGTGATGGGGCAGGGGAGGGGGGGCTCACATTTAAAAACCAACAATTAAAAAAAAAAAAAAAAAAAAAAAAGAAAAAAAAAGAAAAAAAAATCTAACACTTAAAATGAGGTAGGTTTGGGTGCAGAAGCTCCTTGTGTCTGTCGGGGGGGGCCCTCGCCGCAGGGGCCTCCTCCCGCGCCGCCGCGCTCCGGGGTCTTGTCCACACGCACAAACAAAAAGAGATCAAAGGAACCGAGCGAGCTCTGGCCGCCGCGGCGCGACGGGGCAGAGCCCGGATTGTCGAGCTCAAGGAGTCTGTGTTACCTTGGTAATTAGCGAGCAAATATTATTAGTTTTGTTTCTAAAAAAAAAAAAAAAAAAAAAAAAAAAAAAAAAAAAAATTAAAAAAAAAAAATTGATGTATCCAGGCCGGCTCCGAACTCGCTCCGGCTCCACTGGGACCACTCTGCTCCCCCGTGGCTCCCCCACGAGGGAGGCGGGCGGTGGGTGGTGGTGGTGGGGGTGGGGGTCTCACTGGACCCCCCCCCTCCTCCCCTTCCTTGCAGGACGAAGCAAAGAAAACCCTGAGTTGCCAGTTCGTCCATCCGTCCGTCCATCCCGCTCGGGCAGGGCCGGCGGGCTCCGCGGCGGCCGCCCTCCCCGCCGGAACCTCCGTGCCCCGGCCACCGCCGCCTGCCCGGCCGCCCTGGCACCTCCCGCGGCCCCGGTGGGGTTTTGGCGAGGTCTCCGAGGCGGGGGCCACGGCCCCCAGCCCCTTTTCCCAGCTAGTTCATCCACTTTCGGCAGTTCCAGGCTCCACAGTGGCAGGGGATCTTGTGCTGATCGTCCTCAAAGTCGAACTGGTAGTCGTAGGTGAGCTGGGAGGGGAGCGGGGAGTCACCCACGGCACGGCACAGAGCCCGGCCCGGCACAGAGCCCTGGCCCCGCCACCCCCGGCCACCCCCAGCCCCCCCCCCCGGCCACCCCGCACCCCCGTCTGACCTCCTCCCCTTTGGGGATGCGCCGGCTGGAGATGATGATGATCTTGTCCTCCTTGTCGAAGGTCACGACTTCAGCCACGCAGTTCGGGGCACACGAGTGGTTGATGTACCTGGGGTGAGGCGGGGGAGACAGGGAGGTGTGGGGGTCAGCGCCAACCCCGGCGGCAGGACAGACGGACGGTCACTGCTCCCTCTAGGGTGGTCCCACCACCCTGAAACCCCCCCAGCGCTCACCTGGCCGGGCCCCCCGTCAGCGTGGCGTCAATGACGTGCTCGTTGTTGATGCGGAACATGTAGATGCCGCGGTTCTGGGGAGGGAGAGGGCGTCAGCAGCTGCGCTGAGTCCCCCCACATCCCACTCAAGTCCCCCCACATCCCACCCGAGTCCCTCACTTCCCACCTAACCCCCCCCACATGCCGCCAGAGCCCCACCTGCTCCTCGTAGATCTTCTCCCGCCGGTTGGCCACCTCGTTGCGGATGATGGTGCCGATGTACTCGATGACCATGGTGTGCTTCTCGATGTCCTTGGCCGCGTAAAGCCCCAGTCCCTGGATGCGGGACCGCGCCAGGTAGACGTTGTTCTTCCACTCCGTCTTCAGGCGCCGGTACTGGGAGGACTTGGAGTGCACGAACTGTTTGCTGTAGGGCGTGTTGGTCTCGCCCGTGAACGTGCTCTGGTAGGCCTTGGACATGCTTGTGCTGTTCAGGGTGTGGGGCCTGCCCGGGGGAGGCGAGAGGGAATCAGATCTGAGGGATCCCCAAGGATCCCACCCCTCCCGGTGGATCCCAGCCCCGCTCACCGCTTGTAGTGGGTGAGGATCTTGGGCTCGGAGCGGGCGCAGCCGGTGGGGTTGATCATCAGCGGCAGCTCCATCAGCGGATGGCGGCCGTAGCGGAACAGGTAGTTCTGGCAGCTCTCGACGCCGGGCAGCTGCCGAGGAGGGAGCGGAGGGGCCGTGGGTCGAGCAGCCGCCCCCAGCCCCACCAGCACGGTCACGGCCCCTTCCCCAATGGCGCAGAGAAGAGCCCCCCGGCCCTGCCCAGGACCTACCGACTCAGCGATGCGCAGCACAGCGTGCACCGTGAGGCCGAAGAGCTCCTCGCCCTTCAGGTACTCGGGGAAGAGTCGCAGCATGTCGGCTTCCTTCCTCATCATCGCCACTGGCTCGATGATCCGGTTCCAGACGGCTGCCGAGGGAATCATGGAATTGTTTAGGTTGGAAAAGACCTTTAAGATCACCCAGTCCAACCATTAACCCAACACTACCAAGTCCACCACTAAACCAATTAAAGGAAGAGGAATAATTTCATCTTTTCTAGCTTGGGGGCTGGATTATTTTTTAATGAAAGTAAAAACTAGGAATCATTAAGGTTGGAAAGGATCTCTAAGATCATCAGCCCAACCATCAACCCAACACCACCATGCCCACTAAACCATGGCCCAAAGTGCCACCTCTGCCCATTTTTTGAACCCCTCCAGGGACAGGGACTCCACCACCTCTCTGGGCAGCCTGTTCCAATGCTTGACCACCCTTTCCATGAAGAGATTTTTCCTAATATCTAATCTCAACCCGCCCTGGCACAGCTTGAGGCCATTTCCTCTCGTCCTATCACTGGTTACTTGGGAAGAGGGGGTTGGAGCCAGGGACCTGCTCCAGGCTGTCCGCTGGTGCGGACCCCCAGCTTGAGCCACCCCGGGCCCTCGCATCACCCCATCCTCCCCATCAGCGGGACAGGGGGTGGAGGAAGGCAGCAGGCCGGCACCTGCAGCTCCCTTACCCTGCGGCGAGGAGTCAGAGAAGACCAGATCCTCCAGACCCTGCTCGATGACTTGCACGACGAACTCGGGGCGGCCGTTGTTCTCGCAGATGGTGCAGCGGTAGCAGCAGCGGCGGTTGTTGGTCCGCAGGCTCCAGTAGATGCGCGTGGCCTCGTAGCCCACAGGGTAGAGGGCCGTGACGCTGTGGAAGTCGGCCATCTGGTGCGGCAGGAGCTGCCCGATGGCGTGGAAGACCAACCCACCCACGCGGAACATGTGGAGCCGCTCGCCGCGCTGGATGATGCTGGCGATCTGCTTCACCTCGTCCCGTTCGATGTAGACGCGTCGGAAGACGGTGAAGCTGCTCAGCTCCTGCTCGCAGGGGCCCTTCAGCTTGTGCAAGGGGCACAGCATGGTCTTGTCCTTGAAGAACATGCACTTGGCGCGGATGGCGCAGGCGAAGTGGTAGACACTGGGGCAGCGGATGCGGTTGCAGCTGTTGGTGGCGCCGGTTTTCTGGCACAGGGAGCACTTGGTGAGCAGCCCGCGGTGCAGGGCCACCTCCACGTTGATCAAGGCCCCTCCCTGCGTCTCGTAGACCTCCGTGGACCACAGGGCGCAGTTCAGGTGGACCCAGAGGTCAAGGTCGAGGTTGAGCAGGCGGGCCGGCCCGTCCGTGGCCCCATCGCCCTCCTCGTGGCAGAAGCAGCACTTGCGCAGGTCCCGCGGCACCTTTTCGGGGCGCAGGGTGGTGCCCAGCTTGTCAATGAACTCCGCGATCTCCTTGTCGCCGTCCCGCTTGGCTCCCCCTTTCTGGATGGTGACGAGGAAGCGCAGCCGTTTCCACCGCACCCCCTTCCACTTCTTCAGCCGGGGCCGCGCTTCGTCCCCGTCCTCCGGTGGCCGCGAGCGCGGCTTGAAGCGGGGCGGCGAGTGGGGGGCCGCAGCCCCTTCCTCCTGGGGGGCTGGCGAGGGGGCCGGTGGCAGGGGTGAGAGGGGGGCTGGGGCTGTTTCGTGAGCCCCCTCGGGGTCGGGGACCCTGGCAGCCTCAGTGGGACTGGACGGGGAGGGGACCGAGGGGGACAGCGGGGGTGACGGCTCCTGGGGCATGACGGAGAGCTGCCGCACGTCCAGGTTGGAGACGTTGTTGACGTAGCAGTGGTGCAGGGTCTTCTCAGGCGCGGGGCTCTCCTGTGGCGTGGGGAGGGGGGCACGGGTCAGAGTCCCAACCTCCCTGCACGTCACGGTGAGGGGTCCTTGGCCCTGCAGGGACCCCACTGCGCTCCCAGCCCTGCAAGGACCTCCCCGACCCCTTCCATGCTGTCCTGGGAGACTCAGCACGGGGAGACCCGGCCCCTCAGGAAACCCCCTGTGCTTGCCCTGCAATCATGGGGCACCTACAGCGATCCCCCCACACCTCTCTACATGGTCACGCTTGGTCCCAAAGGGTCCCCTCCTGCACCCCCCACGTAGCCACAGCCTTACAGACACCCCAATCCAGGGTCATGGCCCTGGGGGGACCCCCGCACCCTGCCGACCTGTCTGAGCAGCGTCAGGAGATCCAGCTCGCCCTTGAGGCTGTACCCAGGCAGCACCGCGTCGAATTGCTTCAGCCACTCCGAGCTGCTGTCTGGCACCTTCCCGGCCAGCACCGCCTTCTCCTTACCACCAAGCACCCCTGCAAGAGACAGACGACAGCCCGTCACCGAGCACCCGGCCCAGGGACAGCGGGGAGCCCGGGCTGTGGACACAGGGGAGCCCGTGGGGACGAGGCAGACGCTCACCAGCCATGTCTGTCTCCACCTTCTTGGCCTCGACCACGGCCGCTCGCATGGGGCCATCTGGGAACAACACCTCGTAGGAGCTGGGGATCTTCACGCTCAGCAGCTCAGCCATGGCCACCATCACCCCGTTGAGGTTCTGGGCGAGAGGAGGATGGGATGGGTCCGGGGCACCGGATACCACCACGTAGGGTGGTGCCAGGACCCCAAGGGTGTCACCTCCCCCCGTCCCCTCGCTCACCTTGGCGGCCGCTGCGGACACCGTCAGCATAACGGAGACCTCGCTGCTCTTGCCCTTCTCCCACGGGGTGCCCGGGCCCACCGCCCCCACCTTCCCGGGAGGGGCCCCGAAGGGCTCCGCAGCCTCATAGGGCTTCGTGTCGGGGAACACTGGCGTGGGGAGAGAGGGGTCAGACCCGAGCAGACCCAGCCCCACCGACAGCCACCCATGAGCCCACCCAGCTGCCCCGGACCCCTGCAGAAACACTGCTGGGAATCCATCACCACGGGACAGAGACTGGGGCGCAGGGACAGAGCACCAACGGGAAACCCTTGGGGAGCGGCTGGGGGACCCTCAGGAACAGGCCAGCCCCAATGCATGGGGCCATACTCAAGGCTCTGCTGCCTGGGTGCAGCACACCCCACAGAGCCCTTCCCTGCAGCCTGCGATCCCCAAAGACCCTTCCCCTACCCCCCCACACCCCCACCAGCCCACGCATCCAGGGACCCCGTCTGTACACTGCCCAGAGCCCTTCCTGCTTGATTTATGTGCCCTGCAGACCCTCTCCCTTGCCCTACCTTACTCCTGCCTGGTCCGTACGTCCCACTGACCCCCTCCTGCCTGGTCTGTACGTCCCACCGACCCCCTCCTGCTCTGCCTTGCCACTGCCTGGTCTGTACATCCCACTGACCCCCTCCTGCCTGGTCTGTATGTCCCACTGACCCTCTCCTGCCTGGTCTGTACGTCCCACTGACCCCCTCCTGCCTGGTCTGTACGTCCCACCGACCCCCTCCTGCTCTGCCTTGCCACTGCCTGGTCTGTATGTCCCACTGACCCCCTCCTGCCTGGTCTGTATGTCCCACTGACCCCCTCCTGCCTGGTCTGTATATCCCATCAACCCTCTTCTGCCCTGCCTTGCCCCTAACCGGTCTCTGTAGGTCCCATGAATCCCCTCCTGCCTGATCTGTACATCCCGTGGACCCCCTCCTGCCCTGCCTTGCCCCTGCCTGGTCCCGTACACCCGCTCAGCACGGCCCAGCCCACCTGGAATACTGGCCCGGGGGATGATGGGGATGATGGGGGACAGCACACGCTCCTCCAGCTCCGGCTTGGCCTCGCTGAGCAGGGGGAAACGGAGCAGCTCCTCGCCCAGCACACTCTCGGGGGATGAGGCGGGGACGATGCTGTCGGGGGAGTCGCTCTCGTCGTCGCTCTCCATCCTGCAGGCAAGGAGGCGTCACGGGGGGGGGCAAGGAGGCGTCACGGGGGGGGGGCAAGGAGGCGTCACGGGGGGGGGGCAAGGAGGCGTCACGGGGGGGGGGCAAGGAGGCGTCACGGGGGGGGGGGCAAGGAGGCGTCACGGGGGGGGGGGCAAGGAGGCGTCACGGGGGGGGGGGCAAGGAGGCGCCACCACGGCCGGTGGCTCACCTGACGTCCTCGGTCTGGTTGTGGGGAGGGGTGGGCAGAGCTGCCAGCAGGTCCAGGCTCTTCACCTCCACGGCCGGCGTTTCTGCGTGGGGAAGGGGCAGGGGCAGGTGTCACAAGGCGGGGGTGACAAGTGGCGGCAGGGATTCTGTGCCACCCTCGTGCCAGCCAAACTCACCTTTCTGGCCATGGGGTTCACGGGCTGGGTCAGCATCCTTGGGCTGCTCGCCCAGCTCCTCGGGGGCCGTGACACCATTCACCATTTTCTGCTGCACGGAGGGGGGCGGCGTCGGGGGCAGCGAGGAGGGCGGCGTGGGTGGGTTGCTGAGGTTGTTCTGGGGGGAAACAGCGTGGTGAGCACGGTGGGGTGGCACAGGACCCCCAGATAGCGTGGGGGGTGAAGGGTACAACCCCGCCTCACCTTGGTGAGCAGCTGGGAGTAATAGTCGGGCACACTATCGAGCACAGCGCTGCCGAAGGCGCCCCGCAGCTGGCTCTTCCCGTTGATGGGGCTGCTGCCGAAGGGCGCAAAGAGGCTGAAGTTGGCCGTGATGGTCGGCTCCGTCAGCGGCAGCAGCGACAGCTCCTGAGGGCAGAATGGTGAGGAGGCGGCGGTGGCAAAATTCAGCCCCCTGCCATGCCCCCGGCCCCGTGGCCGTACCTGTTTCAGCTGCTTCATGAGGGCCTCGCCGGGGCGTAGCCCCTCGTCCTTCCGCAGCTTCTTACGGGAGGCCGGGACCCGCTCGTTGGCCTTCTGCACCCGCTTGGGCTTGGTGGCCGCTGGCTTCCTGGCGATGGAGGGGTCCTGGGCAGGGAGAGGGGAGCGGGAGCCGTGCTGAGCGCAGCCCCGCAGCCATTGCCCCCCGTCCCACCCCGCGGCACCCCGCTCACCTCCCGGCCCAGCAGCACCGGCTGCGGCTGCAGCTCCGTCCCGGCGCCCCGGCTCTCCACGTGCCCGTTGAGTTCGCCCGGGCTCTGCGCCGAAAGCTGCACATTCTTGGCCCGCAGCAGCTTCTGCAGCAAGAGGTGTCCAGCCTCGGAGCGGCCGCCTGGCGTCAGCAGGCTGTGGGCTTGGCCGGCCCCGGGGTCCCCGTTGGCCTCCGGCTTCACTGCCTCGTCCCTGTCCAGCTCACACTGTGCCGCCGCCGCCTCCTCCTTCGGCTCCTGCTTCACCAACACCTGGGGGGGCTCGCCTGCCATGGGGGCCCCCTCTGGCACAGCCCCATTGATGTGGGGCTCGCCGGGGTCGGCCACATCCGCACTGGGTGCCTCGGTGTCCCAGGGTCCATGCGCCGGGTCGGGGAGGGTGCTGCTCGGCGTGGGCGTCAGCCCTGGCTCCACCGGCGCCGCGGGGCTGGGGGCCGAGGCTGGGACCCCTGGTGACGTCTTCTTTGGCTCTTGGGGGCTCTGCTCGGGGCTGGCCAGGTGCTGGGATGCGCAGCCCAGGGGTGAGGGGGCTGGTGGCGTGGGGAGCCGGACGAGGCCGGGCTGGGGGCCACGGGCAGCCAGGGCTGCCTGCACCAGCTCGGCCAGGGGCTGCTGGGGGGCCTGTCCCGGCAGCGCCCGTCCCTGCTCGGTGGCAAAGCCGGTCTGTGCCTCCGCCGGGGTGCCCGGCCGCGGCTGGAAGAGGGGCCCAAGCGGGCGAGGGGGCTGGCGGGCCGCGGGGGCCGGGGAGCCGTGGTCCGGGGCCTGCCCGGGGAAGGGTCCAGGGGGCCGGAGCGCCTGGCTCTGCTGCAGCAGGCTCTGCTGGTGCCGCTGCACCAGGAGGGCCTGGAGCTGCTGCTGCTGCTGGGGCGTCAAGTGCCGCAGCTGCGGGTTCTTGGCCAGGACGCCCTGGAGCTGCGCCCGGATCTGGCCCATCACCGGCCCCGACACTTGCCCCAGGAGGCCCGGGGGAAGCGTGGCCGTCCCCGGCGCTGGCACCACCGGCCCCGCTTTGTGCTGCCCAGGGCTCTGGAGCCGCGGGGGCTGCGGCTGGCTCTGCAGTGAGCCCGACGGCCCCTTACCCGGCTGCTCCGGGGGCCGCGGCGCCTGCGGCAGCACCATACCCTGCGGTGGCTCCGTCACTCCAGCAGCGTCCCCGTGCTGCTGGGACAGCTCAGGGCGAGGGGCCCCAGGGCTCTGCAGCGGCGGCGGGGCAAGCAGGCTGCCCGGCTGCATGGGGGCTGCCCGCAGTGCCGGCTGCGAGCCCAGGATGCCCGGCTGCGGGGAGGCCAAGAGGAGCTGCTGGCCCTGTCCCAGCTCAGCCTGGTGCTTGGGGGCCGGGGGCTCTGGGCCACCCAGCCCCGGGGGGTTGAGGGCTCCCTGCTGCTCCTGGGGGCCCCCATGCAGCTGCCCCCCGCTCTCACTGCTCTCGGCGGGCAGGGCGCTGCCGTCCGCCCCTCCAGGCTGGTCCTTGGCAGCCAGGACCGCCGGGGCCGGCTGCATTCCCTGACTCAGGTGCAGCACAGAGGGGGCCTGGCCCACCGCTCCGTGCTGCGGAAAGTGCTGGATCGGGGGCTGCCCCTGGCCCAGCCCTAGGAGGCCTGGCTGGGCGGCCGTTGAGTTCTGCTGCTGCTGTTGTTGCTGCTGCGGGGTCAGCAGCGCCCGTGACTGCCCCAGCTGCTGGGACAGCACGAGCCGGTGGCCCAGCATCCCCGGAGTCTGTGGTGCCAGCTGGGGGGACCCCAGCACCCGCTGCTGGTGGGGGGCCAGGAGGACCTGGCGCTGGGGCTGGGGGTGGCCCAGCACGGCCTGGTGCTGCAGCCCCGGCGCCTGCGCGTGGCCCAGCAAGCCTGGCTGCTGCTGAGGTGAGAGCTGCTGCACCAGCAGGCTTTGCTGGCTGCCCATCAGCCCCGGCTGCTTCGGCACCATGGGCTGCCCCACGGCGCCTGGCTGCAGGGCCGGTGCTGCCTGCTGCTGCCCCAGCAGGCTGGGCTGTCCCACCATGGCTGCCGGCTGCATCGCGCCTTGGCCCATGACACCGGGCTGCTGCATCGACGTCTGCGCCATGACACCAGGCTGCTGCATCGAGGCTTGTCCCATGACGCCCGGCTGTTGCATGGACGCTTGTCCCATGACGCCGGGCTGCTGCATCGACGGCTGCGCCATAACGCCCGGCTGCTGCATCGAAGCTTGTGCCATGACGCCCGGCTGCTGCATCGGTGTCTGTGCCATGATTCCCTGCAGCTGCATCGAGGTCTGTCCCATGACACCTGGTTGCTGCATCGATGCCTGGCCCATGACGCTTTGTTGCTGCATCGACGCCTGTCCCATCACACCCGGCTGCTGCATGGACGCCTGTGCCATGACGCCCTGTTGCTGCATCGACGCCTGCGACATCACACCCGGCTGCTGCATCGACGCCTGTGCCATGACGCCCGGTTGCTGCATCGACACTTGTCCCATCACGCCCTGTTGCTGCATGGATGCCTGACCCATCACACCCGGCTGCTGCTGCAGCGACACTTGTCCCAGCATGTTCTGTTGCTGCAGTTTCTGGGCCAGCTGCATCCTCTGGAGCTGCCTCTCCTGCATCAAGCGGCTGTCGGTGGCCAACCCACGGAGCGCAGGGTTCCCGGCGAAGAAGGCGTTGGAGGTGCCAGGCACCGGGGCATTCCCCACAGCTTGCTGGCCCATGAAGGACAGGCCCTGCTGCACGGCCATGGACACGCCGCCCTGGGGCAGGCGCAGCCCCCCGGGCTGCCCTGGCTGCTGGCCGAGGCCTTGCGCGCCCACCACAGCCCCCGCCGGCTGCTGGACGCCGTGCGCCGAGAGCAGCTGCCCGGGGAGCTTGGACATGAGGCGGGGGCTCTGCGAGGGGCTCAGGGCCATGACGGCCGAGGCCTGGTGCTGGTGCTGCTGCTGCTTGTTGCGGTACTCAGCCATGAGGTTGGTGTGCTCCTTCTGCTGCTTCCGCACCTGCCGGGGATGGCACGGTGTTAGCACCGGGCGAACGGCAACAGCGTTAGCACCGGGCGAACGGCATGCCCGCACAGCCCTACCTGGTCCAGCTGCTTCTGGATCTTGCTCTGCTGCTCCGTCACCAGCTTCAGCTTCTCGGCGTCGGCCTCGGGGAACTCCCGCCCGGCTTTCTTGGCGGTGCGCTGCTTGGCGCAGAGGGCCTTGCGTGACTTGCGGTGCGCCCCGATCTGCTCCTCCAGCACCTTCAGCTGCATCTGCAGGAGCTGCTGCGTGTGGAAGAGCCACTCCTCGTACTGCCGCTGGTCGGCCTCGTCTGCGGGAGCAGGGAAAAGGGCTCGGATCAGCAGGGACCCTGGCTCTGGAGCGAGCCTGGCCACAACCCTGCTCAGCCTGGTCTGCGTGGGCAGGATGAGACCAGGCCAGCGCTACCCCCGGCCCCCCCGCCGCCTCGGTACTCACTGATGACACCCTGCGCAAAGGTGGGTGGGTTAGGGCGAGCCTGCGTTGGGTCGGTGCCGCTCCGCTCCTGGCAGAGAGGAGAGAGTTGGGGACATGCACTGTGCCATGCCCCCCTGTCCCCTCCCCACAGCCCCCAACTCCCCAGGGAACTGCAAACCCCACCAGGCAGAGTGGCTCCTGCCCACAGGGTCCTGAGCACCATCCCTGGAGGTGTTCAAAAAATGGGCAGAGGTGGCACTTGGGGACATGGTTTAGAGGGCATGGGGGTGTTGGGGTGATGGTTGGACTGATGATCTTAGAGGTCCTTTCCAACCTTAATGATTCCCAGTTTTTACTTTCATTAAAAAACAATCCAGCCCCCAAGCCAGGAAACACAAAATTACTACTCTCTCTTTAATTGGTTTAGTGGTGGACTAGGTAGCGTTAGGTTAATGGTTGGACTGGATGATCTTAAAGGGCTTTTCCAACCCAAACGATTCCATGATTTTATGATTCTATGAGCCAGGCAGCCCCAAGGGCCCCCCGTCCCGCACACCCCGCTCACCTGCCCGCTCCCCGCCAGCAAGTGATTCTGCATCTCAGAGACAGCCGGGCCCCCCGAGAGACGCTGCGCCAGCAGGGAAACCTGTTGCCTTTTGCAGGCGGACACGCAGAAACGAGGGGTGAGCCAGGGTCGAGGTGCCCTGCCCACCCCAGGCCCTGCCCCACTGCCCACCATGCCCCTTACCTGTTCATGCCCGGGGCCACCCCGATGCTGCCCTGAGCCATCACCTTCTTGATGCCCTTCAGTGCCACCATCTTGGCCTTGGCAATGGGGTCCATGATGTCCTCGGCCGCAAACTTGTCCAGGTCTGCCGAGAGAGTCGATAAACAGTGCCGTGGCACGTTCAGTCCTATGCTTTTTTTTTTTTTTTTTTTTAGGAAAAATTTCTTCACGGAAAGGGTAGTCAAGCATTGGAACAGGCTGCCCAGAGAGGTGGGAGGTGACTCCCAGAGGGAGTCACCATCCCTGGAATCGTTCAAAAAACAGGCAGAGGTGGCACTTTGAGACATGATTTAGCCTAGTCTACCCTTAATTGGTTTAGTGTGGACTTGGTAGCGTTACGTTAGTGGTTGGACTAGATGATCTTAAAGGTCTTTTCCAACGTAAACGATTCGATGATTCTATTCTATAATTCTACGCTCCCCCTACCCAAAAGAGCCCCGCGCCCCCCGAAAACAACGACCCGCAGCCCCTACCTGTGTCCGGGAAGAAGCTGTTGGCCAATTGCTGCTGCATGACGAGCTGGGGGGGCTTCAGGCCCAGGGCGGGTGGCTGCACCCCGGCCATCGGCTTCTGCACCAGCACCGGCTGCTGGCTCTGCTGCGGCTGCGCCAGGGCCACCTGCACGCCGTGGGGGGCTGCCAGCACGTGGGACTGCCCAGGGGCCATGCCCATGTGGGGGGCTAGCCCCGGGCCCTGCTGCGGTGCGCCGAGCCGGGGCGGCTGTGGTGGCATCAACGGCGGCCTGGCCACCAGCCCCAGCTGGAGGGGGGCCTGCGGGGTGCCCAGGCGGGGGGGCTGCCCCTCAGGGGACTGCCCGGCCACCGCTGTGTGCAGCATGGGGTGCCCTGGGGCCGGGAGGTGAGGGGTGCTCCGGGGCAGGTGGGCTGACATCTGCTGCTTCTTCTGCAGCTCCTTCTTCTCGTGCTCCAGCAGGTCCTCAATGAGCAGGGGCAGCTCGCTGGCCACCAACGAGCTCTCCATCTTGTCCAGGTCATCGGCTGGTGAGTGCCGGGCGCTGCCCAGGCCCAGGGCTCCACCATCCAGCTCGAACTTCTCCAGCAAGGGGTTGCTCTGGCTGCCCAGCTGGGCAGGGGCCAGCCCGCGGCTGGGGCCGGCATAGGGGTCCTTGTCTGGCACAGAAACACCGGCATGGCTGCTGTTAGGGAAGTGAGTCAAGCCGAGGCGAGCCGGGCCGGCTCCAGGGCTCAAGAGGGTCTGGCCAGGTTTGAGGCTCAGCCCCAGCGAGGCAGAGATCTTATCCGTGCTCTGCAGGGCCTCCGACTTGACGGGGACTGGGAGCCGCTCGGGGCCGCTGGTGGTGAACTGGCAGGGAGAGGTCTTCAGGCAGCCGTCCTCCAGCTTGGGCTTGACGTCGGCGGGCAGTGAGCCCGCCTTCGCCTCTGTGCCCTGCGCCTTGAAAGCCGGGTCAGGTGCCAGCGCAGCGCCCGTCGGGCAGGGAGCGGGTCCCAAACCCACCCCGGGCACCAGCCCTTCCTTGGGCACTTCCCGGTCCTCCACAGATGGGGCTGCGTCTTTGCCGTCCCCAGGGTCGGGGAGCTTCAAGCTGGGCGCCGGCGGCTCTGTCTTGAGCTGGGCTTCGCGCTCGGCTTTCTCGTTGGCCGACTCGACCAAGCGAAGGTGCTCGTTGAAGATGTCCTTCTTGTCGCCGGTGTCCAGCTCGGGGTCAGTGTAGGCCAGCAGGTCGAACTCATCGCCGTTCAGCAGGTCGTCAAGGTGGGGGTCTGCCGTCTCCAGGCTGTCCAGGTTGTCCAAATCATCGTCCCCTTTAGCCACATCTGGATCCAAGCTCAGGTTGGCCAAATCATCATCATCTTCCAGGTCCTTGTGGGAGCCAAAGTCATCGTCCAAATCGGGCTCCACCGGCACCTCGCAGGGCAGACGTCCCCCCTCCAGGCTCAGGTGGCTTTTCCCCGGGGCCGGCACGGGGTCCGGTGCGGGGCCGTCCTTGGGTCCGTCGGGGCGAAGAGCAGAGCCGGAGGACAGCGGGCGCGGGGGGAACGTGCTGCAGCTCCAGGCTGGGGGCCGGCAGCGGCAGGGGAGCGACCGCTTTGGCGTGAGGCTGGTGGTGGCTGTTGCTCATCTCGGCGCCCTGCGGGGAGGCGGGCGGCAGCGGCACCGGCATCTTCTGGGGCTGCAGCGCCGGAGTGGGGAGCGCCTGCATGGGCACGACGGGGGCACAGAGGGCCTGCGGGGTGCCCTCCTCGCCAGGCAGGAAAAAGCGTGGCCGGGGTGCCTGGGGGGCAAAAGGGGAGCCCACGACACCCCCAGGTCCCTTCTGCACGTTGTGCCGCAGCTCGATGAAGGGGGCACCCAGGGCGGCAGGTGAGGCGGGCACCGTTTCGGCGGGCGCTGGCAGGCGGGTGCCCAGGCTGCCCACAGGGGTGCCAGCGGCTGGCGGGGCAAAGCGGGAGGCGACGGGGAGTCGCAGGGCCGTGGCCGCTTGCTGCTGCTGCTGCTGCTGCCAGAGGTGCTGCTGCGGGGACGGCGCCGGGAAGACCCCGCGGGGGTAGAAGGCCTGGGGGGGTCCCACTGCCGCCCTACAAAACACCGCAGTGTTGGGACTGCATCAGTGACACCGCGGTGTCAGGACCGGATCAGCAATGCTGCGGCCACAACGCACCACACGCAGGAGCCCAGGGCTCCCAACCCCCTCAGACTACACCAGGCGCCCAACAAAACCACAGTCACCCCGTCCCCCTTGGGCGATCCCCACAAGCAAGAGCTGGGGGGTGGATGCGCCCCACCAAGGCGAAGCCCCACTTGTTTCTAACCGGCTGCAGCGAGCCCATCGCCCTGCCGCTGGGTGCTCACCTCCCGTTGATATCCAGGGCGGACGGCGTGGCCGCCGGCGGGGGCCGGGAGAGCCGCTCATCCTGCGCGAACGCTGCCTGCACCATGACGGAGCCGGGCAGCTTGCCAGCGCTGGCCGCGGTGGCCAGCGTCCCGAGGAGACCCTTGTCCTGGAAAAGGAGGGAAGGACATGTTGTCACCTCTTCCATCCACCCGCAGCCTCCCAGCAGAGCTGTTTCCCCGAGCTTTCCTACCTGTGCTGGCTGGTAGGGAGCCATGCCGCGGCTCAGCTCAAAGGCCTGGCTGCCGGCCTCGGGGGCCCAGCCCGCCGATGAGGAGGTGGCGGCCGCCGCCGCGCTCTCCTTCTCCTGCCGCAGGCTGTTGCGTTGGATCTGCTGGCGGATGAGCAGCTCGCGGAGCCGCTGGCGCTGGAAGGAAGCGAGCGTTAGGAGAGAGCAGGGACAGGGGAGCAAGACCAGTGCAACCCTGGGGACAAACCATGCACGGAGACTGCTTCGGCCACGCCAATCTACGCCCCCCGCCCCGGGTGCCCGTGCCCCCTCCACGCCTCTGGGGAAGGAGCTACAAGCAGACACACGCTCCTCTGCCCCACTGCTGACCACAGAGATCCCGGTTCCTCTCTCACATCCCCTCTTAAACCCAGACGGATGCAGCCCAACCGCCAGCAAGCCCTTACCTGCCGCTGCTTCTCCAGCTCCGACTGGCTCATGGTGCCGAGAGCCCCGTCCTGGCCGACGGGCAGCTCCGCCAGGTCCCGATTTGGGGGTGCCGAGAGCCCCGCTGTCGCCTCCTCCCTCTTGTCGGCCGGCGGCCCCAGCGCAGCTCGGGGCAGGAAGGCGACGGAGGCATCCTGCTGCTGCGGGGTGGATGGGGGCTGCTGCGGCAGCACCGAGGGGGGCCGGAGGGGCGAGAGGCTGTAGGTCTCAGCAGCCGCGGTGCCCGGCCCCAGCGGGCTGCCGGCTTGGTGGAAGCCAGGGGAAGAGGTGTAGGCCGAACTCTGGGTCTTGCCAGGGACGTAATGGCTGTTGATCCCGTGGGGCTGGTGGGACGGGGAGCCCTTGAGCGGCTCCGAGACGGTCGGGGGGAAGGTGAAGCGCATGGGGGGCTGGCCACCTGGGAAGACGCTGGCGCCGGGAGAGCGGGCGAAGGGGGGTTGCTGCCCACCCGGCGCCTTGGCATGGGGCTCACCTGCCGGGGTGCTCCCAAAGCCCCCGCCGGCCGCCGGGCTGTGTGAGAGCGGCACCGATTTGAACCCCAGCTCTGGCATCTGGGGCCGGGGGGGCTTGTGCAGGGGGGTGAAGGGGTCCCGGGATTGGGGCCGGGAGGGCGGCTGGGAGTAGGGGTCCGGGGACTGGAAGCGGGGGGTGACGGGGGACTGGCAAAAGGCTTCGTTGGAGAGCGGCCGGGGGGTGAGGGGGGACTGGGAGCTGGACTGGGACTGCGGGCTAGCAGGGATGCGGGAGAAGGGCTCGGAGGGCAGGGAGCGGGGCGGGAGAGCGCAGCAGGCCTCGGGGGGCTGCGGCCGGGGCGTCAGCGGGGGCTGCGAGTACGGGTCAGGGTAGGGCGACTGGCGGTAGAGATCGGGGTGGCCGGGGGGCGAGGGGGCCAGGGGATGGGGGTCGGGGGGCCGATGCCCCAGCCCCGGGCTCTGCGGCTCTACCTGAGAGACCCGTGGGGTCATGGGGGCTTTGAAGACGTCGGCCGCCTTCAACTCTGCAGCGGAGAGGTGGGGGCCGCCCGGGGAGTCCCCGTAGCCCATGGCAGGGGTGTAGCTAGGCGAGCAGACCCCCAGGCTCCCCCCTTCCTCCTTCTTCACCTCCAGGCCCTTCTTCTGCTCCCCAAAAGGCAGGGGAGAGAGCAGGGCCTCAGGGGGCCGGGCCCCAGGGCTCCCCGGCACCGAGAGGTTGTCCAAGGAGGGGCACCGGGGCTTCAGGAAAGGGTCGGGGGTGCCAGGCTGGTGCCGGGGGGTTCCGGGCGGCGTGGGGTGGAAGTCGGGGGGCTGGGAGCCGGGGCCGGTGCGGGGGCCGGCGAGGGGCTGGGGCTGGCCAGGGAAGGGTTGGAAGGCAGCACCCGCCGTGGGGCTCTGGCCCAGGGGCGAGGGGAAGCGGGGCTCCAGCGTGTAGGTGGGCGCCGCACCGCAGGGATCGTGCGAAGGCACTTGGGCAGGGGACTGAGGCGGGAGCTTGAGGAAGAGCTCACTGGGCGACTCTGGCCCCCCTCCGGCACCCGTCGGGGGCTTCAAGAAGCCCTCGCCAGCGGCGGGGGGACTGCCGATGTAGACAGGCTGTGCCCCCGGCGGCACCGGGATCCGCAGGTGCAGCGAGGGCCTCTCCGGCTTGCGCAGTCCCTCCCCTTTGGTCTGCTTGTTGATCTGGCTCTCGGCCTGCTGCAGAGAGAGCCCAGCCGTCAGGGCTGCGGGGACCCCCTGCCTGCCCTCCCCACGGGCTGGGGAAGGGGCTAAGGGGGCAGGAGGTGGGCGCACCATGTCCCCCAGGGCTGGGCCAGGGCCACCGGGCACCTCCCCGCTCCAGCACATACCTTCTGCACCTTGTTGATGCGATGAGCCGCCCGGTTATCTTTGGCCTTTTGCTAACAAAAACACGAAGCCAGCTGACTCGCAGCCCCCGGCGCCCAGGCCCCCCCCGCCCCAGCGACACCCCGGCACTCACCAAATAGGGGGCTTTGTCTGTGGCGGGGACCTTCCTCCAGAGCTTCATGATCTGTTTGCAACGGCTCGACCAGTCTGGGAGTCCGGTAGGAGCAGACAAAGAAGAGAAAAGTGACGTTAGCCCATGCCTGATGAGCCCACCCGGGCCCTTGGCGGGTGACTGTCCTCCTTCACGTGCGGGGACAGCCCCATGCACGGGAGCTGGCACCGAGACCCCCCATTGTCACTGCGAGAAGCACTTCAGTCCCGCAGCCAAGCCCTGTGCCGGAGTAGAAGGGATCTCCCCTTCGAACAGCGACCAGAGTTGTTACACTGCACCCAGCTCCCCACAAACGGGGCGGCCGCAGCCCCCCCAGAGCCCTACCTGGATAATCCTGCTTGAGGTTGGGGAAGTTCATGTTGGCGTAGAGCACGGGCGAGATGGTGGAGAGCTCGCCCAGCTCCTCATCCTTCTCCCAGCGCTGCAGGCTGCGCTGGTTGTAGGAGAGCCCGTCGCCCTCGCCCTCCGTTGTGGGCGTCGTGGGTGTCGAGGGGGTGGTGGCGGCCGAGCTGCTGGCCCAGGGGCTCTCGGGCTCGCAGTGGTCTGGGCTGAAGAAGCCGCTCCGCTCCCTGTGCAGGGAAGGAGTAGTCATGGGCCGGTGCGAGGGAAGAGGCGGGGGGTCCCGCAACACCCCAGGGTTCGCTCCCTCCAAGGAGGCCGACCCCAGCTCTCCCTACGTACCTGTTGTCGAGGAACGGGGACTGGCAGACGCCCGAATAGGAGTCCAAAGAGACGGCTCCGGAGAGTGAGCCCAGGGAAACGCTCCCTGCAAGGGAAGGGAGAGGGGTTGCAGGGAGGGCAGAGCTGGGGCTCAAGCCTGCGCCTGCCTCAGGGGCCCCAGCAGCCCTCAGACAAACCAAGATCCCCCCCATATACCCCCAAAACGCTTTCCACATTCATTCCCAGAGCAATAGGGAAGACCCTGGAGCCCAGGCTCTCCTGTAGCACAGGCACCGCTGCTGTTCAGACAGCTCAGCCCCAACAAGGACACAACATGTTGGCTTTCCCGGGGCAGACGGTGAGTCCTGGCCCTTCTCCCCCACCCAGCAGGACCCAGACCGATCACCGCACGTCGGCTCGGGGCTGGGCCACCTCCACCCACCCTGCCCCGGCAGCTGGAGGTCTCCTTGCAGGAATGGCCGCTGCGCCCGGCTGGGGTCCTGCCCTGCACCGCCGGCCTCCATCCCCGCGGCCACACAGTTCAGGGGCTGCTCCCCGCGCTCCGCCGAGCCCAGCACGTCCTTGAAGAGCTGCTGGACATCTTTGCTCTCCATCTTGGGCAGCTCTGCAAGGGGAAAAGAAAGAGCTGAACCAGCACAGGCAGCACACGGTGCAAATCTCATGCTGATGGGAAGTGGAGGAGAAACCCCAGAGGTCCCAGCCCTGGGATCCTCCCTCATTTTGGTTGACGAGGGGGGTGCGGGGCGGCCTCACCTTCCGTGGGGATCTTGTCGAGGTCGGAGCTCAGCGCACCCTCGCCCGGGGTGGCCGGTTTCTCAGCGTCCCCAGGGTCCGGGGAATCCTTCGGCTCATCAGCCCCTGCGAGGAGGAATCAGCAGGTGCCCCCAGCACCCCGGGACCCCCCACCTCAGGGCTCGGGACCCCCCCCCAAAGCCCGGGGCCCACACGGGGCGGCCGCCATCGCCCCCGGCCCCTACGGGGGGGACCCAGGAGACCCCCCCCAGTCCTCCAGGGCGGGGCAGACCGCCGCACCACGCGGGGGCGCTCTAGCCGCTACTCATGGTCACCAGCGCCCGGCAATCCCTAGGGGAAAACCATAGAGTTCCCCACACACGCCTTCCCGCGCTGCCTAGAGCGTACTCCTCGGCCATGGAGCACGCCCGTCTCTATGGTTGCAGACGCTCTAGGCCGCCTCTCCAAGGCCCCCGCGGAGGCCTCGGCCTTCGGGCTGTCCCGCACAGCCCGGCGGCCCACGGGGGTCCACGGGGCTCACCAAGGTCCTCGGCCTTCGCGTCGTCCTTGCCGTCATCGTCGGGAGCGGCGGCGCTGCCGTCGGTGCTGTCGTCCCCTGCGGGTCACCAGGCCTCAGCGGGGCTGGGCCGCCTCGGGGTGGGGACCCGTACCCCCCAACCGCCCCTGGGGTCCCCTAACCTCCCCCGGGGTCCTCCTACAGCCCCCGGGGCCGACAGCAACCCCCAACAGCCCTCAGCATCCTCCAACAGCCCCCAGTGTCCATAGCAGCTCCCAACAGCCCCAGGGGTCCTCCAACAGCCCCCAGGGGTTCTCCAACAGCCCCCAGTGTCCATAGGAGCTCCCAACAGCCCCAGGGTACTCCAACAGTCCCCAACAACCCCAGGGTCCCCCAATAACCCCCAGAGTCCCCCAACAGCTCCCAACAACCCTGGGGGGTCCCCTAACAGCTCCCAACAATCCCCAACAGCTCTCAACAACCCCAGGGGTCCCCCAACAGCTTCCTGAGATCCATGGCAACCCCCAAACCCCCCCACTAACCCCCCCCGTCACCCCTCTCGGGCCGATAGCCGGGGTTTGGGCTCCCACTGGGGCTCCCGGCCGCGCTCACCTCGGGGGTGTGTGGGGGTCTCCCTCCTGTCGGGGGGGGCACCCTGCAGTGCCCCGGCCAGGTTGGGGTCCCCCTTGGGGCGTGGGGCGCCCTGGCCCAGGGAGGGGCGGGCAGCCCCGTCCCCCACGCCGCCCGCTGCCAGCAGCGCCTTCCGGCTCAGGTCCATCAGCGCCTTCCCGAAAAATGCCTCCTGACGAAGGGGGAGCTGCCGTCAGTGCCGGGGTGGCCATAGTGGCCACCGCGGTGGCCATGGTGGCCATCCCCACCCCAGGGCCACCTCCATCTACCCCAGGGCCACCTCACCTGCAGGTACGGGGGGAACATGTCCTCCAACTTGCTCTTCTTCCTTCCCCGGCGCTTCTTCTTCTCATCCCCCTCTGCTGAGCCTGGATCCAGGCCGCCCTCGGCTGGGAGGTCCCCCGGAGCTCCTGCAACAGCCGCCCCGTTAATACCTCCCCAAAAAGAGTTTGGGGCTGTTCTCGTGCCGTGGGAAGGGCTCAGGTACAGCACCATTGCAGCACCCCACGGTCCCTCTCCATCCTCGGGGAAGGGAAAGGCAGAGAAGGGAAAGGCAGAGAAGGGAAAGGCAGAGAAGGGAAAGGCAGAGAAGGGAAAGGCAGAGAAGGGAAAGGCAGAGAAGGGAAAGGCAGAGAAGGGAAAGGCAGAGAAGGGAAAGGCAGAGAAGGGAAAGGCAGAGAAGGGAAAGGCAGAGAAGGGAAAGGCAGAGGGACGGGTGCCACCGGGCCCTACCATCCTCCGGGTGCCCCTCGGCGCTCAGCCCCTCGCGTCCCACTTCAGCCAGCACGGCCGAGACCTTCTTCAGGCGGGTGTGGGACTTGCGCTGCCGCACCATGAAGCCGCCGATGCCTGGTGGGCAGAGGAAGAGGAGGTGAAGGGGGTCACAGCGGGGCTGGGAGGGAGTTCCAGTCCTCAGGGCGTCCCTGGCTGGCACTCACCGGGCCGGTACGGCTTGCGCTTCCTCTTCTTGCACTCCTCCGGGTCCTCCAGCCCCTTCCCCGAGTCCACGTCAGCCCCGATGTCGCGGTCAGGGCTGGCCGGAGCCTCCAGCTTGATCTCGCACTCCATGTGCTCAACACCCACTGCCGGGGCGGGGGGCAAATATCAGCAGGGTGCCCTGGCAACCCCACACCGCACCCCCCCAGCTCGCCCGCTGAGAAAATGTACCTTCGGCTTTAAGCAGCTCGTCGGCATCCAGGTCGCCGTCCTTCTTGTCATCAGGGCCCAGGGGGTCACCCCCTTCCAGCCCCCCTTCCCCATTCAGGGTGCCCAGCCGGCCCTTGCGCTGCCGCCGCTTGTGCAGAGGCGACAGGGAGAGGTTGCGCAGCACCGCCATCCCCGTCTCCGTCAGCCACACGCCCTCGAAGCGGAAATACTGGGGCTCTGCGGGGACAAAAGCCAGCATTGGGGACAAAAGCCAGCATTGGGGACAAAAGCCTGGGGAACCCGTGGCACCGACCCCGGCACCGCACGTACCTGGCTCCTTGGCCTTGACCGAGGCGTTCTCCGGGGCAGGTGCAGGCACTGCAGAGGGAAAAGCAGACGAGGAGGTGAGTCCCCGCATCCCCCAAATGTCCCCTAAACCCCACAGGCTCCCCCTGCCCAGGCGCTCACCGGCCGGCTTGACCACGTAGGGTTGGCAGGCGCTGCAGTCGAAACCTTCATCCGCAGCCTGCTCCACCTCCTCCTCCGTGAAGAGGCTGTCACACGCCGCGTGCAGCCACCTGCAGGCAGCGGGGCCCCCATCACACACCTCAGTCACCCCACAGGCAGAACCCAAACACCGAGACCCCCCCACACACCGTGGGGACGTGGTGCTCACCGATCACAGTGCCGGCACTGGATGAGCAGATCGTCCTCCACGTACTTCTCGCGGCAAAAGGGGCAGACGACCAGGCTGGCGCAGGGCGCGCAGTGGGTGTAGTTGTTCTGCCACTCGCAGTGGAAGCCTGGGGAAGCCGCCCCGCACTGCACGCAGCACACGCACCTGGGGAGGAGAAGGGGGGGGTCCCGAGGGGTCAGCACCAGCCCTGAGCCCCCCGTCGTGGCTCCCCTCGTGCCCCCCACGCACCACTTGCACTTCCAGCCGCCCTTGGGCACGGTCTGCAGCGGCGGGTCCAGGCAGTAGGTGTGGTAGCTGATATCGCAGTCGTCGCAGAGCAGGAGCCGGGAGGGATCGGAGGCTTTGCCGCACACCTCGCAGACGATGCACTCCACGCAGCGCCAGCCCTTCAGCAGCATCACCTTCGTGATCTGGGGACGGGCAGGGTGGCTGTGTGAGCCCTGGGCACAGCTACGGGGGTCCCCGGGCTCGCCATAGCCACAGGGGACACCCCAGAGCTCGCCATGGGGGACACCCCAGGATTTGGCACTGCCGCGGGGACACCCCAGAGCATGGCACAACCCCACGGACACACTGGGCACGATGTCGTGTGCGTGCCCCAAGGGACGTAGCCTGTCTGTGTGAGTCCCCAAGGGGGCTAGTGCGGTCCCACTGGGTTGGCGCAGCGACGGGGGACCCGGTCCCCCCTCACCTTGCTGTTGACGCAGTAGGGGTGGTAGCACTGGGAGCACTGGGAGCAGGCGAGGAGGTGCCCCTCGGCCCCGCGCCCGAAGCTGCCGCACACCACGCACATGTCCTGGGGGAGAGAGGCCGTGAGAGGAGCCAGGGGGGGACACGCAGGAGCTGGGGGAGACCAGGAGTCTGTCCTGCCCCGTCCATCTGTCCGTCCTGCTGAGTCCCCATTACCTGCATGAGCACGAACTTGTCGGTGTTGGAGAAGAGAACGACTGTGTTCTGCATCGTGTCGTCATCATCCTCATCCTCCTCCTTGCTGGGTGAGCTCTCCACATCGGCAAGCTGGGGACAGAGCAGGGGGCTCAGCACCAAGGACCCCCGCTCTCCATGTGGACTGGGGGGCACCAGCCACAGTCTGGTGCCAAACTGGGGGGCACGGGAAGACGCAGGGGCAGCAGACCCCCTGCCCGCCTGCAAGCCAGCCCCTCCGCAGGGGGCCAGCTCCGCACCAGCCCCATGCTTGTGGGGAGAAACCCCCAGACACACAGCACAGCCCCAGGCGGTCACCTCCCCCACGCCGGGACCCCCACCCACCCCACACCACCCCGAGGGCTCCCGAGCCTTTCCAAGGGACCAGGATGGCGGGGAATGGGATGGGGGACAATGCTCGGCTCTCAGCCCTGCCACCTAAAAGCTTGGGGACCCCCCCGGCCCCCCGCCTCCGCCCCAGCCCAGCCTTACTGCTAGGGTGTCAACGGACGAGGTGGTCGACTTCAGGCGTGCACGGCCCCGGCCCCGGCCCCCATGGGACCCACCTCGGGGGCGCCTCCGCCCGGGGAAGCTGCTGCTGCGACCCTAGGGCCAAGGGGAGAGGGGGGGTTACAGCAACCCGGGGGGGCCCGGCCGGACCCCCGCTATGCATCCCGGCCAGGGCAGGGGCAGCGGAGGGGCATGGCCCCCATCCCACCCCCATCGCGCGCTCAGTCCTCGCCTACTCGCCGCAGGGGCAGCCCGGGGAGGGGGGCACGGCCCCGGCGGGGCGGTGAGGATGGTGGGTGTCCCCCCCGAAATCGGCGCTGGTGGGGTCCCCTCAATACCTGCTTGACGCGGGAGCGCCCTGGGGAGCTGCGCCGCCGGCTCTTGTCCCCGTCCCCTTTGGCAGCCGGCTCGAAGAGCAGCGAGTCGTCGGTCTCAGCACCCAGCGGCAGCGACCCGGTGTCCTCCTTCTGCAGGCTGGCGTCAGCCGAGGCCGGCCCCAGCTCGAGGGAGAGCGAGCCCCCGCCCTCGGGGTCCGGGGACCCCAGCAGCGGCTCCGAGCCGGGGAAGCTGCTGCTCGTGTCGCCCTGGCTCAGGTTGGAGATCTCGTTGAGGATGTCGGGCCGGGGACGCAGGGCTGGGGGTTCCGGGCCCCCCTCGTCTCCACGCCCCAGCAGCTTCTCCCCGGCAGCGCACACCTCCATGGGGGTCTCGGGGCCCAGCTCCTCCGGCTCCAGGAGCAAGGGGGACCCCTTGGCTTCAGGGTCCCCCCCAGCCCGGCCTTCCTCCAGCGCATCCTCCTCGCTCAGTGGCGGAGAGCTCCCGCTGGTGCCCTCCCGTTCCAGCCTCGGAGCCTCTTCCTCCTCCTCCTCCTCCTCCTCCGGCAGGCCTGGGAAGGGCCCCAGCTCTGGGGCAGGGCTGGCATGGGGGCCATCTCCGGGGGGGCTGGTTGGCGACTCCCCCTCACCACCGGCCGTCTCCATCTCCTCGTCCTCGGTGGGCTCGGTGGGGGCCGGGGTGCAGGCAGGAGAGCCCAGGGGGGGCGGCGGGGAGCTGGGAGGCTCGGTGTCCATGGCGGTGCTGGGGCTGCCAGGGGGCTCAGGCAGGGCTGGGCTGGGTGGCTCGGGCACCTCGTCCTCCTTGGCGTCGGGCGAGGGGTCTGGGAGGTGGGCAGGCGAGACGGCATGGAGATCTGGGGGGATGGAGAAGACAGAGGGGACGGTAACACGGCAGCCCCCAGCAGAGGCACCCCCCCCCCCAACACAGGGGTGTCCCCAGACCCACCTGGGGGAGCCGGGGGCGGGGGTGCCATCTCGGGGGGCAGCAAGGGCTCTGGCTCCAGCTCCATCTCCTCTTCGGGGGGCACCTCCAGGGCCAGGGCTGGCGCTTCCTCTGCCACCGCCACCTCAGGGAGGAGACCTGCAGGATGGGGGGCCGCAGGTGAGGGGGGCCACGGGGGTCCCCTTGTCCCCTGTGCTACCCAGCCTGGGGCTGAGGCAACAAGCATGGCCCAGAGACACCCCCGCAACCCCACACGTACCCCCAAAGCGGGGCATCAAAGCATGAAATCGGGGTCAACGGGTTGAGGGTCATACCAGAGCAGTGCTGGGAAAGGACTCAGGCATGGGACCCCCCGCACCCATGGGAGACAGTGGGAGGGGAAAGGGGACAGATCCAGAGGTCCCCCATTTACCTGGTGGCTTAGGGTCCTCCTCGGGGGGTGGCTCAATGCAGGGCGGCTCTTCAGGGGGCAGCTCTTCGGGGGGTGGTTCTTCGGGGGGCAGCTCTTCAGGGTGCAGTTCGCTGGGGGGCAGCTCTTCAGGGGGCGGCTCCTCAAGGGGCAGCTCGTCGGGGGGCGGCTCCTCAAGGGGCAGCTCGTGGTGGGGAGATTCGTCAAGGGGCAGCTCGTTGGGGGGAGACTCATCGGCGGGCGACTTCTTGAGCGGTGGTTTATCGGGGGGCAGCGTGTCGAGGGGAGGTACGTCGAGGGGCAGCTTGTCGAGGGGTGGCTCGTTGGGGGGCAGCTCATCGAGGGATGGTTCACCGAGGGGCAGCTCCTCAAGGGGGGGTCTGTCAAGGGGCGGTCTCTCGAGGGGCAGCTCATCAGGGGGTGGCTCGTCGGGGGGGCAGAATGAGAGGAGGGGGCTCCTCGGGGGCCTCCACGAGAGGAGAGGGCTCCTCGGGGGGCTGTACGTCGGGGGGCAACTCATCAGGAGGTGGCTTGTCAAGGGACAGTTCATCGGGGGGCACCTCGCTGGGGGGAGCCTCGCTGGGGGGCACCTCCACAGGGGTCAGCTCGCTGGGGGGCACCTCCACAGGGGTCAGCTCGCTGGGAGAAGACCCGCCGTCACCCTGGGGTGACTCCTCGGGGTCCCCCCCCAGCTGCGGCTTCTCATCGCGCCCCACGGGCTCCAGCTGGGGCGGGGGGACGGGCACGTCCGGCGGCTCGCTGCGGTCAGGGGACACCAACCTGGATTGGGGGGGACCGGGGTGAGGGGAGCGGGGCTCAGGAGTCACCCTCCCTAGGGTTGCAGGACCCATCCTCCCACCTCCAAACAGGGCACCCAGCCCCGCACCCCCCAACCAGTCCCCCCATTCCCACTCACATCTGGGCAGGGGGGTCCGGCTGGGGTGCGTGTGCCGGCGCCCCGCGGGCATCTTCCGTGGCGCGGCGCTGCTGGCAGCCCTCACACACCGAGCAGCTCCGATCCCACTGGCATCCGGGGTCGAGCCCTGACGGGCGCCGGCCACAATCCGAGCAAACCCGGCAGTTCTGCAAGCAGGGGGGAGGCAGAGGCATGTCAGGCGCGGGTAGGAGGGACATCGGGCATCCCCGGTACCCCCTCGTCGAGAGCAGGACGCACCTTGCACTTCCAGGAGTCAGCGGGGAGGCCCTCGATGGCCGGCTCCATGCAGAAAGTGTGGTAGCCCTTATCGCAAGCCTCGCAGACCAACATCATGGAGTCCTCGCCGGGCTGCCTGCGGGGTGCAAGGAGGTTGGCCGGGCGGGGTGTGAGGGCCACGTCCCCCCCGCCACGGCGCCGCGGGCTCACCTGCAGGTTTGGCACACTTTGCACTCGGGGCACTGCCAGCCCGAGCGCTTGCGGGGCGTCAGGGTGATGTCCAGGCAGGCCCCGTGGTAGTGCTGCCCACAGCTGGTGCAGAAAACCAGGTCCCGCAGGTCGCCCGGCCCATCGCACACCGAGCAGCGGGCATCCTCTGGATGAGGAAGAGAGAGGGAGCTGTCAGGACCACCTCCTCACCGGCCTCTGCCCCCCCGGGAACCCACTCCAGGGCAGGAGAGGACCCAGCACCCAGGGCTAGAAGCCCCAGCCCGTACACACCCATCTGCACAGCCTCGGCCACGTGCTCGGGACAGAGAAGCCGAAAAGTCTTCATGGACTGGAAGCAGCCGCTGGCGGCGGCGCAGGGGAAGTGGTAGAGGCGGGGGCAACCGGTCGCCCGGCACGGGATGGTAGCCCCCATCCGCCGACAGTGTTCACATTTCTGAAAGCGAAGGAGCCCAGCGGGGTCAGAGACGCTGCCCGGGGCCGGGCCGAGCCCCCGCTGCCCACCTCGGGACCCGCTCACCTGTGAGATCCCTGAGAAAACAGCTCTGTCCACACCGGCCAGCCCCGCCGCCTCCTGCCCCACGCCGGCGGACCAGGCTGCGCACCAGCGGTGGACCCAGCAGTGCCCTGTGGGGAGGGGGTGTCAGTGGGGGGGGTCCCCAGGCCGGGCAGGGCACCCAGGACGGCAGGACGGGGACCCCGGAGCCGTGACTGCGCTCACCCGTCGGCTCGAAGAGCTGCACCGGAGTCACCCGCTCGGAGAAGCCGATCTGCGCCAGGTCGTCGCCCACCGGCTCTGGCGGGGGCTGGCCTGGACTCTCGGGGGGCTCATGGCCCACCAGCCGCTCGGGCCAGTCGGGCGCCGGCTCGAAACGCTGCAGCTCCCGCTGCCCGTGCGGGCTCCAGTCCCCACAGTTGCAGAGGGCGCAGCGGCGGGCCGGTGTGCTGGGTGGGGGGACACACGACAGGGGGGTGTCAGGGACGCTCAGGACCCCCCCACCAGCTCCACGCCGCCACCCCCCGAGCCCCCCCGTCCTCACCTGCCGCCCTGGGGAGGTCCCTTCGTGTCCGTGGTCTCCAGCTCCGGCCCCGCGGAGGCTCCTTCCGGGGGTTTCAGGGGGTCCCCCTCCGCACTGCCCATCTCCTCCAAGGCCACGGCCCCATCGGCTGCAGGGAGATTGGCCATCAGCCACCGTGGAGTGGGGGGACCCATGGGGGGACACGCCAGCCCCCCCCCCCACCCAGCACCCTGCCCTGCCCCACACTCACCTGGCACGTCCGCCTCCTTCTCCTCGCTGGGCGGCTTCTGTTCGTCCATCCTGCCTCCGGCGTCCCTCGGGGGAGGCCTGCAGCTGCGAGGGGGCGAGATCCATCGGCGCGTGGATGAAGGGCACCTTCCCCGGCCCCCCCGCAGCCCCCCATGACCCACCCAAGGGACAGGGCAGCGCCCTCCAGCCGCTCCCCCTGAGGTGAGTTTGGGGGGTCTCAGCCCGGCCGAAGCATCCCCCCTCACGTGTGCCACGACCCGGTTCCTCGGGGGTCCACAACCCCCCCGCCAGGTGGGAACGGCTCCTCCCCGCTCCCCCTGTCACCCACTGGCCCCCCAGGTGTCACCCCCCAGGTCAGGGTGGGGACAGTGTGGGGACACCCTGGGGCAGCCCCCTCCCCACCAGCGAGGCCCCTGCGGGGGCCGGGGGGGGTGCATGACCTCGATTAAACCCGCAGAGTTGGGGGACAAGCCCGGCTCTGTGCCACACTGGCACCCCGGTGGGTCACCGGGACCCCCCAGGAGCCACCCGGACCCCCCCCCAGGAGCTACCAGGACCCCCCCGCCAGGAGCAGCAGCACCAGCTCCATGGGGGGTGGGGGTCGGGGGGAAGCACCCTCAGCGCCCGCAGCAAAGCCAGGACCCCCCCGGTGCCTTGCGCCGTGGGGCCGGGTGGGATTTGGGGTGCGGCGATAAAGCGGGGTGCGCGGGGTCCCCTCCCTTGGCACCCGGCCGCTGCCTTGTGCCTCAGTTTCCCCAGGCCCGGCACCGAGTGCAGGGGGGAAAATGGGGGGGGGGGGGGGGGGGGGGTCACCCACAAACACAACAACCAAAGGTGGGGGGGGGCCATGCCCCCCCCCAGTACCTCACGTACACCCCAAAAGCACGGGGGGAGGGCAAAGGAGACCCCAAACGTGACCGCGAGCCACAGCCAAGACCCCCGACCCGACCGCGGGCCCCCCCCAGCTCCACGCACCGACACCCCCCCGCACCCCACGGCACGGGGCACCGGGGAGTGGGGAACACGCAGGGGCAGCCCCCGGCACCCCGAAACCCCGGCTGCCCCCCGAAACGGCGCGGGGAGGGAGGGGGGGGGAGGTCGGGGGAGCCCCCGGTGAGGTCCCTGCCCGGGTGGGGGGGCCGCCGCCCCCCCCCCCAGCAAATATCCTCCGGTTCCCCGGTAATCCCGGGGGGATTAGGGCCGCCCCGGGGCGGCTGCGCCCTCCCCGGAAGGGCCCCGGCGTGCACCGGGGACGGGGGGGGGGGGGTCGGCGGAGGGGCCCGGCCGGCCCTGCCCGCGCCCCCGGGGCTCCGGGGGGGCTGAAGCACCGCGCGGGGACGCCCCCCCCCCTCCTCCCCGGTGCCCCCAGACCACGCTTCCCCCCTTCCCCGGTACAACCGGGCCCTCCGGGGGGGCCGAGCCAGCCAGGCCCCGTGCCCCGGCCCGCCGCGGCCTACCCGGGCACCGGCACCGGGGCCCCGGGGCGGCGGGCCCGGCCGTACCTGCGCTCGGGCGGCGGCGCGGCGGCCCGTGCCCCACCGGTTCCCCGGGCGGCGGGCATCGCCGGTACCGGTAGCGGACACAAAGGGAGCCCGGGGGCCGCGCTCCGGGCCCGGCCGCCGGGGAGGCCTGGCCGGGAGGAGGCGGCGGCGGCGGCGGCGCGGCCCGGCGGAGGCGGCGCGGCCCGGGGCCGAAAGCGGGGCCTCTCCCTTCCGGGGCCGCGGGGGCCCGGGACACGAACGCGCGGGAGCCCCGGCGGGGCCGCCCCCCCCGCCCCTCGCCCGGCTCTTACCCCCGCGGCCGCCCCTACGCCGACGGGCCTCGGGGCGCGGGGCGGACGGTGCTCCCCGGCGCGGCCATTTCCAGAGGAAAGTAGGTCCCGCCGCCCGCCCCCGCCCCGCCCCGCCCGCCCGCCCGCCCCGCCGGGGGCCGCCGCGCTGCGCCCTGGGGGCCGCGGCCGGGGGGCGCCGCGCCCGCACTACTTGGCGGCGGGGGGTTCGGGCGGAGGGAGACGGGTGCGCGGCGGCGGGCGCTGCGGCCGCGGGGGGTGTGACGGCGCGGGCCGCAGCGCACGCTGCCGGGAGGGATCCCTCCGCGACGCTTAACCCCGCCGGCGCCGGGGCGGGCGGCGCGCACGTGGGCACGGCGGGGCGGCACCGGGCAACGGCGCTGGCTCCGCCCCCCCCCCACCACCACCACCGTGGGGACCGGAGCGGCCCTGCCGGGGACGCGGGTGGCCGTGGGTGCCCGTAGGGAGGGCTCCGCGCCCGGTGCCGGTGTCCCCGGGGCCGCCGCCGGCGGTATTGGATCGCGAACGCGCGGGACGCGCTCCCCACGGCTCCCGCGTGGTGCCGAGCCACGGCTCTTGTACCCCCGTGGGGCAGCGCCAGGTCCCCGGGACCCCTCCCGGTACCCGTGGTCCCTCCCGGTACCGGACAGCCCAGGGCCACGCACACGGGAAGCCCCACGCGTGCCCCCTCGCCCGCTCTGCGCCCCCGGCCCCCCCACTCGCCTCCGTCCCGCACCCCTCGGCCCCACAGCCCCCCAGCCGGCGGGGGCACCCGTAGGCCGAGCGGGACCGGATCGGGGCGGCGGCTCCGTTCCCCGGTCCCGGATCAGCCCGGCCGCCGCGATCCCGCGGGGCAGCCCGGGGACCCCGCTCCGGCGTGGGGGGGGGGGGGGGGGGGGAAGCAGCCCCGGCCCCACTCGGTCACAACCGGCGACCCCCCCGCCCCGGGACCCCCAGCAGGGGCAGGCCAGCCCCGGGGGGACCAAGGACCGGTACCGGCTGAGCCAAGGGACCCGCGGAGGCCTGAGCCCAGACCCAGAGGTCGCGGGGGGGGGGACGGGACAGGACTCCGGGGGCCCAGAACCCCGGTACCCCCCAGGCTGCAACACCCCAGCTCCCGCTGCCCCCCCCCCCCCATCCCAACACCGAGCAAGGGGGCACAGAGCAGCCCCCCCCCCGCACCCCACTTCCCCCCTCAGCAGCACCCTGCTCCTCTCTAGCAGCCTAATTGGGTAATTAGCAGTAATTAGCCTGGCAGGGTGGAGATAAGCCACACCGGGAACCGCAACCAGGCCAGGCACCCCGGCACTGCAGAGCACCCAGCCCGGGGGTGCAGCTTTTGGGTGGGGGGGACAGGGCTGCAGAGCCCCCCCGGGGTCCCAGTGACAGCCCCAGGGTGCTCAGCCCCATGGGGGGGCTGTGCCCCACACTGCATTTGGGGCTGGGGGAGCCCAATGTTGGGGTGTTGGGGGATCCCCCCATGCTGCCTCACCTTCCTCCCCTGTCCCAGGGCAGGAGCAGACCCCCCCAGCCCCAGCCTGGGCTCCGAGGGGGTTCACAGACAAAACAACGTTTAATTGTTCCAGCCCCGCGGCCCCGACTCCCACGAGCAGCGGCTGCCAGCGCGGCACAGCCGGGACCGCAGCCCCGCGCCGGGAACAACACCCGCATTCAGCCCCGGCTCCCCGCAGCCGGAGGGGGAACAGCCCCAGCGTGTCCTCGTGCGTGGGGGGGGGGGGGGGCCAGGGGCTACGAGCAGGGGGTGCTCCCCGGCTGGGATGGGACTCCCACCCCGCTTCCCAGTCCCTTCATGAGCCCCACAGCCTGTGCAAAGTGAGGGGTCCCGGATAACAGCGGGACCATGTGGGTCCCAGTGCCCCCCCGAAGCCACCACCGTGGTCCGGGGGGAAGGTCCTGTGGGAGGTCTGCCCCGTCCTGGGGGTCTGCCCCGGGCAGGGCTCACATCAGGCGGCAGCCGGTCGATCTGCCGTAGGAGTTGTCCACCCGGTCAATCTCCTCGATGATCTTGGTGAAGATCCCCTGGGTCACCTGGGGACGGGGGACATCAGCCCCAGCACCCTGGGGACCCCGCTCCCAGCCCTGGACAGGGTACGTCACCAGACCTGGCTCTCCTTGGCTGAGGACTCGAGGAAAATGGCCCCCCAGGACTCGGCCAGCTTCTTCCCTTCATCTGTCCTCACCTCCCGGCTGGGGACACAGCAGCAAATGGGCAAGATGGGCCACCGGGTCCCCAGCGGGGGGACAGTGGGAGGGACCGGAACCCCCAGAGCCCCTCCTTACCTCTGCAGGGACAGGTCCGCCTTGTTCCCCACCAGCACCACGGGCATGCTGCAGGTATGGGGAGGGTGAGGGCCCGGCCCTCCCCGGGCACCCCCCTCCCCGGGAGGGACAGCACCTACCGCGTCTTCCCCCGGCTCTCGTACAGCTTGTTGTGAAGGCTCTTCACCACCTGGAAGCTGCGGGGAGAAGGGGAGCTCCGGGCACTGCCCCCCACCATGGTCCCCCCCCCCCCCAAAGGGGACCCAGCCCCGAGGGCGTGGGGACAGCCCGGCAGGGAGGGTGGCTGGGTCCCTCACCTCCGCAGGGACGTCACTGAGTACACCAGGACGTAGCCGTGGATGCCGATGACGAAGGAGTGGGGCAGGATGGTGTACTCGTCCTGGGGGACGGCAGGGCCAGTGCCAGGGGTGGCTCCGGGGCCAGCAGCCCCTCGCCCCCCGGGCCCCCCCCCTGCCCTAGGACCTGTCTCTGGCATTACCTGCCCGGCCGTGTCCACCAGCTGGAGCTGGAACTCGTCCTTCCCCACCACCACCATCTTGTTGTAGGCTGCAGAGGTGGCACCAGGTTAATGGGGCTGCCCCGGGACCCCTGCACCCCCCACCAGGGACGAGCCTCCCCCCACCCCAGCCCACTCCGGGGGTGCCTCAGCCCCTGGCACAAGGCTTTGGGGCGCAGCCCAGAAGCGGGGACGCAGCCGCTCTCATCGCCCGTGGCCCCATGGAAGCAGCAGGAAGGGGGACCCCAGGCAGGTAGCCCCCCCCAAAAAAACTTACTGCTCTCCACTGTGGGCTCGTAGCACTCCATGAACTTCCCCTCCACGAACTGGTGGGCCAGGGAGGTTTTGCCTGGGGTGGGGGGAAAGCGCAGGGCTGGGGGCCGGGGTCCCTGCATCCCCCCGGGGCGGGGGAAGGAGCCCGACAGAGGGAGGGGAACCGTCTCGATGCCCCTACACTCGCCACCCCCTCCGGGGGCTTCCAGGGGACACGGCCCCGGGCTGATGGGGGCTCCCAGCGTGACGGGGGCTCCCGGGGTGATGGGTGCTCGCGGGGTGGGTGCCCAGGCAGAGCCCTGCCCCACAGCCCCCACCCGAGGTGGGGGGACCCGCCGTGCTCCGAGCCCACGGCGGCGGGAGGCACCCCCACGAGGGACGCGGCTCGCCCCCCCCCCCCCCGGTGCACCCCGTGCCCCCGGCAGTGCCCTGTGGGGCAGCCCCCCTCCCACGCACCACCCGGGCAGCGCCCCCCCCCGCCGCCCCAGAGCCAGAGGGCACAGCCCCTTCCCGCACAGCCCCACCACGAGGCCCCCCTTCCCCCCCCGCACTGACCCACGGCGCGGTACCCGAGGATGAGCACTTTGCGGTGGCGAACCAGCGGCATGGCCCACGCCGCGGCGGGGCGGGGGGGGGGGGGGGGGGGCGGTGCGGGCGGGCGCGGCACACGGCGCTATAAACCGCCCGCCGCGGCGGGGAGGGGGCGGTGCCACCGCCACTACACCGGCGGCCCCCACGTGACCACAACACCGCCCGCCCGCCCGCTCCCATTGGCCAAGCGGCGGCGGCGGGGGCGGGGCGCTGCGGCGGCGCAGGCGCGCTGGCCGCTGGGGCTCCATTCATGAAAACGGAGGGAACGGCTGGGGCCACGTGGTGGGCGCACACCTGAGCGGGCGGGGGGTCCCCGCCTCCTGCCCCCCCACCGCCCCGCCCTGCAGACCCCCGGGGACCCCCGCACCCACCTCCTGCTCCCCGAGATCCCCCCGCAGCCCCAGGGACCCCCAGCCCCCCGGGATGCCCGACCCCCGGGTCCCCCCCCCCAGCACAGCCCCCGGTTCCCAGCCACGGCTCCACCAGGGCCATAAAGTCTCTTTATTTATCCAAACAATTAAATAGTAGTATTTCTTTTTTTGTTTGTTTTTAAACAGAAGTGGTTAAAAGCAGGCTGGCCCCCTGCCCCGAGGGGCGGGCCCCGCTGCCGGGGCGCGGGGGACATTTATATTACCATTTATAAATAGAAAAATAAAACTCTCAAGCAGGGCGGGTTAGCGGTTAGCGCGGTTAGAGCCGGGCCCGGCGCAGGGTGCCCGCGGCAGACACCCCGTCCAGCTGCCCTGTGGCACTGAGCTGCGGGGACGGGGATGCCGCGGGTGACAGAGGGACAGGGACCGCTGCCAGATGCTGGGTGTTGGGCTGATTCGGCAGCCCCCCTCCTTGGGCTGGATTTGGCCCCAGGGCAGGGTCTGGCAATGCCCGGCCTTGGCTCAACAGACAGCAACCCCGGCCCCAGGCGCAGTGGTTAATAAAGCAATAAATACAGGGGGAGCACGCGGGGGCCCGGGGCGCGGGGACCCGGCCAGGCAGCGCTGCGGGGGGGTCCAGGACACGGGAGGGGGCTGAGACCAGGTCCCTGGGCCACCCCACGCCACCCCATCCCAGGGTCCCTGTCCCCACCGCCCCACGCCCCTGGGCAGCGCTGAGCCGAGAGGCACCCCAACCTCCCCGTGGGGCTGGGGGTGCCCCCGTGCCTCCTCCCCAGCGCCCGCTGGTCCGAGGGGGGCCCAGGCCTGGAGCCCCCCCGCTTCCAGTGTTCGGCACGACCTGCAGCGCGGCGACTCGGGAGCCCGGGGACCCCTACGCCTGCAGGGCCTCGTGGCCCAGCACGCCCCCGGCCAGCCGGTAGAGCAGGCGGGAGTACCAGTGCATGCCGGCCTCCGGCGCCGTCCCGTTGCCTGCCTCGGCGCGGGTGGGCAGCAGCGAGAGGAGCCCGTGGAAGAGGCGGAGGGGGGCGAAGGCACGGTGGGCCCAGCGGTGACTCTCCAGGACGGCGTAGCAGGATGCCAGCACCCCATTGACCAGCAAGGTCCCGTGGGAGGTGAGGGGGGCGAAGACCCCCACGCCGTCCTCCCGCGAGACCCGCAGCACCCGCGCAGGGCGCAGCCCTTGCCCGCCGGCCGCGTGGGCCAGCACCGCGTCGCCCGGCCGCACACGGCGGGCGAAGACGGGCAGGAAGGCGGCTGTGCCGTTGGCCGCCCCGCGGGCCGCGAAGACCAGGTGGGACGGGGTGAGGAGCAGCCGGCGTGCCGGGCTGGCCGTCTCGATGGCCACGAAGGAGGCGCGTTGGCCCAGGTCGCGGTCGAGGAAGAGCAGCACCTCGGTGGGCACCAGGCGCCCGCCCGGCTCCGCGCCCAGCACCCAGTCGCCCCGGCGCAGGTCGGCCAGGCCCCGGCGCTCGCCACTCCGCAGCGTCACAGTGGCGTGGCCAGGGAAGCAGCCGCCGGTGCGGACAGCCAGCGAGTTATCTGGACGGATGGAGAAAGCTGTGGGTCCCTGGCCCCCGCCGGCCACCTCCACCAGCCACCACCTCCAGAGGGGAAACAGCCCCGAGCGAAGCCGCCCCCCCGGGCCCCCAAACCGCCCCCGGAACAAAGCGGGTATTTTCCGAAGCCCCCCCCGCCCCAGTTCCTGCGCACGGCTCCCAGGGAGGCTGGGCGTTGCAGGGCCCCTTTGTCTGCCCCGCACTGACGCCCTTTGTTTGGGGCTGGGGACGGTGACATTTACTGCCACTTTCACTTTCTGGCGATTGTCATTTCTGGGCCGGACGGGGGGCTGCCAGCCGGAGCAGCCGCGGGGCTGGGGGACACGGGCTGGGCTGCAGCCGGCCGGAGCGGCGTTAACAACCCTCGCGGTGCCCCGCACCGGGAGCTGAACCGCGAGGGCGGCTCCAGCCAGGCAAAATTTGGGGGGTGGGGGGAGGGAAGTGAGGTTTTTTGCCAATCTGGTGGCCGGAAAGGCCGGGGGGGAGCTGGGCTGGGGCCAGACGCAGGCTGAACCCGCTGGGGCCGGACGCGGGCTGGAGCAGGGCTGCATCCCGTGCGGATCTGGGATGGTGAGGAGGAGCAGAGGGGGCTGCGGGGGCCGCAGGCTGGGACGCTTACGGGGACGGCAGCCCCCTGCACATGGTACCTGCTTTGACTGAGACGTGGATGTGCGCCTTGGACTCGTAGTAGACCCAGTCGAAGCCGGCCTCCACGGCCAGGCGTGCCAGCATGCCGTACTTGTGGCGGTCGCGGTCGGAGGTGGTGATGTCCAGCGCCCGGCCCTCGTAGTGCAGCGAGTCGGGGAGGTGGTGTCCATCCTCATCCCAACCCTCCGTCACCCGCAGCTTCACCCCCGGCCACATGTTCATCACCGCGATGGCCAGCGAGTTCACCCGCTCCTTGCAGCGCTGGGTGGGGGGACACCAGCACCAGCATCACCCTCAGCCCCGCCGCAGCACCCCGTCCCCTCCCCAGGGGGTCCTGCACGCAGACGGACAGACAGACACTGGGCCTGCACAGGGCTTGGAGGATGCCCAAAGGGGCTGCTGGTGGGGGACAGACGGGGTGTCCCCCCCAGGTGTGGAGAGGGGCACGGCGGAGCTGCCGCACCAGCTGGGCATGGGTTGAACGTTAACGTGCCCCGGGGTCCCGTGGTGGAGCTGCTCCCCGGTGCGGGCAGCCGGGCAGAACGGGCAGGGGACCGGGACGGGGACCAGGACGGTGTCACCTTCCCCGCAGCCATGGCTGTGACTGATTAACCCAGCAGGGGGGGGGCTGTGGGGTGCAGCTGACCCTGAACCTGACCCGAATCCTGGAGCGGCACCGTGGGGGGCTCAGCGCCGGACAGGCAGGGTGGGGGGGGAGCTGGGCCATGGGGGTGCATGGGGGGGGCTGGGGGTCCAGTGCCCAGAGCCGGGGGCGATGGCGGGGGGGTCCCAGGCGGCTCCGGGGTCCCTCTCCCCATCAGCAGCGGCAGCACTGGTGTGGGGTGCAGGGGTCGGAGCTCCCCCCAGGTCCCCCCCCCCAGCAGCCGGTGAGGTCGTGGCATCCCTTGGCACCCCGGTGCCCCACGTCCCTCCGTGCAACAAAGCCGCTCCCGGGAGCGCAGGGCCGTGGAGGCGGGGGTGCGGGGCGCGGGCCCGGGGCGGCCCGGCCCGGGGGGGCGGCAGCGGCGGGGGGGGCAGGAATGCGCCCGGCCCGGCCCGGCCCGGCCCGGCGACAATAGGCGCCTTCCAGCCCGGCGCTGACCTCAGGCCCCGGGAATGCCGGCACGGCCACAAAGGGCCCTTTCAGCCGCCCGCACCCCGGGCCGGCTCCGCGCCCGCGGCCCCACCGGGCCCCGCCGCCCCGGCCCCGCCACCCCCGCCGCCCCGGCCCGCGGGAGCCGCCGGCGCCGCCTGGACCACTCGCAGCATCCCCCGTCGCCATGGCGACCGCGGAGCCGCCCCTCGCCATGGCAACCGTGAGCATCCCGGCGGGGCGCGGCGCGGCCCGGGCTCTCGCCGGCCCGGATTCGGGGGGGACGGGGCCGCCCCCTCCCCGCTGAGCCGCCCCGCCGGCACCGCCCCGGGGCGTGGGGGGGAGCGGAGCCGCCGGTACCCGGTGCGCCCGGTGCGGCGGCCGGAGCCCGGGCCGCCCCTGCCCCGTTAATCCCCGACGGCAGGTCCTGAACGCCCAACGCGGCGCGACCGCCCCGTCCCGGGGCTCCGGTGCCCGCCGTGCCGCCGTCAAGGGCCGGGGAACGGCGACGGGGACCGGGGCGAGGCACCGTGCGCCCCGGGAAGGGTCGGTGCCCCCCGGGGAGGGTCCGTGCGCCCCGGGAAGGGTCCGTGAGCCCCGGGAAGGGTCGGTGCTCCCCGGGGAGGGTCCGTGAGCCCCGGAAAGGGTCGGTGCCCCCCGGGGATGGTCCGTGCGCCCCGGGAAGGGTCCGTGAGCCCCGGGAAGTGTCGGTGCCGCCCGGGGAAGGTCCATGAGCCCCGGGAAGGGTCGGTGCCCCCCAGGGAGGGTCCGTGAGCCCCGGGGAGGATCGGTGCCCCCTGGTAAGGGTTGGTGCTCCCTGGGGAGGGTCCGTGCGCTCCGGGGAGGATCGGTGCCCCCCGAGGAGGATCGGTGCCCCCCGGGGAGGGTCTCCGGGCTCCCCCCCCGCCCTCCCCCCGCCCCTGCATCCCCGCGCCCCCGGGAGCGAGGCCGGGCCGGGCCGGGCGCAGCCCCCACCTCGGTCATGAGCCGGTCCGCCCCCGTGTTCTCCTCGTCCTTGAAGATGATGTCGGGGTTGTAGTTGGGCACCAGGTCCCTGAAGCGCTCCGAGCCCCGCAGCACTTTGCCCTCCGCCTTCCCGCTCGCCCCCAGCGTCTGCTCGGGCACGTTGGGCACGAATTGCTTGTAGAGCAGCGGCGAGAGCTGCCGCCGCCCCAGCCGCCGCCGCCCCACCGGGCCCCGGCCCGGGCCGCAGCCCAGCGCCGGCGCGGCCAGCAGGCAGGCGGCGAGGCCGAGCAGGCCGAGGGCGAGCGGGCTCCGCCGGGGCATCCCGGCCGCCGGGCCCCGCTGCCTCCGCGGGCCCCGTTCAGTCGCCGGGGGCACGGGCGGCCGGGGCGGGCATGGTCCCGGTGCGGCGGCCCCGGGGCTTTTAGAGGGTCGCGGTGCCAGGGGCGGGTCGGCGCCGTTTCCTTCTCACACCCACGGCCCCGTCGCCGCTGCGGGATCCGCGGCCGCCCGGGACGACTGACACCCCCCCCCCCCCCCCCCGCCGCCGCCGCCCCCCCCCCCCCCCGCCGGTGCCGCCACCCACTCGGAGCGCGGCGCCCGGGTTACCGGGACGGCCCCGCCGCCGCCGGCTCCGCGCTCACGGGCCTGGCACCCCCGAGCCTGGCGCTGCACCCCGGCCCCGGGGACTCCCCGACCCAACCCGAGCGTGGGGGGAAGCCCTCCTACCGCTGCGGCCCGGCACCGGGCACCGGCACCCCGCACCGGGACCGGCAGCGGTCACCCGGCTCCTGCGGCTGCCCCGGGCACCCGCGCCCCGCTCCTGGCGCTGCCCCGGGACCGGCACCGGGACCTGACCCCGCGCCCCGATCCCGTTCCCCCCCTCCCCGCCTGCACCCTGCGCTCCGCTCCCGGCGCCGCTCCCCGCTGCCGGCACCGCGCTCCCGTACCGGGACCCCCCTTATCCCGGTCCTAACGCCGCGCTTCTGGTCCCGGGACCTCTCCCCTCTCCTGTCACCGGCTCTCGGGACCGGGGACCCCCTCTCCTGCCACCGGCGCCGGTCCCGGCACCTCTTCTCCTGCCGCTGCCCCTGGCACCGGGGACACCCGTTATCCTAACGCTGCGCCGCCGGTACCAGCACCTGCTCCGTCCCCCGGCACAGCCCCGCTCCCGGGACCCCCTTCTTGGCCCTACCCCGGTTTCCCCCTCTTCGGTGCGACCCCCGGTACCGGTCCCCGTTGCTGGCCCAGCCCCCGGTACCGGCTGCCCCGGGCGCCGGTCGGCACCGTGCGCTGCCCGCAGCCGCCCCGGCCGGGCTGCCCCCACCTGCGGCCGCTCGGCTCCGGCACTGGGCAGCCCCGCCGGGCCCCGCCTCGGAGCCGGCCCCCGGGAGCGGCGGCAGCGGCGGCCACATCCCCCGGGGCCGCCCCCGCCGGGGCTCCGCTGCCGCTGCCCTGCCCCGGCCGGCCCCTCCGCGCCCCGGGACCGGAGCACCCCCGGCACCGGGGTCCCCCAGGGACCGGGACCGGGCTCCCCCAGGGACAGGAGCACCCCCGGGGCTGGGACCGGGCTCCCCCGGGGACAGGGGCACCCCGGGGAAAGGGGCACCCCCGGGACCGGGCTCCCCACGGGGCTGAGGCCGTGCCCCCCCCACCCCGCCCCAAGAGCTCCCAGCGAAGCACCCAAGGGTGCCGAGGGCCCCGGCGAGGGCAGGAGGCAGCAGCGGGGCGGTGGGGAGTTGGGAGCGGATCGGGGGGGTCCTGCCCCCCCCCCCCCCCAGCCCCGGTGCCAGCCCGGGGTGACTGGGAGGGGAGCAGGTCGCGGGGAAATCGCGGGCACCGGTGGCCTCATTTCCTGCAATATAAACCAGGCTTCCTGCGCTTCCTGCTCGGCCCCGGCCGGGGGGGGGCAGGGGGGGCCCGGGCCCCCCACCCCCGCCATGGGGGGGGCGGCCTGGCTGGGCCCCAGCCGGGGCAGGATGGGTGGGGGGCCGGTTCCCCGGGCAGTTTCCGCTCCGGCCGCACGACCCCCCCCCTCCCCAGGAGCTCAGGGGCCAGACCCCCCCCCGCCCCTCACGGGGGGCAGCTCAGCCCACCCCGCCCGCACCCCAAAGCGGCCCCGGTGCCCCCCGCCACCCCCGGGGGCCGTCAGCCCCGGGGCAGGGAGCTGCCCTCGCCTTCGGCCCTTCCTGGAAGCGGCTCGGTAGCCCCGGCCGGGACGAGGGTTAATTATGGCCCATGGGGAGAGGGGAAGCGGGGGACAAGCCCAGGACCCCCCCAGACAGGGAGCGGGCCCTGCCTCACCGCACCGAGCCCCCGCCACGCTCGGCCCTGCCCTCAGGGGGAATAAACACGCCCCCCCCCCCCCCCCCCCAGATTCGGCTATTTTTATATTAAAAAAAAGACTTTGTTTATTGCTCCAAACAAGTTCCGTGGTAACAGAGACCTGACAGACTCGTCACACCAACCTGCCAGGGTGGGGGCTCGTCCCCAGCACCCCAGGACCCTCCAGCCCGGCTCCTCCCCTGCCGACCCCAAAGGCCGTGCGGCGGGGGACAACCAGTGCCCCCCGGCAGCCCCGCGGGTGACACAGGGACGGGGTGTGGAGTGACCGTGGGCAAGGGGGGGGGCACGGGACCCCCACTGTAGCATCAGGACAGTCCCGGGGTGGGATGGGGGGTACACTTAAAACCCAGCTGCACCCCAGGGAGCAGCTGGGGCAGCACCGGGCCGGGGGGGGGACCTAGCTGCTCTCGCACGAGGTATGTAAACGGGGGGGGGGGGGGGGCTGCAGCCAGTGCAGCCCCCCGGGGGACCCCGTGCCCCTGGGGGGGCTGGGAGGGGGACACGGCTCAAGGCCAAGGCTCAGTAGCGCAATGGGCTGAGATAGACCTGGGGGAGGGGGCCAGGCCCCCCACCATGGGCTCTTGGCTCTCCCCGGGGGGCTCCGACGTCCCTGCAGCACCAGGTGCCATCGGGGCCGGCTCTGCGGCTGGTGGCCATGCTGAGGGCCACCACGGGGCGGGGGGGGACACCACGTCCCTGTCCCCCAGCCCTAGCAGGGCTTGCCGAGGGGCCGGCGGCGCGTCACGGGCAGCGGCAGCTTGTGCAGACCTGGGCAGAGGGAGAGCGTGAGGGCGGGGGGGGGGGACACGACGACAACCCAGCACCTGTCCCTGCGTCCCCACGTCCCTGTCCTCACCGAAGGCGCGGATGAGCTCGGCCTGGACAGCCCAGGAGACCTTCTTCACCAGGCACAGGGTGGTGAGCCCCGCGAAGCCCATGTTGTAGAGGAAGACGATGTAGAAGTTGCCCAGCCAGTTGAAGCGGCCGAAATCCCCCAGGAGATCGAAACGGGTGATCCCTGGGCCGGGGAGGGGGTGGTCAGGGCACCCCATTCCCAGGGACACCCGAGTCCTGGGGTCACCCCAATCTCCCCTGCCAAGACCCCGAGAGCTCACCCAGCGTCCTGGAGAAGACGGGCAGGGCCGAGCTGAGCACCAGCAAGGAGACGCAGTTCCCGATGATCTGGGGGGGAAGAAGGAGCGTTTTGGGGGGAGCAGTACTGCCGTAGGGCCTGGCCCCCCGCCCCTTGGCCAGGGGAAGGGGGTGTCTGGTGCTGGAGACCCACGGGGACCCTGCCCGCGCCTGTGCCGGAGGTAGGGGCAGACGCGGTGCCCTCGCATGGGGACGTGGCCCAGTGCACAGGGACGCACACGCTGCGGGGCCCGGGGGTCCTGCACCCCGAGGGGGACCCGGGAGCCCCCCAGCCCGGCGCTCCCACCTTGGTGAGGGGGGTGTCCTGCCGCTCGGGGAGCAGGCGGGTGAAGAGGGGGGAGCTGTAGAAGCCCACGACGGAGGAGACCATCAGGTAGCTGCGAGGGGCGTTAAGGAGGAGAACAGGGTGGGATGGCCCCGGGGACAGCGCTGGGGACACGAGTGCCCGCCTGAAGGATACAAGATGAGGACGACTTGCAGGGCAGCTCCGAAGGAACCCAAGATGGAGAAGGAGACCTGGCCCAGGGACGCGTCCTGCCGGGAGAAGAGGCGGCATGTTGCGGGGGGGGGTCCTCGGGCCGGGACACAACCCCTCGCTGTCCCCTGTCCCCCCTGCCCGGGTACCTGGATGCCCCGCGGCATCGCGGCATCGTCCAGCAGCAGCTCCAGGACGTGGAAGCAGACGATGAGCACGGAGATGCCCTGGGAGGAGCCGGGAGGGAGTGAGGGTGGCCGGGGGGACAGAGACGAGCCCCAGCTCCCCCGGGAGCCCCGGGACACTCACGGTCAGTGCCAGGAGGCCCAGCATGGCCAGGGGGTAGCCCAGGTTCCTCTGCCAGGGTGACGCTCGGTGTCGCAGCTCTGCGGGGGGGGGACATGCCCGGGTGAGAGGGGAGCAATGAGATTGAGGGGGGCCCTGAGGCGCTGGGACAGGGGGTTACAGCCCTCCCCCCCCCCCCCCCAATTTCACACCCGCCCTCCCTCCATGGGGCACAGGCTCCCAGGGAACCAGTGCTCCCAGTGCCAAGCTGGAGTGAACCCAGGCGTCCTGGGCTTGCCCCCCCGCCCCAGGCTCCTTACCCAGTTTCCGCCTCTTGCTCCGGATGGCGAAGAACTGCTCCCGCAGCAGCTCCACGTTCAAGTTCAGCCAGCAGGAAGCTTTGCCTGCCAGGGAGGAGATGCCGAGGGGCTCGTGGGGGCTGAGGGCTCCCATGCGGTGGGGCAGAGGGGCCCCTGCTCTGCCCCCAGCCACCCCCTCCCAGCCAGCGGCCGTGCCAGGCACCCACCGGAGGAGATCCTGCGGGACATGGCGGCTTCCTCGAGCCTCGTGCAGCTCAACTGCTCGTCCAGGTCTTCCAGGAGCTGGGGATGGGTGAGGAGCATGTGAGCAGCTGGCAGAGGGGTGGGAACAGCACCCGGTGCCCCGCACGGGAGACCAGGCAGTCCTGGGGACAGCAAGCCCCCAGGCTGGGGCAGCGAGACCTGGGGAGGGGGCATCTTACCCGGGGTTTCACCAGCAGCTTCCCCGTGACGGTGAACATGGTGGAGAGGCCGAAGGGGGTGCACACTGCGGCAGGAGGAGAGGATGAGCAGGGGGTGCCCCAGAATCCTACCCCTCCCTACACCCGAGCAGGGTGCTGGATAGGGACTGGGGGCTCAGCCCCGCACCGCAACCCCCCTGCACCCCGGGACCATCTGCAGGGAGCAGCCCCTGCTCCCAGCCGGGCACGCAGGGGACCCGCACCCGGCGCAGGATGGACCGCCGGGGCCAGGGCACCTCGGGGCAATGTCCCACAACTCACACAGCAGTAGCAGTACACCAAAGAGAGAGATGCAGGAGTAGAGGTAGGGCAGGTAGTATTCCCAGAGGTCTGTGGAGACAGCAGGGTCAGGCCAGCAGCACCGGGCATCCCTCCTCCCCTTCAGCACATGGCCTGATCCTGCCCCACCGGAGCCCACAGAGCCCCAGGGCACCCTGGCAGCACCCACCGTAGAGTGACTGGCGGCTGGCCGCGTCGTTGCTGACGATGGCGGAGGCCACCCAGACCATGCCCAGCACCAGCAGCGTCAGCAGGAGCAGCACCACCGACGTCTCGTACACCCTGGCCATGATGCCCTGCGGGAGCGGGGTTAGCGAGGAGCCGGGGATGGGGGGGCTTGGGGGGACACCCCCAGGGCCTCCTACCTTCTTGGATCCCGCAAAACCTTCTGACTCGGTGAAGAAGTAAGCGAAGGGCATGAGGAAGACGAGGGACAGATTGGAGAAGAGGAAGACCAAGTTCCAAAGGCCTGGAGGAGGGGACAGCGTGGGTTGAGCTCCCAGAGGGGGGCAACCCCGACCCACACCCCTCAGGGCACCCTGGGGCCCCCCCATGCACCCACCGTGGACGAGGGACCCGTTCAGCCACTGGATGTAGTAGTTCTGGGGGAAGGAGAGCAGCACCTCGTTGCTGATGATGGAGAAGGGCAGCAGGAGCACGGCGCCCAGCGCCACGGCCAAGGTGAAGGTGCAGAGCCCCAGCCTGCGGGAGGGACGAGGGACAAGCGTCGGCTCCGGCACCAGCTCCGGGCCCCCGCAGGTGCCACAGCCCGGCCACGGCCCCCAGGGTCACCGGCCCCCGGTGTCCCGGCTGGGCAGGGAGAGGAAGCGGCCAAACATCCCGCAGGCTGGGAGCGAGCCGGGCAGGAACTTACGCAATCCTGTTGACAGCAGCATCCTCGTCATCATGAACTGCAGGGGGGAAAAAAATGAAACCAGTGGGGTTGAGGGAGGCAGGGCTGCCCGCAGCATCGCTCCCTGCCCGCTCCCAAATTTCCCCCTGCTCCCAAATGCTGCAGAAATGCTCCCAGGTGATTTGGGCTCTGCTCCCCTCCCGTGGCAGCTGGGGAAGTGCCCCGCAGCGACCGATACCGCTGCAACCTGGGCTGTGGTGGGACTGGAGCTGCCGGGGGAGGCTGAACGCGACAGAGGAACAAACCCCGGGGAGGCTGAATGCGGCTGCCAACGCTGCCCGGCTCCAGCAGCTCCCGCCCTCCTACCTGCCGCAAAGTCCGTGTGCTTCTTGAAGTGGGTTATGATGAAGTGGCAAAGGATGTAGAGGCTGGCGAAGAGCAGGGTGCAGATCTGCAGGCAGAGGAGCGCGGGCAGCACAGGCAGGCCTGGCGGGCAGCACTCCCACCCCGGGCGATGCCACCGGCCATGGGGACCGTCAGCTCCACCCTATTTATTTTTCCACTCCTGGCCCTGGTTACGCCCCACGTGTGTGCTCGGCCCTGCCCGTGCATGGGGGCTGCACCCATGGGTGCTCACAAGCTGCCACAGCACCCAAGGGGCCAGCAGGGCCTGGAGGGGCTGAGACCACAGGGAGAGCCTACCCGGCAGCTTGGGTCAGCCTGTGCTGGCAGAGCTGAGGGGTCCACAGGGATCAGGGTGGCCCGGACCCCGGGAAACACCCATCCCACCCCAGCACTGCCCGACCCCACAGCCCTCGCCCCGCTGGCACCAGCACCCAGCAGAGCCGTGGGAACAGCCTTGAGGCGGGCGCCAAGGCCGACCGCGGCGTCCCTCCCACCCCCGCCGGCACGCTGAAGTCCAGCCGGAGCAGGCGACGTTCGAGGAACACGGCGACCTTTCATCCCGCTGGGTACGCGGCAGGACGGGGAAAGGTCGCGCGAACCTGCCACCTTGGCACAGGCAGAGCGGAGCAGCCGTGGCACCTCCCTCCTGCCCGGCCTGGGGGGCTCGGCTGGCCGGGGGTCCTCGGGATCTGCCGGGTGGGGTGGCAGGGAGCCCTGGGAGCCGGCCCAGCTCCTGACCCGCAGAGGAGCAGTGCCCAGCAGGTCCTCCCATTCCTGCTTCGCTCCAGGGAAGGGTCTCAGGCCGCGGGTCCCCTCCTGCTGCGGGCTGTACCCTGCAGCCCAAAACTCTGCCTGGCTGGGGGACCCCCAAGACCTCCTGCACTCAGCTAAGTCAGGCCGAGCGAGCTCCACGCTGGCCATGCCAAGCCAGGAGCTCCTTGGGTGAGATGCGGCTCCCTGGGACAGGTCGGGGCAGAGGTCTGGAGAGCTCTGGGGCAGAGATGCCAGGCTTCGGTCACCGGCTCTTCCCCGCAGGCACCAAATCGGGCCGTGGCAGGGCCACCCTGGCACCGCTGGCCACAGCCCGCTTGGCCGCCCCGCACGCAGCATCCCCACGGGCCCTCGGGAGATGCAAGGAGCAGGACGCCCGGCTCGTCCCCACCCCGGGGCCCGTGGCAGCGGGTGCCCTGGGAGGCAGAGCGGGACCGGAGGAGCACCCCGGCTGCCTCCCTCCGCGGTGCCCACGGTCCGGGGGGGGCTCTGCAGGGCCCCTTCCCGCTGACACCGAGCACCCTGGGGAGAGCTGCGAGCCTGGCCCGGGGCTGGCCCGGCTCCGACACCACCGCACCCCAGCACCCAGCACCCCCAAGCCCTCCCGCTCGCCCAGGGGCTCCCCGGCGGGGCCCAGACCCGGGGGCTCGGGCACGGCGGGACCCCTGCGCCGCGGGGGGCAGCCGGGACGGCGCAGGGGCTGGGCAGCAGCGGGGCCGGACCCGGCGGAGGGGTCGCGCCCGGGGCTGAGCCCCGGGACCCCGCTATCTGCGGGGCACACGGCCGCCCGCCGCGGCCCTGGCACCGATAAGGGCCGGGCGTGGGGCACAGCGGCGGCCGGGCCCCGGTGCTGCCCCCGGGGAACTCAGCCCTCCCGGGAGGGGGGTGCTACGGCCTCCCAGCCCCGACTCACCGGGACCACACCGGGACCCTTCCCCCACCCACCGCGGCCGCGGGTCGTGTTCCCCCCCCGCAAACTCACGATGCACTCGCGGACCCTCTCGTGGAAAATCTGCTCCCGCACGGCCAGCGCGTCCTGCTCCGCAGGGGCCATGCTGCGGCCAGCATGGCCGGGCCGGGCGGGGCTGCTGCGGGCCGGTACCGAGCGGCGAACCGGTACCACCGGGCCGGTAGCGCCGGTGGGAAGCGCCGCGCCGAGCCCGGCCGAGCAGAGCCGAATCCGGCCGAACCAGGTGGCCCCGCCCCTCGCGTCCGGTACTCGCTACAATGTATCCGCACCGCCGCGGCCTGAAAGGGCCCGGCCTGGCCCCGCCTCCTCCCTCCCATTGGCTCTGGGCGGTGAATGAGGCGCCGCTCATTGGTCCACGACGGCGCGGAGAGCCCTGATAGGCTGAGGGCGCCCGCCCGCCGCTCCCACGAGGGCAGCAGCCCCCCCCGGGCGGGCAGGAGCCGGGATTAGGGCGCTGGGACCGCGCTAATCCCCGGACAGGGCTAATCCCCCGGGCGAGTTAATCCCCCAAGGGGGCCAGCCCAGCCGGCCCCAGCGCTGGGGGGACGGGGGGGGGCACGGAGCAGTGTACAGCCCCCGAGAGGGCAGCTCAGGGAGGGACCCGGCAGAGCAGCGTCACCCAGGGGACCCTGGCAGGGACCCCCGCACCCCGTAGCACCCCAGGGAACAGAGGAGCCGGGGAAGGGCTGGCAAGAGCCAGCACCGGGCAGGAGCACAGCCATGGCGGCCGCCTCGCTGGGCACAGACAATAGGGACACTCTGTTCCCATGGGATGGGGCCAGGCGGCCGCGGCGAGCTGCAGGCGCTGACACAGAGGGTTTGTATCCGACACAGTGGCAGATTCTCTTAAAGCCTTTTATTCACAGACATGGTACAGACACATGGAAAACCGACATGAACACATTGGAGAGAGCACGAGCCCAGCCAGAGCAGCGCACCCCTCCAGCCGGGCCCACGGGGCTCAACCCCACCCAGTGCACAAGAAAGCTGAAGTGTTTGAAGCAGACATTTTGTGGACATGCTACAGCAACAGAAGGAACCCAGCGTTTAGTATTCCTCCCCTTCCTCCTCTCCTTCCCCTTCCACTGAATCCACCCCCACCTCCTCGTAATCCTTCTCCAGGGCGGCCATGTCCTCCCGGGCCTCCGAGAACTCCCCCTCCTCCATGCCCTCCCCCACGTACCAGTGCACGAACGCCCGCTTGGCGTACATCAGGTCAAACTTGTGGTCCAGGCGGGCCCAGGCCTCGGCGATGGCCGTGGTGTTGCTCAGCATGCACACGGCGCGCTGCACCTTGGCCAGGTCCCCCCCGGGCACCACCGTGGGCGGCTGGTAGTTGATGCCCACCTTGAAACCAGTTGGGCACCAGTCCACGAACTGGATGCTGCGCTTGGTTTTGATGGTGGCGATGGCGGCGTTGACATCCTTGGGCACCACGTCCCCGCGGTACAGCAGGCAGCACGCCATGTACTTGCCGTGCCGCGGGTCGCACTTTACCATCTGGTTGGCCGGCTCAAAGCAGGCGTTGGTGATCTCGGCCACCGAGAGCTGCTCATGGTAAGCCTTCTCGGCCGAGATGACGGGGGCGTAGGTGGCCAGCGGGAAGTGGATGCGGGGGTACGGCACCAGGTTGGTCTGGAACTCCGTCAGGTCGACGTTCAGCGCCCCGTCAAAGCGCAGGGAGGCCGTGATGGAGGACACGATCTGGCTGATGAGGCGGTTGAGGTTGGTGTAGGTGGGCCTCTCGATGTCCAGGTTGCGGCGGCAGATGTCGTAGATGGCCTCGTTGTCCACCATGAAGGCGCAGTCGGAGTGCTCCAGGGTGGTGTGGGTGGTGAGGATGGAGTTGTAGGGCTCCACCACGGCCGTGGAGACCTGCGGGGCCGGGTAGATGGAGAACTCCAGCTTGGACTTCTTGCCGTAGTCGACGGACAGGCGCTCCATGAGCAGGGAGGTGAAGCCGGAGCCGGTGCCGCCCCCGAAGCTGTGGAAGACCAGGAAGCCCTGCAGCCCCGTGCACTGGTCAGCCTGGAAGAAGGGAAGAGAAAACAAGACCGATCCATCAGTAATTCTGAATTGAAGGTGCTACCAAGTTGCCCAGGAAGGCAAATATTCACCCCAGGATCTCAGGCCTTTGGGGACTTGTCTTGGGGACGCAGGCAGGGGCAGGCACCTGCCCGAATGCCCAAGCTCCACTTCCAGCCACAGCATCCTCTGCGTTGGCATGGCCGGCCCTCAGGGAAAGGGGCCCCTTCCCACAGGAACTGCGGGACACTCAGCTCCTTCCCGCTACAGGAGTGGGCCCTGCTGCGCTTGCACCCAGCACAACCCAGGCGCTCTGCTTTGGGGAAGGGGAAACCCATGGTGCTTTATAGGGGCATCTTAGGGCATCCAGAGCCGCCATCCTGGGGCACGCCTGGGCAGGAGGCTGGTGGCCATCGAGGTTTGCTGGGCACCAGCACTCCCCTCCCAGGGCACGAGCTGCCCCAGCACAAGCTAAACACAGAGCACAACCGCTCATAAGCAGTTGGTCAAGAAGGATCAGAGTCCGGATCAAGGAGAAACCTCACATGACCCTAAGAAGGGATGAATTAAGGTTTCCCCAAGGGCAGAAAGGAGCCAGCCTCCCTCCAAGCCCCATCTCAGCCCCCGGCACACTCCACCCTCAGCCCACATCCTGGGCTTGCAGCTACGGTGGGTTTGCAGGGTCCCGAGGAAGGGGATTCAGCCCATGGGGAGGGGAAAGGGCTGATCCCCATCTCCACTCACAGGATCCAGACCCCCCCAGGGAGCCCCAACCTGGTGCAGGGTGACAAGAACCATAAAATGCACCCGGACCATGGAGGCAGAGCCCGGCTCCTCATCACCATCCAGGTCCCACTGGAGGGTTCCCTTTCCCCACCGGCTGCAGTGGTGCTGGCCCCACGCAGGGTTTGTACCCACCAGCTTGCGGATGCGGTCGAGGACCAGGTCGATGATCTCCTTCCCGATGGTGTAGTGCCCACGGGCGTAGTTGTTGGCCGCATCCTCCTTGCCGTGATCAGCTGCTCGGGGTGGAAGAGCTGCCGGTACGTCCCCGTGCGCACCTCGTCTGCGGGGGAGAGCGCGCCCGCCCCGTTAGCGCCCAGCAGCCATTAACGCCGCACGCGCCCGTGGCGCCCGCTGCCGCCCCCCGCCCCGCGCTCACCGATCACCGTGGGCTCCAGGTCCACGAAGACGGCCCGGGGCACGTGCTTGCCGGCCCCCGTCTCGCTGAAGAAGGTGTTGAAGGAGTCGTCCCCGCCGCCGATGGTCTTGTCGCTGGGCATCTGCCCGTCGGGCTGGATGCCGTGCTCCAGGCAGTACAGCTCCCAGCAGGCGTTGCCGATCTGCACGCCCGCTTGGCCCACATGGATGGAGATGCACTCGCGCTGCGGGGACACGCGGGGGGCTCGGGTTCAGCTGCGGTAGCCCCCGCCCTCACACCGGTTGCTCCCCGGCTCAGCTGGCTGGAGCCAAATGGGTGCCATCCCAAACCTCTGGCTGAGCAGTGCCGGGGCAGCCCAGGCACCGAGCTGCCCTGGGAGGGAGGCGGGGGGACAGACGTATTTGGGGACAGACTGGAGCCCCCGTTTGGCAGAGCCCTGGGGTACCGCCGCCCCGCAGCAGCCCTCCAGCTGCTTCCAAATGGCGCGCAGGGAGGACATTTACAGCCCCGCAGCACGGCAGGGCAAGGCTGCGCTGCAGGAGGAGGAAGAGGCGGAGGAAGCACATGGCGCAGCGGCGGGGACGTGACTGCACCAGCCGACCCAAACCTGATGGCGTCACCCCCCGGGGGGGTCCCTCTGCCCCCCCCCACGCGGGTCCAGCACATTCCCGGCCGCACCCTGCGCCGCACCACCTGCTCCCGCGCATTCCTCCCAGCCGGGGCGGGGGGAAAGCCAGGATTTTGGGGGGGGGGGGGGGGGGGGGGGGGCAGCCCGTGGGGGCTCCCCCAGAAGCCACAGAGCAGGATCAGCCCCGTGGGGTTGGACTCGGGTGGGTGCAAGGAGCGGGGGGGCGCAGCAGGGGACCCTCAGCCCCCGCCACGGGGTGGGGGGGAGATTGGGGGTTCAGGGCTGGATTTGGGGGGGAGTTGGTGACGCAGAGGCGGGGGGTGGGCGGGTGCCGCCTTCCCGCGCGCGGGAACAGTAACGGTCGGGGCTGGGCGCCAAAAGCGGCACAGAGCCCCGCCCCCACCGGGGGGTTGGGGGGGGTACCCGGGACCACGTGCTGCCCCTCCAGGTGGGCTGTGCCCCCCCCGGGCAAGGACGGCCCCCCCACCCTATGCCCGGCCCCCCCAGCCCTTGCTCTGCCCCCCCTTTCCCTCTCTACCCCCCCCGCTCTTGCGGTGCCCCCCTTTCCCTCTATGCCCCCCCACCCCCGAAGCCCCCACTCTGCCCCCCCAAACCCTGTTCCCCCACCCCGCTCTTTCCCCCTCTCCTCCCACCCCTTCCCCCCACTCCCCCGCGCCCCCCCAGCCCCCAGCCTTGCCCCCCCCCCCGCCCCCTAGCCCCCCCATTTTGCAGTGCCCCCCTCACCATGGCTGCGGCTCGGTTACTCGTCCCGACAAGCAAGGAATCGACGCAAGTACCAGGCTGCAGCCGCCCCCGGGCGCCCCCTATATACCGGCCCGGGGGGCGGGCCGTGCGCCCCGCCCCGCCTTCCTATTGGCCACCGCGCCCGCCCATCCGTGCGCTCTCCACCGTGGATTGGCTGCGAAGCGTGGCGCGACCCGCCTCCTCCCCTCCCCCCCCCCCCGCCGCCTCCGGGCGGGCGCTGCGGGGATTTGGGGGCCTCCCCCCGCCCTCCTCCTCCTCGCTGCGGGGTGCAGCGCCCGCCCGGGGCTTGCGAAGGGTCCCCCCCGCACGGGGTGGGGGGCACCGGGGGTCTGATTCCCCCCCCCCCCCCGCTGTCCTCAGCCCCCGCCCCGAGTGCGTTTGCCGCGGAGGGAGGGGGGGCACGGCTGCTCCCGCCCCCCCCCGCCCGGTGCGGCTCCGCTGCAGAGGAAAACTGCGACATGGGGGGGGCGGCACGTGCTGCCGCGCCCGGAGCCCCCCCCACCCCCCCCCCCAGGCCGTTAATCGGCTTCGCCCGCCGGACCCCCCCTCCCCCCGCCGCGCCCCCGGTCCATCTGCACCGCCCGGCCCCCCCCGCACCGGCCCATCTGCACCCCAGGGACCCCCCCGGCCCATCTGCAGCCTGAAGAGCCCCCCCCCAATACCCCCCTGCCCCATCTGCATCCCAGGGACCCCCCCAGCCCATCTGCATCCTGGAGAGCCCCCCCCCAAACCCCTCTGGCCCATCTGTACCCCAGGGACCCCCCCCCACCCCATCTGCACCCCAGGGACCACTCCCAGCCCATCTGCAGCCTGGAGAGCCCCCCCCAAACCCCCCCATTCCATCTGCACCCCAAGGACCCCCCCCAGCCCATCTGCAGCCTGGAGAGCCCCCTCCCCAACACTCCCCTGGCCCATCTGCACCCCAAGGACCCCCCCCCAGCCCATCTGCAGCCTGGAGAGCCCCCCCAACACCCCCCTGGCCCATCTGTACCCCAGGGACCCCCCCCCCAGCCCATCTGCAGGTGGCCCCCCCAGCCCTGGAGCCTGTCGCAATGGGGGGCACCGTGTCCCGGGACCCCACTCGATCTGCCGGGGGGGGCAGACCCCCCCTCACTGCAGTGGGCTTTGTCTCAGCCGTGTTCGCAGCAGCGGGCCCCCATCTCCTGCGTGACACCCCCCCAGACCCCCCCACTCCCCCTCGCCCGCCCGCAGGGACGGCTGCGATGCCCATGAAATGGGGGATGAGCTGGGGTCCCGCCATGCCCCCGGGGCGCCGCTGCTCGGTGCAGCTCCCTGCGAGGCCGCGGGGTGCCCGGTGCGGGGGGCCGGGGGGAGCCACGGGGGGCCCAGCACCAGCCCCCATCTAATCCCCCGGAGCTATTTGCTCCCAATAATCCGCCTTCCTGTTTTGCGGAGAGCTTTGCGGACAACCCAGCGGCCCTTCGGCAGCACAAGCCGCCATGCGCTGGCCGGGGGCCCCCCGCTCCCATCTCCCCCTGCCCCACCGGGGTCACCCCCTGCTGAGACCACCCCACAGCCTCCTCGGCCACGCCGGGGTGCGCAGGGCCGGGGCTGGCGCAGCAGCATCCGCCGCAGCTGCATTGCAGGCGGGTGACGTGGCTCCCCGCCATTTGCCTCGCCCAACCGTGCCGCATGGCCGCCCCGGCGCCTCCGCTCCCGCCGGGAAAGGGGGTTTCTCCCCCCGCCCCCGGCTCTGCCTGGCCGCATCGGGCTCCCGCGGCCAACATCGGTGCGGGGGTCCCGGCTGGTGCTTGGGGCCAGCTCGGCTCCAAGCGATGCCAACGTGGCAACCAGCCCTGGCTGGGGAAGAGCTGCTCCCAGCCCCGCTCATCGCCGGGAGCCGGCGTTTCTGGCACAGGGGCCCCGGGGTGCCCGTCCCCCCCCCACCACAGCGCACCCTGCCCCTCGCTGCAGCACCCACTCGAGTTTCACTCCGTGTTGATCTCCCCCTTCATTATTTATCCCCGACAGGAGCCATGAGCCAGCAGTGGGGGGGGGGGGGGGGGGGGGGGGACAGAGGGGCCTGGCTCCCCCCATACCCAGGCAGAGCTGGGGGGGGCTGCTGCCCCATTTCCCCCTGCCCACGATGGGGGATGTGGGGACCAGCACAGCCACTCCGCTTCCCTGCGGGAGGGAACAGAGGGAGTTTAGGATGCACCATGGATGGGGTGGGGGGTGGGGGGGCACCCATCCCGATGAAGGGGCCACCCTCAGCCCCAGTGCTCCCACCTATGGTGGGCAGCAGGACCTCCCCCCCCAGCCAAGCAGGGCCCCCTGAGACAGTGCAGCCCCTCCCCAGAGACCCCCCAGGCTTCTGCCAAAATGGGGGGGCAGAGATCCCCAGCCCCCCAGGAGGAATTAAACCACCCCATAGGCTCGCTTCGCTCTTGGTCCTAAAAAAACCCAACACCCCTCCCAGCCCCTCCTACAGTGCAGGGGGGATGCATGGGGGGGCACAGTGCCCACCCCATGGGCAGCCCAGCAGTGGGATGGGGAGGGAGGACCAGTTTGGGGAACAGAGTGCTGGGGGTGGGGGGGGCTGCAGGGTGCTGGGCTCAGCACAACCCCAAGCACACGCTCAGGGACCAGGGTGGGGACCCTGGGTGCAGCCAGGGACCCCGCAGCCACGACGGCGTCCAAACCCAGGGGGGGACATTGCAGCAGGGAGTAAAGACACCAGAGCCAGGGGGTAAGACAGGGAATGCTTTTTATTCAGACCCACGGAAGAGGACGGGTGGGTCCGTAACAGACTTTTCCACTGAAGCACAGACCATTGAACAGGACAGACCGCGGCGCACACACTGCTACAGACCCACGGCGGGGTCTTCAACTAGGTTATGTTCCCTGTAAGAGCAGCACCCTTGTGAGAGTTTAGTATTCCTCCCCTTCCTCCTCTCCTTCCCCTTCCACTGAATCCACCCCCACCTCCTCGTAATCCTTCTCCAGGGCGGCCATGTCCTCCCGGGCCTCCGAGAACTCCCCCTCCTCCATGCCCTCCCCCACGTACCAGTGCACGAACGCCCGCTTGGCGTACATCAGGTCAAACTTGTGGTCCAGGCGGGCCCAGGCCTCGGCGATGGCCGTGGTGTTGCTCAGCATGCACACGGCGCGCTGCACCTTGGCCAGGTCCCCCCCGGGCACCACCGTGGGCGGCTGGTAGTTGATGCCCACCTTGAAACCAGTCGGGCACCAGTCCACGAACTGGATGGTGCGCTTGGTCTTGATGGTGGCGATGGCGGCGTTGACATCCTTGGGCACCACGTCCCCGCGGTACAGCAGGCAGCACGCCATGTACTTGCCGTGCCGCGGGTCGCACTTTACCATCTGGTTGGCCGGCTCAAAGCAGGCGTTGGTGATCTCGGCCACCGAGAGCTGCTCATGGTAAGCCTTCTCGGCCGAGATGACGGGGGCGTAGGTGGCCAGCGGGAAGTGGATGCGGGGGTACGGCACCAGGTTGGTCTGGAACTCCGTCAGGTCGACGTTCAGCGCCCCGTCAAAGCGCAGGGAGGCCGTGATGGAGGACACGATCTGGCCTATCAACCTATTGAGGTTGGTGTAGGTGGGCCTCTCGATGTCCAGGTTGCGGCGGCAGATGTCATAGATGGCCTCGTTGTCCACCATGAAGGCGCAGTCGGAGTGCTCCAGGGTGGTGTGGGTGGTGAGGATGGAGTTGTAGGGCTCCACCACGGCCGTGGAGACCTGCGGGGCCGGGTAGATGGAGAACTCCAGCTTGGACTTCTTGCCGTAGTCGACGGACAGGCGCTCCATGAGCAGGGAGGTGAAGCCGGAGCCGGTGCCGCCCCCGAAGCTGTGGAAGACCAGGAAGCCCTGCAGCCCCGTGCACTGGTCAGCCTGGCAAGGAGAGACAAGGGGGGGCATGTTTAGTCCGGGCAGCAGCAGAAGTTGCTCCTTCCTTTGTGGCTTCACAAGGACATTTGGGGGATTTCCAGCAGCAGAGCAGGAGCCACTGCAATGGGTGACAGGGTAGCTGGGCACCGACTCATGGGAGCGGTGAATCCCGCAGGGAAGCCCCACGGTCCCTGGGGTGGGACACTGGCCAGGAGCACCTCGCAGGGAGGCCGGGTGCCGCTGGCTCAGCAGAACGGGGACAGGTTTGGGGACGGGGTTTGGGCATCAGAGAACGGGACAAAGCACCGCAGCCCCAGCACAGCCACAACAGCTCCAGGAGGAGCCGGTCAGGGCTGGCTCCACCATCACCGGGACGCCCGTCCCAAGCCGCAACGCAGCTGGACTGGGCCATGGTGAGAGCCAAGCAGGAACAAAGAGGGAATTGCACAGCTCAGCACCGCCAGCGCCCGGGGGCCGCGGCGCTGTGGAGCAGCTCCAACACCCCAGCTGCGCTGCAGCCCGCTGCTGGCCAATGGCAGCCGCTGCAGAACAGGATTAACATTAATTAATATATTAAATCTAAAACCCAGCCCCAGCTAGTCCAGAGGGGAGGGTGAGACTGAGAACCGAGCCTTTGTCCTCAGCTCACACCACCTGCAAGCCCCCTCCCCGCCCCTACCAGCTTGCGGATGCGGTCGAGGACCAGGTCGATGATCTCCTTCCCGATGGTGTAGTGCCCACGGGCGTAGTTGTTGGCCGCATCCTCCTTGCCCGTGATCAGCTGCTCGGGGTGGAAGAGCTGCCGGTACGTCCCCGTGCGCACCTCGTCTGCGGGGGAGAGCGCGCCCGCCCCGTTAGCGCCCAGCAGCCATTAACGCCGCACCGCGCCCGTGGCGCCCGCTGCCGCCCCCCGCCCCGCGCTCACCGATCACCGTGGGCTCCAGGTCCACGAAGACGGCCCGGGGCACGTGCTTGCCGGCCCCCGTCTCGCTGAAGAAGGTGTTGAAGGAGTCGTCCCCGCCGCCGATGGTCTTGTCGCTGGGCATCTGCCCGTCGGGCTGGATGCCGTGCTCCAGGCAGTACAGCTCCCAGCAGGCGTTGCCGATCTGCACGCCCGCTTGGCCCACATGGATGGAGATGCACTCGCGCTGCGGGGACAGGACACAGGGCCACGTCACCCCCGGGCTCCCCCCCTCCTCCCCCACCCACCCCCCCCAGCCGCAGCACCAGCCCAGGACCCCCCGCAGGATGGGCTAGCACCCAGCTGGGAAGGGCCAGTCCCCGGGGCTGGATGCGGCCAGCTCATCCCAGGGGCCGGATCCTGCCCATTGTTCTGGGCACCAGCAGGCACCAAGGGGTGCAGAGTGGCCCCGTTCCAGGGCCACGCCCAGGGCAGGGGATGCTATGCCCTGGGGGTCCCATCCTGCCCACCTCCCCCCCAAGGGAGCTGGGACCCTGCCCGTTGTGGGATGGGGAGCTCAGCACTGGGGGCTCATCCTGCTGCAAGGGACTGGGACCGCACCCAGAGTGAGACAGGGAGCCCGAGGGTCCCATCCTGCCCTACCCACCCTGTTGAGAGCCAGCGACACCCAATGTGGGGGGGGCTCAGCACCAGGGTCTCATCCTGCCCACTCGGGTCCCCACTGCACCAGGGCCACGCCCAGTGCAGGACTGGGGCTGGGGAGGGGCTTCATCCTGCCCTGCCTTGCCCTCCGGTGCGGGACGGGGTGCTCAGCACTGGGGGTGGGGGGCCCATCCTGCCCTGCCCACCCCACTGCACCCCGGGCCGCACCCCGCACCGGGGGACCCACCCTGCCCCGTTAAACGGGGCCACGCCCAGTGCAGGCTGAGGGCTCAGCACCGGGGGGGGGTGTCCTGTTCTGCCCGGTTTAACGGGAGCCACGCCCAGTGCGGGACGGCGGCTCAGTACCGGGAAGAGAGGGCCCGATCCTGCCTCACCGAGCCGCGGCCACGCCCAGTACAGGCTCAGGGCTCGACACCGGGGACCCATCCTGCCCGGTTTAACGGGAGCCACGCCTGGTGCAGGCTCGGGGCTCAGCACCAGGGACCCATCCTGCCCGGTTTAACGGGAGCCACACCCGGTGCGGCCTCAGGGATCAGCACCGGGGACTCATCCTGTTCCTTTTAATGGGCATCGCGCCCGGTGAGGGCTCAGGGCTCGATCCCAGGGGTTCTATCCTGCCCGGTTTAACGGGAGCCACGCCCGGTGCGGGCTCGGGGCTCGCTCCCGGGGGTCCTATCCTGCCCGGTTTAACGGGAGCCACGCCCGGTGCGGGCTCAGGGCTCAGCCCCGGGGTGGGCAGGGGGACCCACCCAGACCCATTTAACGGGAGCCACACTGGGAACTGGGTCCCGGGTGACCGTTCCTGCCCGGTGTAACGGGAGCCACGCCCGGTGCGGGCTCAGCCCCGGGGCCCATCCCTCAGCCCGGGCGGGGGGGGGGGGGCGGGGACGGGAACCGGGGACGGTGTCGGGACGAGGATCGGGGACAATGGGGGGACCCGAGACGACGGCGAGGCCGGCGGGACGGGGACCGGGGGCGATGGCGGGGACGACGGCGGCGGCTCCCCCCCCTCTCACCATGGCGGCGGTCGGCTCCGGGGCGGTCTCACAGCCCGACGCTGAGGCGGTCGATGTAAGAGGCGCGGCGCAGCGCTGGGCTCGGCGCGGGGCTTTATAGGGACCGGCGGGGCGGGGCGGGCGGCGGGCCCGGGGGCGGCGGCGGCGGCGGCCATTGGAGCGGGCGGGGATGAGGTAATGCCCCCCCGGAGCCGCAGACAAAGGCCGGCCCGGGCGGGGGGGGGGCCGGGCTGGCGGGGGGGGCTCCGGGCTGCGGCGGCCACCGACCGATCCCCGCCCCCCCCCCCCCCCCCCCGCCGCCGGTTCCCCGGCCGTGTCCTTGCCCCCGGTCCCCAGCCGTGTCCTTGGCCCCAGCCGTGTCCCCCGCAGCGCCCCGGTCCCCGTTTTTGGCCAAGCCACTGTCCCCGCCCGCGCCCTGGGCCGCGTCCCCGGTTGTGCCACCGTCCCCAATCCGGCCCTGTGCCACTGCCTGGGTTCCCAGCCGCGTCCCTGTCCCCATCCCCAGTCAGACCCTGGTCCCCATCCCCAGTTGTGCCACTGTCCCCAGTCCAGCCCTGCACCACTGCCCTGGTTCCCAGCCACGCCCCAGTCCCCATCCCCAGTTGTGCCACCATCCCCAATCCGGTTCTGCACACCATCCCCAATCCGGTTCTGCACCACTGCCCGGGTTCCCAGCCATGTCCCTGTCCCCATCCCCAGTCCGACCCTGGTCCCCATTCCCAGTTGTGCCACTGTCCCCAGTCTGGCCCTGAGCCACTGCCTGGGTTCCCAGCTGTGTCCCTGTCCCCATCCCCAGTCAGACCCTGGTCCCCGTTCCCAGCCACGCCCCAGTCCCCATCCCCAGTTGTGCCACCGTCCCCAATCCAGCCCTGAGCCACTGCCCGCGTTCCCAGCCGTGTCCCTGTCCCCATCCACCCCATCCCCGGTCCGACCCTGGTCCCTGTCCCCAGCCACGCCCTGGTCCCTGTCCCCAGTTGTGCCACCCCCTGTCTGCCCGCTGCCCTGGCTCCTACTCACACCCCTGTCCCCATCCTCAGCCACACCCTAGTCCCTGACCCCAACCATGCTGTTGTCCCCATCCCCAGCCACACTCTGCTGCCCATCCCCAGCCACGCCCTGGTCCCCATCCCCGGCCGTGCCGCTGTCCCCATCCCCAGGGACGCTGTCCCCGTGCCTGGCCGTGCCCCAGTGCCCTGGTTCCCAGCCACATCTTGGCCCCCGTCCCCACCGTGGCCCATTGCCTGTCCTGGCCACAGCCTGGCCCTTTCCCGGCCGTGCCCCGTCCCTTCCAGCGCCTCTTTGTCTGCTCGGGCAGCACAAACCAGCCCCGCGGGGCCCAGCCGGGGGAGAAAGCGCCTTCCCCCAGGGCAGCTGGGGACGAGCAGGGCCGGGGGGGGCTGGGGACAACGGGGGGACACTGGGGACAAAGCCCTGAGGTAGCTCCCAGCATGGTTTTTGTGGGTGGGGGGCGTGGACGGAGCCGCAGCTGCTCTGCGGCAGCTGGTGGTTGGGACAGAGCTGGGACATGGGGGCACGCGTGCCCCAGCCACCCCTCCATCTGCTGCAGCCCCTGCCCGGCCCCCCCAGCCACCCGCCCTGTGGCCCTTGGGGGGTTCCCCCTTCTCAGGGGGTTCCTCTTCCCGTTTGTCCCTGCAAAACCCCCAGTGGCTGGGGCTGGGGGGGGTTGTCCCCCCGAGCGGGGGGCTCCGGGGGGCTTGGTGCCTGCAGAGGGGTGACCCCACGCCGCAGGCGCGGGCAGGGCTGGCCCCAGCTGCCGCAGGTGGAGCTGCCAGGATGGCCCCCTCCTGCTGAGAAATCACATTTTTCTCTGCATTTCCCACATTATGCAGATTTCTGGGCAGCTCCAGGTTCCCACGTCGCCGCCGCCAGCCCCACGTCCCTGCTGCCAGCCCCACGTCCCTGCCCCATGCCACAGAATCACAAAATCAGGTTGGAAAAGACCCTTAAGATCGACTCCAACCACTTCTCCCCATCTTCCTGTTCTTCTTCCTCCTGTTTTTTCTCCTGCCCCTTTTTCCCCTTTTCTTCCTCCTCTTCCTCTTTTTCTTCCAGCTTTTATTTCTTCTATTCTTTTGCTAACCCCTTCCTCCCAATTTTGTCCAGGCTCTGCCAGCCCAGTGCTTTTGGGGTGCTGCTGAAGTGGGGTGGGAGGCAGGGAGGGGCCGGGGCTCGGGTCCCCCCGGTTCCGCGGGGGCTGCAGACAAAGAGGGGCCGGGATTTGGGCATCGCCTGCCAGAACAAAGGACCGGGCGGCCCTGGCTGCGCCGAGCCGAGGAGCTCCGGCAGATTCGGCTCCCACCGGGCTGGTCCCTGTTGCCAAGGGGTGTTTAGGGGAACCCTGGCCCCAAAATGGCTCAGGCCGCAGCCCCACGCCGGGTCGCTCCTCGTGTGCGAAACATCTCCTGCCTTTGTCTCCCCACCACCCTGCGCCCTCGGCACCCGTGTGGGGCCTGGCAGGGCGTCCCCAGGGGGTCCCCAGGGCGTCCCCAGGGCCTTGGGGTGCTGGGGGTCACAGCCACCCCCGCCTCAGGGACCCCTCTCTGGGCTGGGAGGGGGGGTCACTGCCCATCCCACCCCCCGCGCCATGGGCAGGGGGTGCCCCGTGGGGCGGCGGGCGGCTCAGCCCCCCCCGGGCGATGCAAGGTGTAGGGTGAGGGGCCGTGGGTGCCGGGGGTCCCCGCCGGTAGCCCCTTCCCATCTCGTTAGGTATGGAAGGCCACTCGTCCCCGCGCCGACCGCTGCCAGGCAACGGGGCCATGGTGGCGGGGTTGCTAGGAGACCGGTTGCTAGGAGACAGCCTGGGACCCCCCCTCCCCTCGCATTCCCCTTCCCCAAAATCCATCTCGGGGCCTGGCCCTGGGGGATGAGGGGAGCTGGGGCTGGGGTCCCTCCCTGCTGTGCTGGGGGGGGGGGGCACCATCCCCGGACCCCCCCAATGCCTGACCCCCCTGTGCCGTGCCGGGGGGGGCACCCAGGCCCCGGGGACCCCAATGCCCAGCCCCCCTGCACCCTGCCATGGGGGTCTCCAGCCTCCGAGCCCCCCAAATACCCAGCCCCGGTATGTGTTGGTGTCATGGGGGGGGGTCTGGCCCAATTCCCAGCCTCCCCCCCCGGCACTTCCCGGCCGCCCGGGCTCTGTTGACTGTTGGTAGCAACGCGGCGGCTCCTGGTGACGGTTGCTGCCCCCCCCCGCCATGTCTGCCGCCTGGCACCACCGAGCGGGACAGGCCCTGACCCCACTGGGGACCCCCCCAGCCCTGCCCATGGCTGCCCCCCCCCCCCAAATCCCCAGCCTGGGCATCTCGGGGGGGCTCTGAGAGCCGGCGTCTCCGCTCCCCTCCAGCGGCACAGCCCAGCGTGGGCTGATTTCCCGGTCATGGCTCCCTGCCTGCGGCACGGCCGAGGTTTCCAACCCCCCCTCCCCAGTTTGGGCCCTTCCTGGGGGTCCCTCGCTGGTGACCTCGCACCCCACAGCCGAGACGCATCCGTCCCCGCGGATCAGGGGGTCCCGGCCCTGCCGGGGGCTGCCGCGGCTCCCAGGGAGGGGGCAACATCTCGGGCACCGGCTGCTGCTATTTTTAACCTGTTTTCCCGCACAATGCGGCAGGCGAGGTCCCGCTCTGTCCGTCTGTCCGTCCCCCGCCACCATCAATGTGACGGGTTCATTGAAACGGCGAGACGGGGCGGCTCAGGGGCGGGGGCTGCTCCTCGCTGGGGTGCAGGATGAGGCCCTGGCGCAGTGGGGGGCACCGATGGGTCCCACCATCCCCGGGCTGGCTCGGGGTGGGACTGTGGGACTGGAGGGGCACGGTGCCCGACCCCGCAGCCCCCCTCCAAAAGGCAGGGCGAGGGACCCCCCCAATCCCAGGTGCTGGGGACAGCGGGTGACCCCATGGGAGGGAGCAGGGGGGTGTCACCCTGCGTCCCCGCAGCCGGGGTGCCCCATGTCCCCCCGCCGCAGCCCTCGCTCCCTCCCGGAGCCACAACAAAAGGCAGGCTTGGCTCCGGGGAGGGGGGACCCGGGGGGGACCCCCGGGGCAGGACAGGGCGCAGGGGAGGCAGCCGTGGGGTGCAGGGGGCTGCAGCCACGCTGGCCGTGGGGAGGGGGCTGCAGCATCACTCGGTGCTCACAGGGCAGCACCGCATTGCGGCAAAGCCGGCAATAAAGGAGCAGGGCGGCGGCGGCGGCGGCGAGGGGAGGGAGACCCCGCTGCTGGGGGGGTCCCTGCTCTGCCCGGCCCCCCACAAAGCACCCCCTGACCCCCCTGCAGGGCCCCAGACCCAGGGTGGTGGGGGCTCGGGGGGCTCCGGTGGCATCGGTGGCTCAAGGAGCGGGTGTCATGGGGACACCGGCCACCCCGGCCCCAGGCGGGTGCCAGCACCGAGGATGTGCCCAGGATTGGGGGGACACCGGGGTGCCCAGGAACTGGGGGGACACCGAGGTGCCCAGGATTGGAGGGACACCAGGGTGCCCAGGGACTGGGGGGACACTGTGGTGCCCAGGATTGGGGGGACACTGGGGTGCCTAGGGACTGGGGGGACACCAGGGTGCCCAGGAATTGGGGGGTCACCGGGGTGCCCAGGACTGGGGGGACACCGGGGTGCCCAGGGACTGGGGGGACATGAGGGTGCCCAGGGACTGACTGGGGGGACACTGTGGTGCCCAGGATTGGGGGGACACTGTGGTGCCCAGGAATTGGGGGGACACTGTGGTGCCCAGGAATTGGGGGGTCACCGGGTTGCCCAGGGACTGGGGGGACACTGTGGTGCCCAGGGACTGACTGGGGGGACACTGTGGTGCCCAGGATTGGGGGGACACCAGGGTGCCCAGGAATTGGGGGGTCACCGGGGTGCCCAGGGACTGGGGGGGACACTGTGGTGCCCAGGACTGGGGGGACACCGGGGTGCCCAGGGACTGGGGGGACACCAGGGTGCCCAGGGACTGACTGGGGGGACACTGTGGTGCCCAGGATTGGGGGGACACCGGGGTGCCCAGGGACTGGGGGAACACTGGGGGTGCCCAGGGGAGCCCTGGGGGTCCGGGCTCAGCCATCGTGCACGGCGCTGTGCGGTGGGGGCCGGGTGCAGCCTGGGGGCAAGGGCGGACAGGGACCCCAGGGGTGCACAGGGGGACACGGTGGCCCCGTAGGGACACTCTGCTCTTGGCTGTGCCAGGAGCGTCCCCGTGGCAGGGGGGACACCACCGTGGGTGGTCCCACGGGGACCTCCTGGCCCCCCCACCCTGGGCTCTCTGCAGACCAGCCCTGCGTGGGGACAGGGTCCCTTTGCCGGGGGGGGGGGACACCAAGGGAGTGACCCCACTGCAGGGGTGGGGTCTGTGTGTGACACACTGCCCGTGTCCCCAGCTGTCCCCAAACCCATCTCCGGCCCTGAGAATGGGACCCCAACCCACGCTCACCCCAGCCCAGGGCAGGGGGGGGCCCAGGGTGGGACAGGGCGCTGCTCCCCCGGGTGGGTGGGGGGTGACTCCCCCCAGCCTGTCCCTCCTGCCCCACAGGAACCCTCCCTGCGTGGGTTCCCCCGCGGAGCCGCCCCAGGGGCTGGCAGGGGAGCGCAGGCGGTGGCCCGGGTGCAGGAGCCGGCGCGGCGGGCGCCCGCGGGGATTCCCACGGGAAGGGGACAGGAACGGGGACGGGAGGGGGACGGGGACCGCTGGACCCCCCTGGCTCCCAGCCCAACCTGGGCCCTGGTGCTGCCCGGCAGGGACCGGGCCTGGGGCTGCGGCCAGGGGGTGCAGGGACCACTCCTGCCCCCAGCTGAGCCCCCCGACCCTACTACCACACACAGCCCCCCTGCCCCTAAAGCCCCCCAATGCCCCCCCAAAGCACCCCCAGCCCTAAAGCCCCCCAATGCCCCCCCCAAGCACCCCCAGCCCTAAACCACGACACCCCCTAAAGCACCCCCAGCCCTAAAGCCCCCCAATGCCCCCCCAAAGCACCCCCAGCCCTAAAGCCCCCCAATGCCCCCCCAAAGCACCCCCAGCCCTAAACCACGACACCCCCTAAAGCACCCCCAGCCCTAAAGCCCCCCAATGCCCCCCCAAAGCACCCCCAGCCCTAAAGCCCCCCAATGCCCCCCCAAAGCACCCCCAGCCCTAAACCACGACACCCCCTAAAGCACCCCCAGCCCTAAAGCCCCCCCAATGCCCCCCTAAAGCACCCCCAGCCCTAAAGCCCCCCCAATGCCCCCCCAAAGCACCCCCAGCCCTAAAGCCCCCCAATGTCCCCCTAAAGCACCCCCAGCCCTAAAGCCCCCCAATGTCCCCCCAAAGCACCCCCAGCCCTAAAGCCCCCCTAATGTCCCCCTAAAGCCCTCCCAGACCTAAAGCCCCCTTAACGCTCCCCCACCCCTAAAGCCCCCCTAAAGTCCCCCTAAAGTCCCCCCAACCCCTAAAGCCCCCCCTAATGCCCCCCTAAAGCTCCCACACCCCTAAAGCCCCCGTAAAGCTCCCCTAATGTCGCCCACCCCTAAAGCCCCCCTTAATGCCCCACTAAAGCTCCCGCACCCCTAAAGCCCCCCCTAAAGCCCCCCCAGGCCTAATGTCCCCTAAAGCCCCCCAAAAGTTCCCCTAACGCCCCCACCCCTAAAGACCCCCCAATCCCTAAAGCCCCCCCACCCCTAAAGCCCCCCCAGGCCTAATGTCCCCTAAAGCCCCCCTAAAGCTCCCCTAACGCCCCCACCCCCAAAGCCCCCCCAATGTCCCCTAAAGCCCCCCTAAAGCTCCCCTAACGCCCCCACCCCTAAAGACCCCCCACCCCCAAAGCCCCCCCAATGTCCCCTAAAGCCCCCCTAACGCCCCCACCCCTAAAGACCCCCCACCCCCAAAGCCCCCCCAATGTCCCCTAAAGCCCCCCTAAAGCTCCCCTAACGCCCCCACCCCTAAAGACCCCCCACCCCCAAAGCCCCCCAATGTCCCCTAAAGCCCCCCTAAAGCTCCCCTAACGCCCCCACCCCTAAAGACCCCCCACCCCCAAAGCCCCCCCAATGTCCCCTAAAGCCCCCCTAACGCCCCCACCCCTAAAGACCCCCCACCCCCAAAGCCCCTCCAATGTCCCCTAAAGCTCCCCCACGCCGGTGCCCCCCAAATTCCCCCCCTAGAGCCCCCCCCAGCCCCGCTGCCCCTCACGCCCCCCGACCCTTTCTGCGCCCCCGCCCCCCTCCCCGCCCTCCACATTCCATTCCGCTCACGTCACCGCCTACGCACCCTGGCCGGCTTTCGAACCGCCCAATCGGAAGCGAGGGTGGGGGCGGCGGGGGGCGTGGCCGGCGGGCGGGGGCGTGGCCGGCGCCGCAGCGTAATCCCAGAGGGGCGGGGAAAATGCGTTTCCCCGCCCACCGCGCCCCGCCCCGCCGGAGGCCACGCCCCCGGGGTATATTGGGGTGCCCCGCCGGGGCCCCCCCCGCCTCCCTCCTCGGCGGCTCCGTAACGGTTCGGGCAGTGAGCGGCCATGGTGAGGGCCGGGCGGCGTGGGGGGGGTCCACGGGGTGTGGGGGGACCCCCCGGGGGATGGGGGACCCCCTGGGGGATGGGGGACCCCCCGGGCAGCGCGTAGGGGTGGGGGGGCGCCGGCTCCCCCCGTGTCCAGGCAGTGGGACCGGGGGGTGAAGACTCCTCGCGTGTCCAGGACACCCCGGGCAGGCCCTGAGGGCGGGGGGGGCGTGGGGTCCCGTGTGCCCCGTGGGGTCGTGCCCCCCACCCTGGCCGAAACTGGGTGCTCCCACCCCCGGGCTCCCTGCGTGGGGACGTGCCGGGGTGCACCGTGTGGCCCGAGCTCCCACGCAAGTCTTGGGGGTGTCCCCACAGCCCCCCCCGGGGGTCCCTGAGCTGGGAGGGGGTCCTGTCCCGGGGGGGTGTGGGGGTGCCGGGGGGACAGGGAGCACCCCTCGCTGGGACCACGCGTGGGAGCGAGTCACGGCGGCGTGGGGCGATGGCGGGGGCAGCCCCTGCGCTCCCCCCGGCCCGGGCACGGCCGGCGAAATTCCCGGAGCCCCGAGTGGAGCCGGGGGGCGGGGGGGGCCCATCCCTGTGGGTCAGGGTGGGCGCTGCGGGAACCGGTGGCTGATGGGAAGGGCAGGGGCTGGTGGAGAAAAGGGCGGGGGTCCCCTTTCCATGGGGTCCAGGGGTGCACCCAAACCGGGGGCTGAAGTTGTCCCTGTCCCCATGGGAGCCTTGGCTGGTGGGGACTGGGAATGGTGGGGACTGGGAACAACCCTGGGGAACCCCAACTCCCAGCTCTGGGGCAACGTGTGTGGGGGTGAACGGCTCCAACCAGTGTGAGGGTGGGGGCTACCGCAGCTGAACCCAAGCCCCCCGCATGTCCCCGCAGCGCGAGTGCATCTCCATCCATGTGGGCCAAGCGGGCGTGCAGATCGGCAACGCCTGCTGGGAGCTGTACTGCCTGGAGCACGGCATCCAGCCCGACGGGCAGATGCCCAGCGACAAGACCATCGGCGGCGGGGACGACTCCTTCAACACCTTCTTCAGCGAGACGGGGGCCGGCAAGCACGTGCCCCGGGCCGTCTTCGTGGACCTGGAGCCCACGGTGATCGGTGAGCGCGGGGCGGGGGGCGGCAGCGGGCGCCACGGGCGCGTGCGGCGTTAATGGCTGCTGGGCGCTAACGGGGCGGGCGCGCTCTCCCCCGCAGACGAGGTGCGCACGGGGACGTACCGGCAGCTCTTCCACCCCGAGCAGCTGATCACGGGCAAGGAGGATGCGGCCAACAACTACGCCCGTGGGCACTACACCATCGGGAAGGAGATCATCGACCTGGTCCTCGACCGCATCCGCAAGCTGGTGAGTGTCCCCCGGCGTGGGTTTGTCCCCAAGGGGTGGCTGGGGACAAAGGGAAGCCGGCGTCCCTGGGGAGGTGATCAGCAGGTCCTTCTCGCCCCGTCAGCACTTTGGGACAGAAGGTGGGGCTGCCCCCGGAGGGACCGGCTGCCCCAGGGTGTGGGTGACAGGTCTGGGCTGTCCCCATGTCTGGGCTGTCCCCAGGACACGCCTGCCCCGCGGGCTGCATGGCCCAGCCCGGTGCCAAGGAGGACGGGAAGCCCCATGCCTGGGGCAGTGGGGGGCCGGGCAGCCCTGGTTTGGGTGCTGGCGCAGCACTGGTTTGACTGGTGCGGCTGCCCGAGCTCTTTGAACCTCTGGTTCTCACGCCGGGGCTGGCGCCGGGGCTGGCCGGACCTGCTGTGCCGCCGGCTCCGCTCCGGGAGCTCCTGGTGCATCAAAGGCTGAGCTGGCTGCCCACGGGCTTGCGTGGGACGGGTGGCTCCTGCTGCACCCATCCCCGTGAGGACGAGGGCGTGCAGCCATGGCTGACCTGCTCTGGACCCCGCTGGGGGCTCTCCCAACAGGCTGACCAGTGCACGGGGCTGCAGGGCTTCCTGGTCTTCCACAGCTTCGGGGGCGGCACCGGCTCCGGCTTCACCTCCCTGCTCATGGAGCGCCTGTCCGTCGACTACGGCAAGAAGTCCAAGCTGGAGTTCTCCATCTACCCGGCCCCGCAGGTCTCCACGGCCGTGGTGGAGCCCTACAACTCCATCCTCACCACCCACACCACCCTGGAGCACTCCGACTGCGCCTTCATGGTGGACAACGAGGCCATCTACGACATCTGCCGCCGCAACCTGGACATCGAGAGGCCCACCTACACCAACCTCAACCGCCTCATCAGCCAGATCGTGTCCTCCATCACGGCCTCCCTGCGCTTCGACGGGGCGCTGAACGTCGACCTGACGGAGTTCCAGACCAACCTGGTGCCGTACCCCCGCATCCACTTCCCGCTGGCCACCTACGCCCCCGTCATCTCGGCCGAGAAGGCTTACCACGAGCAGCTGACGGTGGCCGAGATCACCAACGCCTGCTTCGAGCCGGCCAACCAGATGGTAAAGTGCGACCCGCGGCACGGCAAGTACATGGCGTGCTGCCTGCTGTACCGCGGGGACGTGGTGCCCAAGGATGTCAACGCCGCCATCGCCACCATCAAGACCAAGCGCACCATCCAGTTCGTGGACTGGTGCCCGACTGGTTTCAAGGTGGGCATCAACTACCAGCCGCCCACGGTGGTGCCCGGGGGGGACCTGGCCAAGGTGCAGCGCGCCGTGTGCATGCTGAGCAACACCACGGCCATCGCCGAGGCCTGGGCCCGCCTGGACCACAAGTTTGACCTGATGTACGCCAAGCGGGCGTTCGTGCACTGGTACGTGGGGGAGGGCATGGAGGAGGGGGAGTTCTCGGAGGCCCGGGAGGACATGGCCGCCCTGGAGAAGGATTACGAGGAGGTGGGGGCCGACAGCGTGGAGGGGGAGGAGGAAGGGGAGGAATATTAGTGCCTTGGCTCTTCTGCCGGTTACACTGTGGTGCTGTTCATTAAAATCGCTCTTTCCACTCTCGCCTCGTTTATTGTCCCAGCACACTGTGGCCTGCGGTGACCTGGGGGGACATCCCGAGGGGAGGGGGGGTCCTGGCAGAGCTGGGCTGGCTGCCTGGCGCTGCTGTAGCCGGCACAGGGGCCGTGCCGGGGGGGCTGCGCCGGGCTGGCGTCCCTTGGCGTCAGCGGGCTGTGCCCGGCTGCGCTGGGGGAGTTCGTGTGTCCCCCCCTTAATTGCTCCCGGGGTCCCTGCCATATGGGGGGGGTCCCTAGGTGCAGTGAGGACCCCTGGGAGCTCCCCCCCCCCAGCAGCCGCCCTCCAGCCCCAGGTGCGTGGGCAGGATCGGGCCCTGGGCACGGCGGGTGCGGACGGGCTGGACGTGGCGTCGTGCTGGTCCTGGCACGGTGCGGTGCTCTGCAGAGCTGGAGGGGGGGTGTCCTGGGCGGGAGGGACCCCCCTGACCCCTTCCCGTAAGCGCCGCCCTCCCTGCCCGGGAAGGGGGGTCCGGGGGGGGGGGGGGGGGCAGAGCCCATCATCCAGCTCTGCCCCTGCGCACGGCGGCCTCCGTAGAGCCGAGTCACCGCTGTCCCTACAAAATGGGGGGGAAGGACCACAGGGCCCCCCCTCCCTGGGATGGGCAGGGCCTGCGGTGCCTGCTCAGTGGGGTGAGCACCCCGGGCAGGATGGGACCCAGCTGGGGTGGGGGCTCTGCCAGGCCCTGCAGCGGGGGTTGAGGATGGGGCTCGCCCTGCAGCCCCTCTCTGCACCCCACACACCTCGGGGGGGACCCCAGAACCCCCGGTACTGCCCCACGCACCCCATGGGGTCCCCCAGCCCCTCTCTGCGCCCTGGCAGGGGGAGACCCGGTGCTGCCCAGCCCCTCTCCCTCCACCCCAGCGGGGTCTGCATCCCCCTGGCCCCCTCCCCACCGTCCCTGGTGCTACCAGGCTCCTCTGCACCGCTGGGGGGGGACCCTGCAGCCCCCTGCCCCACATCCTGATGGGTGTCCTTGCAGCCCCCCATCCCCAGGGGGGTCCCTGGCCACCCCTGAGGAGGGTCCCTGGCCACCCCCAAGGCAGAATGCCTGCAGCCCCCTGCCCCGCATCCCGAAAGGGGGTCCCTGCAGCCCCGCACCCCAACAGGGGTCCTGCAGCCCCACATCCTGCAGCCCCCCCACCCTGCAGCCCCCCAACCCGCATCCCGAGGGTGGTCCCTGCAGCCCTGCACCCCGAGGGGGGTCCTGCACCGCCCCTGCCCTGCAGCCCCCCAACCTGCACACCGAGGGGGGTCCTGCAGCCCCCCGCCCTGCATCCCGAGGGTGGTCCCTGCAGCCCTGCACCCCGAGGGGGGTCCTGCAGCAACGCATCCTGCAGCCCCCCACCCCGTGTCCCGAGGGGGGTCCTGCAGCCCCCCGCCCTGTATACCGAGGGTGGTCCCTGTAGCCCCGCACCCCAACAGGGGTCCTGCAGCCCCACATCCTGCAGCCCCCCCACCCTGCAGCCCCCCAACCCGCATCCCGAGGGTGGTCCCTGCAGCCCTGCACCCCGAGGGGGGTCCTGCACCGCCCCTGCCCTGCAGCCCCCCAACCTGCACACCGAGGGGGGTCCTGCAGCCCCCCGCCCTGCATCCCGAGGGTGGTCCCTGCAGCCCTGCACCCCGAGGGGGGTCCTGCAGCAACGCATCCTGCAGCCCCCCACCCCGTGTCCCGAGGGGGGTCCTGCAGCCCCCCGCCCTGTATACCGAGGGTGGTCCCTGTAGCCCCGCACCCCAACAGGGGTCCTGCAGCCCCACATCCTGCAGCCCCCCCGCCCTGCAGCCCCCCCGCCCTGCTTCCCGAGGGTTGTCCCTGCAGCCCCGCACCCCAACAGGGGTCCTGCAGCCCCCCGCCCTGCAGCCCCCCAACCCGCATCCCGAGGGGGTTCCCTGCAGCCCCGCATCCTGCAGCCCCCACCCCGTGTCCCGAGGGGGGTCCTTGCAGCCCCGCACCCCGCATCCCGACGGGGGTTCTGCAGCCCCCCCATCCTGCAGCCCCGCATCCTGCAGCCCCCCACCCTCCATCCCGAGGGGGGTCCTGCAGCCCCCCGCACCCCGAGGGGGGTCCCCGACCACCCCCGGCCCCTCTCCCCGCCCCGCCCCGAGGACACCCGCAGCCCCCCCCCCGCCCCGGCCGGGAGACCCCTCCCCTCACGCCCGCACCCCCGGGTCCCCCCGGCGGGGCGGAGCCGCCCGCCCGCTATAAACAGCCGGTACCGGCGGCCGCCGCCCTCCCGGTACCGCCATGAGCCGCGGCAGCCGCGCCCCCCCCCCGCGCCGCACCCTCGGGGCGCCGCCGCCCCTCACCGTGGCCCCGGGGCGGCTGGCGGCGGCGGCGGCGGCGCGGGGAGCGGAGCGGGAGGAGTTGGCGGCCTTGAACGATCGTTTCGCCGCTTTCCTGGAGCGGGTGCGGGCCCTGGAGCGGCAGAACGGGGACCTGCGAGCCGCCCTGGGCCGCGCCGCCGCCGCCACCGCGCCCCGCACCGCCGGGCTGGTGCAGGGGGAGCTGCGGGGGCTGCGGGACCGGCTCCAGCGCCTCGGCCGCGACCGGGACCGGCTCCAGGCCGAGCGGGACGGGCTGGCAGCCGACCTGGTGGCCCTGCGGCAGCGGTGGGTGGGCGGCGGGGCCGGGCGATGCACCGGGGGGGGACCGGGGGGATGCGGGGTGCACCGGGATGCACCGGGGTGGGGACTGGGGGATGCACTGGGATGCACCGGGGCGGGGACTGGGGGATGCACCGGGGTGGGGAGCGGGGGATGCACCGGGGTGGTGACCAGGGGATGCACCGGGGAGGGACCGGGACGAAGGATGCACCGGGAGGGTGCATGGGGATGCGGGATGGGGACCGGGGCATTCACCAGGATGCACCGGGGTGGGGACCAGGACGAGGGATGCACCGGGATGAGGACCCGAGCATGCACCGGGGCGGGGATGGGGACGCTGGGGCAATGGGGACCGGGGGAAGCACCGGGGAGGGACCGGCCGTGCATTGGGCTGGGCTGGGGGGGATGCCCCGGGATGGGGATAGGGCTTGCACCGGGGGATGGGGCGGGGGGGACACGGACAGGGCGCGGGGGATGCACCGGGGGACGTCGGGGTGGGGCCCAGGGATGCACCGGAGGCACGGGGGGGGCGCACCGGGGTGCGCTTGGGGAGGGACCGATCGCATACGGGGAGGGGACCGGGGGATGCCCGGGGTGGACCAGGGAGGGGACCGGGGCGGGGACTGGGGCTGCGCCGGGAGAAAGCACCGGGGCTGCGGGGGAGGGGGGGTGGGGTGGGGGTGGGTGCAGTTGGAGGGGCGGGGCGCTGGGGAGGGCCCCAGGGTGGGGACTGGGAGGGACTGGGAGAGCAGGGCTCTGCGGAAGGGCGGGGCACCGGGGGGGGGGGCATGGCGGAGTGGGGGGCACTGGGAGGGGACTGGGACGGGCACTGGGGGGAGATGGGGCGGGGGCAGGGCTGGACCCCCCCGGGAGGAGCATGTCCCAGCGAGGGGCCCTGGGGGGGCTGCAGTGGGGCCGTGGCCCTGCAGCCCCAGGGCGGTGTGACAGGGCCCGGGTGGGGTCCCCCACGATCTGGGGGTCCTGCGGAAGGGGCTGCTCCTGCCCTGGCTGTGCAGGGACGGGGACACCCCAGGGCTGCCCCTTCCCGGGGCTGGGGCCAGCCCAGGGGCTGGAGGGGGGGGGTGGCTCAGGCTTGGGGGGGCTCCTCTTCCTCCTCCTCCATCCCCATGTGCCTGCAGCATACGGGGGGGCTGCGCCCTGTCCCCCACCCTCTTCTCATCCCTGTTCTCCCCAGGCTGGAGGACGAGACGCAGAAGCGGGAGGATGCGGAGAAGAGCCTGGTGCTGTTCCGCAAGGTGAGGGGGCTGGGGAGCCCGTCCCCCCCACGCAGGGCCCATTCCCCTGTCCCCCCCGTGCAGTGCACGCCAGTGATGCCCCTGCCCTGCGCACAGCCCCCGACCCAGCTGCCCACGCGTGCAAAGACCCCAGCGATGCCCCCTGCACCGGGCACTCCCCATCCTGCACCAACCTAGGGGGGTTTGGGGGGGGTCCGACCCCTCTGCGCTGCCCCACAGCTCGTCCTGGCCTCTCCCCGCAGGACATGGACGATGCCACGCTGTCCCGCCTGGAGCTGGAGCGCAAGGTCGAGCTGCTGATAGACGAGATCGGCTTCCTCAAGAAGCTGCATGAGGAGGTGGGGGGCCGGGGTTTGGGGCTGGGGTTGGGGGGTGGGGGGAGCGGGTCGGGTCCACATGCCGCGGCGTGACGGCCCACGTGCCTGCGCAGGAGCTGCGGGACCTGGAGGTGAGCGCCCCGAGCCCGGCAGCGCCGGCGGAGGTGGAGGTCTGCAAGCCGGAGCTGACGGCTGCGCTGCGGGAGATCCGCACCCAGTACGAGAGCATTGCCGTGAAGAACCTGCAGGAAGCCGAGGAGTGGTACAAGTCGAAGGTACCCGCGGCCGGGGGTCCCTGGGGGGGGCCGGGGGTCCCCAACAGCCCTGATTCCCCCGGTCCCTGCAGTTCGCCGACCTCTCGGACGCAGCCAACCGCAACCACGAAGCTCTGCGGCTGGCCAAGCAGGAGATGAACGAATCCCGGCGGCAGATCCAGAGCCTCACCTGCGAGGTGGATGGGCTGAAGGGCATGGTGAGAGCCGGGGTGGGGGACTCCAGGGGGGACGCAGGCGCCGGGCCCCGGCACCACGCGGCCCCTTCTCCCCCCGCAGAATGAGGCGCTGCAGCGGCAGATGCGGGAGATGGAGGATGAATTCGGGGAGGAGATCGGGAGCTACCAGGATGTGGTGGGGCGGCTGGAGCAGGAGATCCAGCAGATGAAGGAGGAGATGGCGCGGCACCTGCGCGAATACCAGGACCTGCTCAACGTCAAGATGGCCCTGGACATCGAGATCGCCACGTACCGCAAGCTGCTGGAGGGCGAGGAGAGCCGGTGAGGCGGCTCTGCCCTGCGCGGGGAGGCTGGCACACGCCGCCTCACATCCCCATCGCTGTCGGGGCGCAGAGTCTGGCCGGGGGAGAGGGTCGTCCCCCGCCTCGGTGGGTCATCCTGGTTGTTATGGGATTTCCTTGCCAGGAGGCAGCTCCGGGCACCGATTTCCGCGGGCAAACAAGACGTTCCCCCGGGAACTTCTTGCTGCCGAGATAACAGCAAGGCCAGGGGAAGGCGTGAGGGCGGGGGAGCTGCTGCCGGCTCCTCTCCTGCCCGCGGGCACAGCCCGCCGCCGGCCCGGCACAGGTTAACCGTGATGTGGGTGACCGACTCAATGGTGTGGAAGGGTCAAGGTCACCAGTGATGCCTGGGAGCCCCCCCTCACGCCCCTCTCCCCCCCAGGATCACCATCCCCCTGTACCCTGTGGCCTCCTTCAGCGTGAGAAGCTCAGGTGAGGGGGGGACGGGGGTGGGAGCAGACACCCCACAGGGGTGCACGTCCCTGGGCCCCTGCCCGGGGTGGTCTTGCACCCACCCGCACGCCAGGGTGGGGGGCAGATGGGGGCTGACGGCCTCTCTGTGCCCCAGTGCTGGAGCCGCAGCCTGCGGAGAGCCCGGCGCGGAGGATGGTGCTCATCAAAACCATCGAGACGCGGAACGGGCAGGTGAGGGCTGGGGGGGGGGGGGGGGGGGCATTGCCTTGGGGGGCCGACCCTGCCGTGGGGCTGACCCCCACCTTCTCCCTCCACCGCAGGTGGTGACGGAGTCGCACAAGGAGCGAGCGGAGCCGGAGAAGTGACGGAGGGGACGCACCGCCCGACCTGGCAGGGTGGCAACGGGAGCGGGGGGCTTCGCCGGACCCTGCCGCGCCCTGCGCGGGCCGGGGAGCAGAGCGTGGGGCCGGCTGCCCCCCAGCCCTGCTGCCAGCACTGCGGCACGATGCTGCGGCCCCTCCCCGGTGCCTTGTCCCCCATCCCCGTGCCTTGTGCCCCCACCCCGTGCCTTCTCCCCCTCCCCTCTATTTATTGCTATTTATCGCCTCTTTATTTTTCTCCCTGCTGCAACCTCAGTTGTATTTAACATTTATCGGATGTCTCCCGTGCTGCCCTGGCCCCGGGGGGCTCCTGGCTCCCCTCCCGCCGCTGTTTTGTGGTCCCCAGGCGCTGGCCCCTCTCACTGGCCCCTCGGGGTGGGCTGGGGTGCAGGGCCCGGTTGGGGGGGCCTCGGGGGGCGACCCCCCCCATGTCCCCATCCTGCTTGAGCAGCAAATAAAGGCTGTGGCGAGGACGGGGTCGGGTCACTCGTGTCGGCCGTGGGCAGGGGGGGCTGGGAGGGAGCCGTGCCTGAGGCGGGGGCCAGGCCCGGGGGGCAAACGCTGGCCCGGGGGGCGAGCCCTGGCCTGGGGGGTGCAGGACACCGATGCGGAGGCGGGCGTGGAGCCGCCGCTATCCCACAATCCCCCGCCTGGCGGCGCTCTACCCTTCCCCAGCCTCTCTATGATCCGCCGCTTTCCCTCCCCAAAGTTGATAGGCTGATATCAGCCTATCGCTGACAGGCCGAGCCCCCCTCGGAGCGGCGCTGAACCAATCCCAGCCGGGCGCCTGCCGCCGTTACCGTCGCTCATTGGTCAGCGCTAGGCCGCGGGGCGGGACAGCGGCGATGGCGGTGTTTTATAAACCGGCGGCGGGCGGTGCTGCCCCCCGCGGCCATGGCGGAGCCGGGCCCGGGAGTGGCCTTGGCGGTGTCCGGGCCCCGCCGCCCCGTTCCCTCCGGAGAGCGGGGCCGCGCTGCCGGCCCGCCCTGAGAGCAGCACCCCGGGTACGCGTGCCCTCCCCTCCGGTAGCTCCTCTCCCCGGGCCTGCCCCGTTCTCCCCGTCTCTGCAGGCACCGAGACCTCTGGAGCCGCCGGTAACACCAGCATCGGGCTGGCCCGCCGTGTGCCCCTCACCGGGACGGCGGTTGCTGGGGGGGGGGCACCTGGACGCCTGGGTCCTCTCCCTGCCCCGCCCCCCACGCCCCGGTCCCGTTCTCCCCTCTCGTTCCCGGGGCGCCCGGCGAGCCCCCGGGATTGCCCCGCGGACCTGTCCGCTGCAGGGGGGTGACAGCTCGGGGGGCCGGGCGGGGGGTGCAGCCCCAGAGCCTCCTGCGGGGGACGGGGACCCCGAACCCCCGGCCCAGCCCTGAGCCCGCTGACACCGGGGACGCGGCCATGCCCTGGGCGAGCACCGGGGGACACGGAGCCCCCCCGGGCCCCCTGTCCCCCCCCAAGGGCTCAGGGGAGTGGAGGGCCCCCACCTGCCCTGACTGCGGGGGCTTCCCCAGGAAGGGGGTGCAGGTGCTGCTCTTTAGGGGGGACAGAGACCGGCGCGACCCCAAGGTGACGGTGAAGGCGGCGCTGGCTTTGTCACCCCAGGGTCCGGCAATGCGCGGGTGGGGTGGCCCCCGGGCTGGCGGGGGGGACCCTGGGAGTGGGGTGGGGGGGACATTTGGGAGCAGAGAGGTGCCTGGGGAGGTGGGGGACACCCTGGGAGTTGAAACTGGGGGGGGGACGACACATGACCCTGCAGGGCAGGGAGGTGGGGGGGCCCTGGGGAGGTTTGGGGGGGGGGCTGGGCAGGCTGGGGGTGTTCCCTGGGGCCGAGGGGGGCCCCTCCTGCCCTGGCTGTGGGTGGTCCCCCCAGGAGGAGGGCGTGGTGCAAGACTTTAGGGGGGACGAAGGCCGGGGGACCCCGAGGTGGTGGCACCGGCTCTTCCCGGTGTCTCCCCAGGCACCCACCGTGCTGGGGGGGGGGGTGTGAGGGGGGTGTCTCGGGGCTGGGGGTGACCCTGGTGCTGGTGGGGGGGTTCAGGATGGTGGGGAGAGAATCCTGGGGTCGGGGGGGGACGGGACCCTGGGAATGGGGTCAGGAGGTGGGGGGTGAGAGTGTGTGTGGGGGTGACCCTGGGGAGATGGGGCACCCTGGGGAGGTGGGGGGCACCGTGGGAGAAGGGATCCCACCCCCCCCAACTGCAGCCGCCCCCGGGGGCAGCCAGGACCCAGACCCACGGGGGGACCAGTGTGGGGACGCACCCGCGGACACGGCACAGATAATAAAATCGTTCACGCTGCACCTTGTTGTAGGGGTCTCCGGGGTGCCTGGGTGGGGAGCCCCCACCCCTGCCAGCCCTTCCCGGGGGTCCCCAGGCTGCCGGCCCCCCCCCTCGGGCCCCAGCCGGTGGGAGCCGTGTCCTCCCGGTCGCTGGCCACGCGATGGCAGCACCGGCCCACGGCCACGCAGGGCCGGGGCTGGGGACGGGGCCAGGGCCAGGGGCTGGGGACGGGGCCAGGGCCGGGGGACGCCTGCGCCCCGCCGGGGTCTGCAGGGCTCGGGCAGGGGGGACCCGGTGTCCTGCGGCTCCGCTCCCCGCCCCCGGGGCCCCCAAACACCCCTGTGCCCCCCAAACACCCCCCGGGGCCCCCAAACACCCCCGGGGCAGGCGATGTCCCCAGCGTGTCCCCAAGAGGAGGGCGGGGGGGTGGTCTGTGCCCCCGCACGCCCGTGTGCGTGGTGGGGGGGGCTGTCGCCGTCCCTGTCCCCGGTGGCAGCCGGCATGGGGTGGGGGGGGGGTGACAATGAGGGTCCCCCACCAGTGGCCAGGAGCTCATCACCGCTGTGGGGACAGTGGACGAGCAGGGCCAGCGCCAGGGAGTGATGGCGGCTCAGCCCCCTCCCCGGGGATCCCCTCTGCCCTGTCCCCGGGGGTCCCCTCCGTCCCCCCGGGAGGCGAAGGCAGCAGCTGCACGTCCAACCCAGAGTGTTTTATCGGTGGGGGTGGGGGGGACACACACGGAGCCCAGCGATCGGGGGTCAGGGGGTGCCGCGGGGATGGGGGCAGCACCGGGGACACCCCGACACCCTCGGGGGTGCTGGCATGCGGGGGGGGGGGTGTGTGTGATTGTGGGTGGGGGGGTGCGGAGGAGCCAAGAGGCGCGGGGCAGCGCACGGTGGGGGACACACGCGTGTCCTTGCGGGCGTCCCATCGCACCCAGCGCTATGGTAGGGGACGGTCACCCCGGCGGGAGCCGGGACCCCATCCCCGCAGCCCTGCACTGGGGAGAGATTGGGGTGGGGGGGCTCAGTCGGGGTAGATGATGAAGCCGGAGAAGGTGCTGTACTTGTTGGTGTTGCCGCCGTGCACTTTGCCGCCGTCCAGCTTGACGAAGACCTCGTCGCCCACGTCCAGGTGCAGGATGACGCTGTTGCTGGCGTAGTCGTAGTTCTGGTCCGCGTCCTGCGCGATGGCGCTGGCCCGCACCTGGGGGGCACGGCTGGTTAGGGACCCCCGCCCTGCGCCCCGGCATGCCGTCCCCCACGGGAGCCTGGCAGCGGCGTGTGGGGCTGGGAATGGGGGGCAGCTGAGCTGCTCTGGACCCCCCCAGCCCGCTTGGCCCCTCTGTCCGTCACCGCTCAAGGTCACGCCGTCCGTCTGCTGCAGAACCGGGCGAGGGAGCCATCGTGTCCCCCCCCCGTGCCCTAACTGTTGCTGGCTGGCAGCGGTGACAGGAGGGGATGGGGACAGAGCCCCCCCCAACACCCTGGGGTCCCCCAGGATAGGGTCACCCCCCCGCGCCCGCGGCATGCTGTCGGGGCTGGGTCTCGCCGTCGGTGCTCGGTCTCGAGGACCCGCTGTGAGCGGATCCGGGGAGCCCCGGGCCCAACCCTGCGCTGCCCCGGGGCCCAGGGACACCCCCCGGGGAGGTGGGGGGCAGCTCCTGGGGTGGGGGGGGGACAGCGGGGCCGGCATCGACCATGCCGGATCGATCCTCGTTTCTCCCGTAATAAATGGGAAGCGTCTGGGGCGAGGCGGTGCGGGAGCTGCCAGACGGGCTGCGCCTCCGCAAACAAAGGCACTGGCCTGGGGGGGCACAGCCCTGTCCCCCCCGGTGCTGGTGGCTGTCCCAGATGGGGGGCACAGCCCTGTCCCCCCCATGCTGGTGGCTGTCCCGGGTGGGGGGACACACCTGATTGTCCCCAGTGATGGCGGCTGGCCCCGACGGACCCCGGTCCCCACCGGCTCCGAACCCGGCATTCCCGGGGGACTGTGTCCCCCTGTCCCTGTGGCCGGACCCCCGGGGATGGGGGTTTTGTGTGTTCCCCCCCACCCAAGGCTGAGGCGATGGCGGGCGGTGGTGGGGATGGGTGCGGATAGGTGTGGGGCGGCTCCCCCAGCCACCCCCTCCGTGTTCCCGGGGAGGAACGGGAATGGGGGGAGCAGGGATGGGGATACTGGGGTGGGGGGAGCAGGGATGGGGGGAAATGGGATTGAAGAAGAGGGATGGGGGGGGAAGAGGGATGGGGGGGGAAGAGGGATGGGAATTGGGGTCGGGGAATTGGATGGGGAAAATGGAATGTGGGGACTGGGGTGGGGGGAACAGGGGATGGAGCAGCAGGATGGGTGGAGCCGGGATGGGGGATCAGGAATAGGGGGAAGCAGGATGGGGGGACTGAGATTAAGGGAAACCAGGATGGGAAAACTGGGATGGGAGGAAATAAGATGGAAAAACCAAGATATGGGAAGAGGGATGGGGAAACTGGGATGGGGGGAGCAGGCAGGGGGAGCGGAGCTGGAGACGCATGGAGAAATGGGGCCGGAGGAGCCGGGCTGGAACGGGGCGAGGGGCTGGCTGGGGGGAGCAGGGCGGGGGGCACCGGGGATACCGGGAGAAGCCGTCACGGGGCTGCCGGCAGCGGTGCCGGTCCCGGCCCGTACCTGCCCGTTCTTCATGAGGTCGGCCCACATGCTGGTGCCGTCGCCGCCGCGCATGAGGACGTGGTAGGTGAAGAAGTAGATGCCGGGCAGGGGGCAGGTGAACTTCCCGCTCGAGGGCTCGTAGTAGTTGCCCACGTTGGTGACCACGTCGTCGAAGCGCAGCACCTCGTAGCCCTCGTGGGGTTTCCGTAGCCCCGCGTAGAAGGCGATCTTGGGGCTGTAGAAGGAGGGGATGTACCCCCCGGGACCCGGCCCCGGTGGCCCCGGTGGCCCTGGCCGGCCCGGTTCGCCCGGCGGCCCCCGCGGTCCTGGTGGTCCCGGGGGGCCCCGCACGCCGGTGCGGCCCTTGCGCCCCTGCTCGCCCTTGGCGCCGGGCAGGAACGGCGGCGGGGAGGCGGCGGGCAGCTCGGCGCCGGGGTAGGGGTCGCAGACCATGCGGCAGCTGCCCAGCATCTCGTAGTGCGCGGCCGCCTTGGAGCTGTGCACCAGCAGCGGGATGGCCACCAGCAGCACCAGCACCATGGCCACGCCGACGGCCGCCCCGGCCACCCGCTTCCTGCGGCTCAGCCGGGAGGCGGCCAGCGCCAGCAGATCCTCCTCGCCCTTGGGCGCGATGGTGGTGCCGGGGGGGCGGACGGCACCCAGCCGCCCACTGAGCCTCACGCTCCGGCGGGGACCGGGATGGGGACGAGGATGGGATGGGACGGGGCTGCGGGCGGCAGCGGGGATGGAGACGGGGATGAGGATGGGGATGGGGATGGGGATGAGGATGGGGATGGGGATGGAGATGGGGATGGGGATGAGGATGGGGACAGCAGTGGGGCTGAGGACAGAGATGGGGACAGGGCTGGGGACAGCAGCGGGGCTGGGGACAGAGCCGGCAGCAGGGCTGGGAGCGGGGACAGCAGCAGGGCTGGGGACAGGGACAGGATGGTCACAGCAGCAGGGCTGGGAGTGGGGACGGGAGCAGGGAAAGCCGTGGGGCTGGGGAGAGCCGTGGGGCTGGAGATGGGGCTGGGGACAGGGACAGGGTGGTCACAGCCGCAGGGCTGGGGCCGAGGATGGGACCGGGAGCGGAGCTGGGGCTGGAGCCGGAGCCGGGAGCGGAGCTGCGGTCGGAGCGGGGACTTGCGCCGGCGAAGGGGACGAGACCGGAGCCGATGATGGAACCGGGAGCGGAGCCGGGACCCGAGACAGCGGCGGAGCCGGGAGCGGAGCCGGGGAAGGGGCTGAGACCGGAGCCGGGGATGGAGCCGAGACCGGAGCTCCCGCAGCAGCCAGGACCGGAGCCGGTGTTGGAGTCGGGACCGGAGCTCCTGCAGCAGCCAGGACCGGAGCCGGTGTTGGAGCTGGTGATGGAACCGGAGCCGGGATGGAGCCGGGACGGAGCCGCCGCGACGCGCGGGGCAACTTCTCGCCAACTTGCCCGGGAGCGGCACCCCCGGGAACGGGACCCCCGGGAACGGGACCCCCGGGAACGGGACCCCCGGGAACGGCCCCGCCGCTGCCCCACGCCGCGCTCTCCCCGGTGCGCACCGCCGGGGCCGGGCAGCCCGGGGCCGTTCTCCCGGAGCCGTTCGGGGTCCCCGGGGACGGGCAGCCCCGGGCCCGCGGCGGAGCCCCCCCCCTCCCCTCCCGCTCCCCCCGGTCCGCCCCCCCGTGCCCACCGGTACCTGCTGCCCGCGGCGCCGGGAGCCACGTGCCGGGGCCGCCGCCCGCAGCGCACCGCGCCCGCAGCCCCGCTCCGCCCGCCCCGCTCGACGGCACCGGGCACGGCGGGGGCGGGGGGGAACGGGGGGGGGGGGGGGAGGGACGGGGGGGGGGGGAGGGGAGGGTGTGCGGGGTTGTGATGGGTGCGGGGGGGGCCCGCGGGGGGAGGGGGCTGTGCGTGTGCGCGGCTCTGTGCGTGCGGGGGGTGCAAGGGGGGTGCGGGGTGCAGGGGTGGGGGTGCAGGGGGTGCGGGTGCAAGGGGGGGGACGCAGGGGTGCGGGGAGTGCAAGGGGGGTGCAGGGGGTACGGGGTGCAGGGGTGGGGATGCAGGGGGTGCGGGGTGCAGGTGCAAGGCGGGGGACGCAGGGGGTGCGGGGTGCAGGTGCAAGGCGGGGGACGCAGGGGTGCGGGGAGTGCAAGGGGGGGTGCGGGGGGGTGCTGGGTGCAGGGGTAGGGGGTCCAAGGGGGAGGTGCGGGGGGTGCTGGGTGCAGGGGTAGGGGGTCCAAGGGGGAGGTGCGGGGGGTGCTGGGTGCAGGGGTAGGGGGTCCAAGGGGAAGGTGCGGGGGTGCGGAGGGTTCTGGGTGCAGGGGTAGGGGGTGCAAGGGGGGTGGGGGGTGCTGGGTGCACTGGGTGCAGAGGTGTGGGTGCAAGGGTGGGAGTGCAGGGGGTGCTGGATGAAGGGATGGGGGTGTGCAAGGGGGGGTGCGGGGGGTGCAGGGTGCAGGGGTGGGGGTGCAAGGGGAGGCACAAGGCTGGGAGGGTGCAAGGAGGGGGCACAGGCATGTGGGGGGTGCAGGGCTGGGGGGTGCAAGGGGAGGGTGGGGGGTGCTGGGTGCAGGGTTGGGGGTGCGGGTGCAAGGTGGGTACAGGGGGCTGGGGTGCCCGGCTGTGCGCAGCTCAGGGGCTGCATGTGTGGGGGGTGCACAGGGACACCCCCCCCCCTTGCTACCGCAGCGCCGTGGGGCTCAGCCCCACGCAGGGGCTAGGCAGGCTGGCGGCCGCAGGCCTGGTTTTGGAGACCCCTCCCCAGGGCTCACCCTGAGCGCACGGGCGCTGCCGGGGAGCCCCAGGCCCGGGGGGGCTCTGTGGGGCGCAGGGTCCCTTCCCAGCCCCGGGACGGGGACAGAGCCACCGTTCCTGGGTGCCCCCGCTGCCATCGAGGTGCCCAATGCGGCCAGGGCTGCCGGAGGGGTCCGGATCCGGCCCCGGCTGCTCCCAGCACCGCGGCAGAGCCGGAGCTCCGGGAGCTGATTTACAGCTGCTCTTTTCAAATCTTGCCTGAATTTGCTCCGTTATGCAAAATGAAGTCTTGCCCTCTGCGCTCCCGGGAGAGGAGCCGCTTCCCCCCCGCCGCCACCACCGGCCCCTCGCCTTCAGCTTCCCGGCAATTAGAAAAATATCATGGAAAAGAGGAAAAAACTGGGCAAAAGCCACTGGCTGCCCTGGGCGGCCCCTGCGCTGGCGCTGCCCCGTGCCGGGGACACCTGGGGTCCCTCCATGGGGGGCTGTGGGGCGAGGGGGGTCCTCCTGCACGCAGCCACCACGGCGGGGACGGGCCCATGGGTGGCTTTTACACACGCGTGTCCGTGCGCAGGGGTCCACGCGTGCCCTTGTGGTGTCAGCGGTTGGGCCTTCCACGCCTGCGTGCGCGCGTGGATGCAAGCTTGGGGGGGTGGGCGTGCTGCGCGCGTGCTGCGTGCATGCATGTGCGTGGTATGCGTGCGTAGGCATGCGTGTGCATGGTATGCATGCGTAGGCATGCATGTGCGTGCTCAGCGCACATGTGTGCGTGCTGCATGTGTGTGCATATGCATGCCGGGGCGGTGGGGAGGGGGGCCAGGTGGGGGAGATGCTCCCACCGTAGCGACGGCGTCTGTAATTTATCCGTATAGTTTTTAAATTTGCAGGCCTGGCCAGCTCCCTCCAAAGGGCGGCGATCAATCAGCCGGGATATTGGATGGATTTATGGGCCCTTTATGCAGGAGGATCAATGCAATCCTGAAAAACCCGGCAATGTTTGTGCAACAAATTACGGCGGCTAGAGCATCTCCCCCGCTCGCCCCGGCGGGGACGGGGTCCAGGCGCCATCGATGCCGCCTGTGCCGCTCCCCCGGGGACGCCGGAGTCCCACCGCCACCACCCCCTCCGCCGGCTGATCCTAATGAGCAGCAACAGCAAATTAATTAGCCAAGCGGCGAGGGGAAGCCCGAGCGCTAATTAGGAGGCACCGAGGGCTGGTGGGGAGCGGGTGCCCGGGCCCTGGCTGCGGAGGATGTGAGGGGATGCCGAGGGTCCCGGCTGCCGCCAGCGGGGTCCGGGGGAGCCGAGGCTGGGGGTAAAAATAGCGGCGGCGAGAAAGGTCAGCCCCGGCGAGAGCGGCCACGGGGAGATGGGGAAGGACGGGGGGGGGTCAGGGCCGCATCCTGCCCTCGGCTCCCGTGCTGGGCCTGGCTCCGGTGCCTGGCGGCTGCCGGGGGTGGCTGGGCTTGGGGGGGCTCAGCCCGAGCACCGGGCGGGGGCCACGGCCACGGCAGGGACGTCCCCGGTCCTTTGTGACTGCACCGAGCCGTGCCTCGGTTTCCCCGTCCCAGCCGCCGTCGTTGGCCCCAAGCAGGAGCCGGGACGATGCTGAGGGCCACCCCGACGGGGACTGGCGTGTCCCCAACCGCAGAGCCGGCGGCGCGGGGGCCAGCGCCGGGAGCTGAGCACAGCGTGAGTCACGGGGGCCGGAGGCAGCCGGCAGAGCCGCGGTGCCGGGGCGCAGAGCATGAATAAATGCATCACGCCGCAGCCCCACGTCCCCGCCGTTCCCCCTGGAGCAGCCAGCGGGGCCGGCAGCGCCAGCACGGGGAGGGAGGCTTCGGCGTAGCCGTCCGGCGACTCCACGTTCACCATCTGCCTCTGCGGCCCCCGAGGACCCGCTGGCTCGTGCGGCCCCGCAGGGTCACATCCAGCGCCGGCACGGCCCCAGCGCTCGGTCCCCGAGCCCCGGTGCTGCCCGGTGCGTGCACGGCGCTGGTGCACGGCCCCTAGCACCCGGTGCATGGCACCCGGTGCCGGCGCATGGTGCCGGTGCGTGGTCGCCGGTGCCCGCCGCATGGCCCCCAACGCCAGCGCGTGGCCACCGGTGCCCGGGGGACGTCGCCTTTCCTCTCCCCGCGGCTTCGCTGATGGCTTCCCTCCCCATGGCCGCGGCGTGCCGGGACGGCAGACAGATTGGCGTGTCAGCGCGGGCCGCGCAGGCCGGGAGGGAGCCTTGTGCAAATGAATATAGATGGGCTGGAGGCGGCCGGGCGCTGCGCGCTCCATCCAGGGCATGTTTGCAATAAAGCCCCGCGCGCCGGGCCGGCCGAAATTGGATGAAAATTGTCCTTGAATGGCGACAATAAACCAGCAGCTGGGGTTGGGGGGGGATGCGAGGCTGGGCTGGGGGTGCCGCTCCCGGGGCTGTCCTGGTGCTGCTGCGGTGGGATGTCCGTCGGGACCCCGGTGCAGGGCCAGGGCGGGATGTGCCAGCACCGCGGGCCCGCTGCCGGGAGCATCGCCCATGGATGGAGCCCGTGGCGCCCCGGGGCCATTCGGGTGCCCCCCAGCCAGCTTTGGTGGGGTGGCAGAAGCGGGCAGAGCATCGCCTGCGTCGGGGGGGCCGCCACCACGTCCCCTTCCGCGGGCTCCAGCACCGGCTGGGTCACCTCCTGCACCCGGTCCCCGATCTGTACCCAGTCCCCGATCTGCACCCAGCCCCTGGTGTGCCCCCCGCCCTCGCCCTCTCCGCCCCAGCACCTCCTGGGCACCCCCAGCCCTCCCCTCCTGCCCCCCCGGCTCGTTAGCCAGACGCTAATTGGTGAGGAGGCAGCCAGGAGGTTGCTGGTAGGGGTTGGGGGTCTGGAGCCCCTCGGTAGCGGGGGGCTCAGGACACGGCGAGCGGGGGGCTCGGGGACAGGGCCAGGGTCAGGGTGGGGTGGCCCACCCGGGGCCAGCCACACCGTGCTGGGGCTGAGGGTGCTGGAGGGGGGTCTCATCCGCACCCCGAGTCTCCCCTGGGGATGATGTTGAGCCCCCCACACGGGGGGGGGGCTGCCCCACATGGGGCTGGATCCTGCCCTGGGGCTGAGCGCACCCACGGCCACCCCCGTCCGCTGCGGGGGGCAAGGCTGCACCCATGCCACTGCTGCGACGAGCTGCCAGGTCTCAGCCGGGGGGGGACCGCGGCGGTGGCAGCCATCGCCCGGCTCCGGGGGGGGATATTTCCCGGGAAGGGGCGGCCGGGGGATCCCGGGGGGGGGGGATTTACGTCCTCTCCTGCCTGCGCACCCCCCCCGCGCCGGCGGGGGCCCCGGTGGCAGGGCCGTCCGTCACGGCGTGCCGGCGCCTGCCGAGATGGATGGCTGCGGGCCGGCCCGGATTAATTCTCTGGACAAGTGGCATTTATTACGGATGCAGAGGATGTCGGGCGGAGAAATCCATCCCGGCTGGGCGGCAATTAGGCGGGTGGCCGGGGCGCGGGGGTCCTGCTCGCCCCCCCTTCCACCTGCCCACCCCCACCCACGCCAGCACCCCGGGTCCCCCCACCCCACAGGTCCCCCCCAGCCGCGGCGCGGGGGGCCGGGGGCTCCCTCCCCACGGTGCTGCCCCCCGCGCCGGCGGGGCCGGGGGCTCATTGCAGATTCGCCTCATGCCCACCTGAGCCGGGCGCTGACAAATAGACATTTAAATCAGACAATTAGCTGGCCTCCACCGCTGACATTTTTAATGTATTAATGTGCATCAACAGCTAATACATATAAAATTCCCCTAATAACAGCACTTGGGTACCGGGGCCGCGCCGCAGCCGGCGCTGGCAGTGATGTACGAGTCCGGAGGGACTCCGGCCCCGGCGTTTGCATTAATTACCAGCAAACTGACAAGGCGGCGTGACACGCGGGAAGGCGCCGGATGCCTTCAACCAGCCCCGCGGCCGGTTTTTCCGAACCCCAGCGCGTGTGCGAGCGTGAGCGTGCGCCCGGTGCAGGCGGGCGTGCAGAGGGGTGCGTGGTGCGGCCGCGCGCACACGCGTGCGTCCCGTGGGCCTGCGTGGGGGGATGCGGTGCCTGGGCTGCGGCGGGGGGTGTTGGGGTGGGGGGTGCTTTGTGCTGGGAGGGGGGCGTGGGGGCATGCGGGTGCGTCGGGACATGCGTGTGCATTGGGATACGTGCGTTCAGCAGGGCACGTGCGTGCATCAGGCCATGTGTGTGCATCGGGACATGTGTGTGCATCAGGGCATGCGTGTGCATTGGGATATGTGTGTGCGTTGGGACATACGTGTGCATCAGGGCATGCATGTGGATTGGGATACTTGTGTGCATCAGGATGTGTGGGCATCAGGGCATGCGTGTGCATTGGGATATGTGTGTGCATCAGGACGTGTGTGCATCAGGGCATGTGTGTGCATTGGGATATGCGTGTGTGTCGGGACATGCATGTGCATCAGGGCATGCGTGTGCATTGGGACATATGTGTGCATCGGGATATGCATGTGCATGGGGACATGTGTATGCATCAGGGCATGTGTGTGCATCAGGGCATGCGTGTGCATCGGGATATGCGTGTGCATGGGGACATGGATGTGCATTGGGATATGTGTATGCATCGGGGCATGCGTGTGCATCGGGATATGCATGTGCATGGGGACATGTGTATGCATCAGGGCATGCGTGTGCATTGGGATATGCGTGTGCGTGGGAACACGTGTGTGCATCAGGGCATGTGTGTGCATTGGGATATGTGTGTGCGTGGGAACACGTGCGTGCATCAGGGCACACATGTGCATGGGGACACGCGTGTGTCCCCAGCGCTGTGCACAGCCACGCACAGCGACCGGGGGGGGACAGCTCGTGGCCGGGGAGCCTCTGACCCCACTGCCTGCAGGGAGGGGTGGGCAGGATGCGGCCCCGGCTGTGGTCCCTGCGTGTCCCCGGCCACGGTCCCTGCGTGTCGCCGGCCACGGTCCCCGCGTGTCCCCCGCCGTGCTCCCTGCGTGTCCCCAGCCGTGCTGCCTGCACGCCCGGGCGGTGACAGATGCTTCAATTCGCAGGAAGCCTCCAAAAATCGATGCCTTAAACGCTGGTGGCCGGGGGCCGATCAATGGCACCAATTACACCCACAAACGGGTGCTCGTGGGGGGACTGGGAGAGCCCCCCTAACCCCACCCCATCCCCCCCCGGGCTGGGGCACCCCGAGGTGCCCCAAGGGCTCCTCTGCAGCCCCCCCGGCTCCGTGTGTTGGGGGGCACCTGGGGAAAGTTGAGGCTGCCGTGGGGGGCTCTGCCCCCCCTACCCCATCGACCGCCGGCCCTGCTCACCGAAGGCAAATTTGACATTTTTAAATCCAGATACTTAAAGGAATCGATTGGGATGCGAGACCCCCGCCCTCCCGCCATCGATGCTGCACCGAAACGGGGGGTGAGGTGGGGGGGGGGCATGGAACCACAGCCCCCACCAGCCCGGGGGTCCTGGGGGGGTCTGGTGAGGGGTCCAGCACCCACCCAGGCCGGGGTGCCCCCCCTCCCTGCTGAGGGTGGCGGGGCTCAGGGCAGCGGAGCGTGGGCGGGGGTCCGCTGGGACCCGCTGTCAGGGAGGCAGCCAGGCGCAGGGTGGGCAGCGCGGGGGGGGGCCGCTGTCAGCCCGCCCTGACGGGCAGCCGAGCCGGAGCAGGGGGGGGGCTGCCAGCATCCCCCACCCAAATGCCAGCATCCCAGGGTGGGGGGGCTCCCCAGGGGCCCAGGCACCCCCAAAAACCCGAGGTTTGCCCCATTGCACCCCCAAACCCATGCAGCCCCAGGGAAGCAGCGAGCGGGAGGCGATGCACCCCCAAAGCCCGTCCGGCTGCATCGCCTGCGGGGTGCTGAGCTGGAGCGGGGGGGGTTGCAGCCCCCCCAGGCCCCACTCCCGGTGCTGAGCCCCCGGCGCAGGGCGGCTGCGGGGCCGTTAATAATGGATGAGACCAAATTGGCGGCCGGCGGCTGGTTAATCCCTGCAAACACAGCGGCGGCGGCGCGGGCTGAGCAAACAGGGGCTGCGGAGAGTCCCGGGGGGGGGGTCAGGCTGGGAGGGGGGGCCCTGGCACCGCGGGGAGTCCACAGCCGCCACGCAGAGGGTACCCCAATACCAGGCACCATGGCGTGCCGGGGATGGCTGCACCCCGGAAGGGGGTTATGGGGCTGGGGGTGTCGGTGTGGGGCACCCGGTTCCCCCGCCCCCCCCGCCAAGGTCCCCGCACCGGTGCGGCAATGCCGATGCCGTGGCCTTTGGCCGGCGTCTTGCCGGGGCAAAGTCTGGCGGGGGGAGCGGTGCTGCCGGGAGCTCCGCAGGGAGAGGTGGGTCAGGGTGGGCCGGAGCCCCACCGGCGCAGGGTCTGGGGGCTGTGGAGGTGCATTGGCCCCAGGTGGGCTCATGGGGCCGTGGGTGGGCTCACAGGGTGCTGGGTGGGCTCAGGGGGCCCTGGGTGGGCTCACAGGGTGCTGGGTGGGCTCAGGGGGCCCTGGGTGGGCCCACAGGGTGCTGGGTGGGCATGCAGGAACCCAGATGGGCATGCACCAGCCCTGTGTGGGCACCTGGGAGCCGTGTTGGCATGCACCGGCCCTGGGTGGGCATGTACTGGTCCTGGGTGTGCACGTGGGAGCTGTGTTGGCATGCACTGGCCCTGGGTGGGCATGTAGGACCCTGGGTGGGCATGCACTAGCCCTGGGTGGGCATGTAGGACCCCGAGTGGGCACACACCGGTCCTGGGTGGACATGTAGGACCCTAGGTGGGCATGCACTGGCCCTGGGTGGGCATGTAGGACCCTGGGTGGGCACACACTGGTCCTGGGTGGGCATGCACTGGCCCTGGGTGGGCATGTAGGACCCCAGATGGGCACACACTGGTCCTGGGTGGGCATGCACCAGTCCTGGGTGGGCATGTAGGACCCTGGGTGGACATGCAGTAGCCCTGGGTGGGCATGCACTGGCCCTGGGTGGGCATGTAGGACCCTGGGTGGGCATGCACTAGCCCTGGGTGGGCATGTAGGACCCCGAGTGGGCACACACCGGTCCTGGGTGGACATGTAGGACCCTAGGTGGGCATGCACTGGCCCTGGGTGGGCATGTAGGACCCTGGGTGGGCACACACTGGTCCTGGGTGGGCATGCACTGGCCCTGGGTGGGCATGTAGGACCCCAGATGGGCACACACTGGTCCTGGGTGGGCATGCACCAGTCCTGGGTGGGCATGTAGGACCCTGGGTGGACATGCAGTAGCCCTGGGTGGGCATGCACTGGCCCTGGGTGGGCATGTAGGACCCTGGGTGGGCATGCACTAGCCCTGGGTGGGCATGTAGGACCCCGAGTGGGCACACACCGGTCCTGGGTGGACATGTAGGACCCTAGGTGGGCATGCACTGGCCCTGGGTGGGCATGTAGGACCCTGGGTGGGCACACACTGGTCCTGGGTGGGCATGCACTGGCCCTGGGTGGGCATGTAGGACCCCAGATGGGCGCACACTGGTCCTGGGTGGGCATGTAGGACCCTGGGTGGACATGCAGTAGCCCTGGGTGGGCATGCACTGGCCCTGGGTGGGCATGTAGGACCCTGGGTGGGCATGCACTAGCCCTGGGTGAGCATGCAGGTCACTGGAGGGGTCTGGCACAGGGGGAACAGCATGAACAGGGGTCCCTGACTATGCTCTCCATCCTGCAGGGCGCCGGATGCCGGGGCTGTGCTGGTGCCCGCCGGGGCGGTGACCCCCCTGGGCAGCCCTGCCACGCTGGTCACCGCAGCCGGGGGGGACGATGGCCAAGCGGCTGCTGGTGGCCTACGGGCTATGGGCGCTGGGGGGGCCGCTGGGGCTGCACCACATCTACCTGGGCCGGGACAGCCATGCGTTGCTCTGGATGCTGACGCTGGGCGGCTTCGGCGGCGGCTGGCTCTGGGACTTCTGGCACCTCCCGGGCTGGGTGGCTGCCGCCAACGGGGCCGGGGCGCCGGGGGACCGCGATGGCACTGTGCCGGCCCTCAGCCCCCTGCGTCTGGCAGGGCAGCTGACGGTGGGGATGTATTTTGGGCTGGTGGCGGCGCTGGGGCTGCCCTGGGTGCCGGCGCTGCTGGCGCAGCCCCTGGCCGTGGGGCTGGGGGTGCAGCTGGTCTCCTCGGTGGGGGACCAGACGGCGGAGGCACCCAGCGTGCTGGCCGCAGCCTTCCTCGCCTCCCTCCTCTTCCAGAGCCGGGTGCTGGCAGTGCTGCCCACCAGCCTGGCTGCCTGCATTGCTGCCCAGCGGCACCGGCGCTACAAACCCCGCGGGATGCCGCGGCCCCGGCTGGCCGCCCGGCTCTACCACCTGGGGCTGGCGTGCCTGGCCTTCGCCGCCCCGCTCGCCTGCCGCGGGCTCTGCAGTGCTGCCGGGGTGCTGAGCACCCTCCTGGCCCTGCCCCGTGCTGCCACCGAGCTCCTGCTCCTGCCCCTCCGCACCGGCCAGCATCTGGCAGAGGTCCTGGGCTTCGCCGGTGGCTCTCCGGCGCAGGATCGTGGCACCGGCTTCGAACCGAGCAGCTGGAGCGAGAGGCAGCAGCGAGCGTACGAGGTGCGGGATGCGGCGCTGGGTACCTGGGGTGGAGGGGGGATGCTGTGGTGGGACGCTGCAGAGGGATGCTGTGGTGGGATGCCGTGGTGGGATGCTGCGGTGGGACGTTGAGGTGGGACGCCGTGGTGGGACACTGCAGAGGGATGCTGTGGTGGGATGCCGTGGTGGGACGCTGCGGAGGGATGCTGTGGTGGGAGGGATGCTGTGGCGGGATGCCGTGGTGGGAGGGACGCTGCGGTGGGATGCTGTGGTGGGATGCTGCGGTGGGATGCTGCGGTGGGATGCTGCGGTGGGACATTGAGGAGGGACGCCATGGTGGGACATTGAGGAGGGACGCCACGGTGGGACGCTGCGGAGAGATGCCGTGGTGGGAAAGATGTTGTGGTGGGATGCTGCGGTGGGAGGGATGCTGCAGTGGGATGCCGCGGTGGGACGCTGTGGAGGGATGCTGTGGTGGGACGGATGCGATGCCATGGTGGGAGGGATGCTGTGGTGGGATGCCGTGGTGGGAGGGACGCCGTGGTGGGATGCTGTGGCGGGATGCTGTGGTGGGAGGGATGCTGTGGTGGGAGGGATGCTGTGGCGGGATGCTGTGGTGGGAGGGACGCCGCGGTGGGATGCTGTGGTGGGATGCTGCGGTGGGATGCTGCGGTGGGATGTTGAGGTGGGACGCCACGGTGGGATGCCGTGGAGGGATGTTGAGGTGGGACGCCGCGGTGGGACGCTGCGGAGGCATGCCGTGGTGGGAGGGACGCTGTGGTGGGATGCCGCAGTGGGGGGGATCCGTGGGGTTTGGCTGCTCCCATGCCCTGGGGGTGCAAACACCCTTTTTGGGGTCCCCTCAGGCTGCTGAGGGCAGACGCAGCCCCGGGGGTCCCGGCAAGGTCCCTGCCACCTGCCCAGCGCGTGCCTCTCGCTCCCAGGTCCTGGGCCTCCCGGCCGGCTCCTCCGCCGAGGACGTGCACCGGAGCTACCGGGAGCTGGTGAAGGTTTGGCACCCGGACCACAACCGGCGCCGTGCCGAGGAGGCCGAGAGGCGCTTCATCGAGCTGCAGGAGGCCTACGAGGAGCTGGCGGGGCCCAGGAGAGCGGCGGCGGGGGTGACGCCGCCGGCAGCCCCCGCCATGGCGGGGACTGAGAGCTGCGGGGGGATTTGTAAACACGAGGTTTCCCTCTTGGCTGCTGCTTCGTGCCTTCGCTCGGTGCGACGGGGGCCGGCGCAGCAGCGCAAGGCGTGCGCGGGGCCACCGGGAAACCATTGCACGGGGATGTCGGCAAAGCGATGGATGGCGGGCTGTGCGAACCGTCGCACAGGGGCTTGTGCGAACCGTCGCACGGCGATCCGCGCAGGCTGTTACACGAAGAACCCGCCAGCCCTTGCACAGCCGGTAGCCCCGGTGCCTCCCGGGGGAGAGGCGGGGCCGGACCGGGGCGGTGGGCGCTTAGGGCGTAGCGGGGCCGCGAACCCGCGCAGCCCCGAGCTCAGCCCCCGCCGCCCCTCGTCTTCGGCCTTTCCCGGAGGGCACTCGGGTGTTTCCGCTGCAGGGCGGTGGCTCTCGGCAGTTTCCGTCCACGTTCGGCGCCCGCCGCCCCGCCCCGCCCGCCCATCATGGGGGCGGGGAGGCGGGGCCTCGGCATTGTCGGATGCGATTGGCTCTCGGCGGAAATTGGCCACGCCTCTCTCGCGCGCCGGGGGCGGGAGAGGGCGGGGCCTTCGCAGTCGCGTCGCCTGGGCCGCTTCGCCATTGGCTGGCGGGATGCCTCCCTCCTCGCGCCCAGCCGCGTCTCAGCGCGCCCAGGGGCACCGCTCTGCCTCCTCATTGGCCAGGAGCCCTCGGCCCGGCCCCCGCTTCGCATCTGACTGGCTGGAGGAGAAGGAAGGCGGGCTGAGCCGGGCCCCCACCGCCTTCTCATTGGTGAAGTCCTCCAGGAGGGCGGGCGCGGTACGGCGGCCTCGCCTCGCCATTGGCTACCGGGCGGTGGCCGCGTCGCGATTGGCTGGCGCGGCCTGAGGGCTCCTGCCGGGCCGTGGCCCCCGCCCCCCTCCCCGGTGCATCGCGGCGGCCTGAGGTGAGGGGGGGGCGGCGGCGGGCAGGGGCGAGCGGGCCCCGCCGCCACGGCCGGTGAGTGCGGGGCGCCCGGGGGCCGCGGGGTCGGGCCCGGCCGGGGGAGCGCGGGCAGGAGCGAGGGGAGGGGGCGGGGGTGGGGGGAAGGGGGGGCGGCGGGGGGAGGTCGCAGCCGGGGGCCGGGCCGGGAGGGGCCTTGCGTGGGGTGGGGGTGGGCTGAGGGGCCTTGCGTGGGGTAGGGGGGGGCTGAGGGGCCTTGTGTGTGTGGGAGGGGGTGTCGGGAGGGGCCCTGCGGGGTGGGGGGGCGGCTGAGGGGCCCTGCGTGGGGTGGGGGGAGCTGAGGGGCCTTGCGTGGGGAAGGGGAGGCCGGGAGGGGCCTTGCGTGGGGTTGGGGGGCTGAGGGGCCTTGGGGAGGGGGGCGGGAGGGGCCTTGTGTTTGGGGGGGGGGCAGCTGAGGTGCCTTGTGTGGTGTGGGGGGGCTGAGGGGGCCTTGTGGGGGGGGAGTCGGGAGAGGTCTTGCGTGGGGAAGGGGGGGCTGAGGGGTCTTGCGTGGGGTTGGGGGGGGGTCTCTATGGGGGAGGGAGCAGCCAGGGGGGCTGGCCTGAGGGGAAATGGGGGGGCAGGAGGGGGGCTGTTTGGGGAGGGGGGTGACAGTGACAGGCGAGAGGGGCTGGCAGGAGGCCTGGGGTGCCCCCTCCCACCCCCCCAACCATGGGGAAGGGGCAGCCCGTGCTGGGGAGCGGGCCCGGGGGGCGGTGGGCAGGGGTTGCAGTGGGGGGACCCGGGGGAGGCTGCAAAAGGGGGTTGTGGGGGTTGGGCTGGGTTTTCAGGGGGTAAAGGGGGTGGGGGGGATGGTGCAGCCCGCGGCTCGCCGCGGCGGGGCAGCCTGCGGGGAGCCGGGGCCGGCGGGGCGAGCCGCGGCAGCGCGGGGCTGGCGTGACTGACGGGGAGCGGACGGTCAGGAGCGTTAATGCATTATTTATGCCGCAGCCGGTACACGTCCGCAGCCCAGCTCGCCCGTTGCTTCTACCCGCTGTCCTTCATCCCTGCCTCCGCCGTGCCTCTCCTCCTGTACCGACCTGGCTCGTAAATCCCAGGGGCAGGAATCTTCTCCCGGTGCACTTGGAGATCTTGCTCTGTGGCCTTTAGTTGTTACCGTGACACAAATAATTAACTAATGAGGAGGGTGAAAAGCAGGCTGAGTTGCAAAGAGGGAAATGTTATTTTTCCCATACCTCCACAGGGCTGTGGGCTTCGGCACACCTAAAGCCTGACTCCCCTTATTTGCTCAGGATCTTCTCCGTGAGAAAGCGAGCCAGCAGTAAGTTAGAAGGTGGCTTTCAGTGCCTGGTCCCCACTCTTTTTCTCCCGTGGGTGCTCATCGGTGCTGGTCTCGTTTTGTGCTTGCTGATCAGCTTCCTGAGCGAGCAAAAAGAGCTGTTAATGTATCCGCAGAGGGAGCTGTTGCAGAGAAGTTGTGACGCTTCCTTCCCCGCAGAGACGGGCCCTACGCCGTGGTTCCATAGGAAGGAAGGCGAAGAATAGGATTTTGTTTGGTTTGGAGAGGGGGGCAAAATCCTGTGAGGGATGTGGGATTTCTTTCTGAGGGTGCCTTAATGGTTCCCCTGGTGTAACCATCTTCCCTGGGTATAATGCTCCTCTGCGGAGGTGTGATGGTCCGATCAGTTCTCTTGTAAAGCAGCTTGCCATCATCAGGCTGTCGGAAGAGCTCGAGATGCGGAGAAATAGAAACAAAAGCTCCTGTGTGGGGCCTTTGTTAATTGATGGGAGGTAAACCTGGAACAATCAACAGAAAATTCCCCACCGACTACCTTGTGGGATCTGCTTCAGTGTCCCGCCGGAGCCTGGTAGCTGTTTTCGTGATTTTGAGCTTTTTATAATGATTACTTTTCACTAACTTCTGCGCTGCGTTTTCCCCGCTGGATGCTTCCATTGGAAAGCTCTGGCTGCCGCGTCTCTCGTTGGAGGCATTGTAGATCTTGAGGCCTTTTGCCTCGGAAGTTGCAGGTTGAGGGCGTGGAGTGTTTTGCCGTACTGTTTGGCTCTGGGACTTTGTGCTTTTTAAGCAGAACTTCGTCACACAAGCTGGGGGTGCCCCGTTATGCGGTCCGGCTGGAGCGTAGGCGTGAATCCAGGAGATTTTGGGACCTGGAGGAGGTCTGGTAGAGCAGAAAGGGCAGCGGGCATCTGCGTTTGGCGTGAGAGCTCCTTAACTCCTCGTGACTGTAGCCGGCACCGTGCTTCTGGCTTTCCTCGTCCCCTGCCCCGGGGAGACGGAGCGTGGGCGCGCGGCCTCGCCTGCGCTCGGGTTGAGGAGAAAAGGCAGAATCTTCCCCGAAGTGCCCGCGGTCGGTATTGACGCTGCCTCCTGAAAAGCGGAGGGGAAGAAGCGCGGGTCTGAGCCTGCTTAGACCTTCCCATGGTCGGGGAGCGCGGGACGTCCCCGCCGAAGCGTCACTCGGGTCCGTATCGCTCTCCCGCTGTCACACGGCGTTGCTCTGTGCGCTCGGTGCTTGGGGCCTCGGTGCTTATTTCCTTTATCGCGATACTCCGCTAATAACGTAGGTTGTGCGCGCTGGGCCAGCAAAGCGCGTGCTGCCCGTCTTAGCTCTCGGACACAATCTGCGTGGAAGTTGCGTGCGGCTTCGGCAGCTGGTCTGCTGTATATCACATATATGTGGCCACAGCGATGGCTGCTGAGGTTACTGTCGTTTCAGGTTTGCCAGATTAAATTCCTCTTGCAGGTATTGTCTAATGCATAAGGTTTGGGTTTTGGTTTTTTTTTTTTAAATTGTAGCTTACTCTTCAAGGGGCGTTTAAATATTTTATGATTTTTCCGAGCCATGTAACCCCTAAGCAGAAGGTTCTTGGTGGATTTAGGACAAAGGAGCTCTAAAGGTGGTTTGCAATCTGAAGAGGATATATAGGGACTGCATTTTTAAAAAATAATACGTCTGGCAATTAAAATATAGGGCTTATTTTTAAGGATATTTTCAAGCTCTGTCTTGGGATATCAGACCTGGAGATTAGCTACAATCAAAGAAAAAGCAGAGGGAGAGGGGAAGGTTTCTAGTAGGGCTGCAGTAATCCCGTTCACCCCATTTCAAGGGAGGTGGGGGGATGAAGGATGTTTTCACCACTTGAAGTGGGGCAACGAAAGGCGGCATCTTCTGCTGTATTTGCCGTTATTTTTTCCTTCCTTCGCTTTAAAAGCTTCTGATTTTTAGATATTTTGATAAAAAGTAAAATGAAATCTAAAAGGCGCGTGTTTATCCTCTTAAACACGAAACAATTCTTGGCAAGTCGCTGAGACTCTTCCAGATCACAATGCTGGCAAATACAATCTAAAAATAGTAGCAATGCACGCAAAAATTACACGGGACAAGCGTACACGTGCGAGTTTCCATTGCAGCTGTTCCCCCCGGGCAGGCTGGTTAGGAAGGGGTACAGAAAGCTGTGACTGGATGGAGGGAGGACCAGAAGGGAAAGTGCAAAGAGATCTTTGCCTCAGGAAAGCAAAATTTGGTGTCCCAACTCAACAGCATTTCGCTTCTGCCGAATCGCTCCGCTTGCATCGCCGCGTAAAGCGTCAGAAATCCCACCGGCAATTCCCAGTACCCGTTGATGGAAAGTGGGTATGGAAAACAGCGTGCCACCTGGAACCCCGCGCCGCAGCCCCCTCCTGAAGAACGCAAAACCCGGCCGTCTGCTCTTTTATCTTGTTTAAGTATTTGTAAACACTCCGGGTGGGGTTTTGTGCATCATCGGAATAGGTACGGGAGCATTTTGTCATCTGAAATCCGTAGTTTTACTTCTTTGTGCTGCCAAACGGTACACAATTGGCTTATAAGAGGTAGGTGTTTGAGAATAGCTAATGCCCAGTCGTGCTCTGCATAATGCATTTGGTGAAAGAACAATAAATGTGTGGATTTAAACAGAATATAGACAGCTAATTATCTCTGAGGTTAAATGTTCGGTTCATTCCTGAGGAAATACTGAAGAAAAAAAAAAAACCCCAAAGCCCAAGAGTGATATTAAGAAACTTTTTTTTTTTTTTTTTTTTAAAACCCTAAAATGGTTCTTTGTATTGTACAATTTTACGATCCTTCATCCAGTACCATGAAAGGACTTGTCCAGGATAGAAAAAGAAGCTGCTTTGTGCAGGCAGGGAATTGGCTGTGGGCGCTGGCATTAGACCTTCCCAGACCTGTGCTCGGAGAGGCGAGGAGGCCGGGCTCCTCCGTCCCCGCACGCTCTGACCGAGCCATTGTTTGGTGGAAGGAGCTTCTGGAAACCGATTGTTCCCATTTGAAAAGGGGGGGGAGGGAAAAAAAAAAAAAAGCAAAGAGAAAAACCCCCAAGTTACAGTCGGGCTTGTGCTGCGCTCGCTGCTGAACGGTGCGATCCCTTCCTTTTAGATGCGGGGTAATAAAGCTGCCTGGCTTTGATTAAAACCTTGGCCTGATGTGTTTCGTGGTCTGTTTCAGGGCAAAAAAAAAAAAAAAAAAAAAAAAACAGTTAAGTTCTTCGAACAGAAACGACTGAGGCATCTGTTGAACGTGAGGGATGAACAGGCTGATTTTGGTCTGCTGTAACTGAACAGGTATTTGCCGAACCCCCGCCAAGTCTCGGGGTTTTGGCGCTGGATGAATTCCCCAGGGATTCAGCGGCGATTTGGGAAAAACCAGGTTGCGCTTGTGCTGTGAGTCAGGGCTGGCAGCGCCCGACGTCGGGGTGTCGGGGTGTTCCTGTGCGCAAGCGGGCGCATTAAACCTGCTCCTCCAAGTTTTGTTCCATAACAGGTAGAGTAAGTTCCTGATTTTCTAGTGTAATTGTTGCCTTTTTGTTTTTTTCCAGGACACGCTATAAAATTGAGTTAATTCCCTTCTTGCGTGAGTGCATTACAGAGGGCGGGGGGGTCCAGTGCCGTAGGTAAACACCCGGCTCCTCTGAGGTGCTGGAGTCTTGGAAAATGGGGTTTTTATTTGAGAATGATTATAAATTACAAACAGGACAATTTATTCTACTGAAACGCTGTTGTGTGTACTCACAGAGACGACTCTTACGTGCTCGATCAACAAGATTAAAATAGCTTGGTAAGGGACTACTTAACTCAAAAGCCAATTAGCCAGATGCTACTGAACAGCGTGAATTATGCTCCAGCCGGGCGTGAGGCGGCGGCTGGGGACAGCCCACCGTGCCGCCTGCCCGCGATCCCCAAACCACCCTGGTAAAAACCCTCCCGAGAAGCAGATTTATTTATTTTTCAGAACTCCCAATTTCTCAGCAAAAGCATCTTCCATAGACTAATTTAAAAAAAAAAAAAAATCCAGACAAATTTCTCACTGTTTATCTTCTTTTCCTTCAAATAGGGAGCTATCGAGTTCCGAAAGTTTGCTGAAATAATCCGTCTAGACGGAGCGAGAATAGCACGGCAAGCTAACGCCGCGGGTGGGGGATTTAGAAGTCGTTTCTTTTTTGACTTGCCGTCTGTAAAATTTTGAGTGTTTTCCTTCTTTCTAAATTAGGTGGAATACGCGCTGATATTTGTGCATTTAATGGTAATGTGCGTTTCCAGTGCGATTTGGAAAAGTTTTATGTCGTCAGCTGAACGGCTGGCAGCTCTGGGAGGAGTTTGGTTGCTGTGTCTGTAACAGGAGGGAGCTGGGTTTCTGCAGGTTATATTGCTCCCCCGCCAATTCTGTTGGAACAACCATATTTTATTTTAATCCTGCAGGTAGATTTCTTGACGGTTTTGTACTGATGCTTTACAGTTTCTATAGAGGCGTTCGGTGCGCTATATAAACCTTATATTGCCCTTATCTGAAGGAGCTCGCCACCTATAACGAGTTTATCCAAACTTGCATTAACCTTTGCTATTTTACCAGTCTTGAAATTTCCACTTGGGTTTTAAAAACGCTTGTGTGTTTTACAGCCCTCTCGCGCCGATCTGTTTAAGGTTCCCGGCTAACAGCCGTGTTGAAATTTCCAGCCGATCTGCCGGGAGAGACGCCGAGTTAAAGGCAGGTCACGCAGCAGCCCGAACCCCGATTCTGACGTGAGCCGGCGCTGCTTCTGACTGTCTGGCTCTAGATTCTTACCACGGGGCGTAGCGGATGAAATATTAATTGCATCGTCAAGGAGTAAAGATTTACCATCTTATACTCATCAGCTGTATCAGTGGGGTTTTGTTTCCAGTCCATTATTTGACTACTTTTGTGCTTAGAATTTAGCTTGCCAAAGAGTCATTCGGAACCCGCTGTATGTTGTTTGTTTTCCCCCCCAAGACTTAATTATCGTTTGTTTTTCTCCTTTGAAGTGGGTAAAACTATATTTCTTGGGTGATAAAGTGCAGTGTTTTTCAGGCTTTTTGAGATTTCCCGATAACTTCTTTACTGGCAACTTTTTGGTTTTTTACAGCTTGTTTCTAGACTTTATTGGAATGAAGTGTTCTTGCGGTTATTTGCTTTTCAGGGATGTACGTGCAGAGGCAGTTTTTAAGTGTTCCTTTGTTTCACGAATTACATTTGAGACAACTTGAGGGGCTTCACCTCAAGTACTCTCAAGCGTGATGGTACGGGCTTTTGTCAGTACCCGTGTATTTCATGCGCTCCCTCCGGATTAAAGCATGCTGGTCTTTATTTAAAAAATGAAATTGTAAAGACAACTCTAAAGCATGGTTGTGGGTTTCTCTTTTTTTTTTTTTTTTTTTTTTTTGTTTGGTTTTAAAACTCTGAGCAATATATACCGAAGGCATTTAGCTCGGGTATCATAGGTCAGTGCGTGAGCGCTTTCCTTCTCCACAACCCGGCGTTATCTTAACATCACAGGAGATACCGGAGGTTCCCGGCAGCTGGATGGCTGCGCCGCCTGCACAGCGTTTCCTGGTTGAGGACACAAAGCAGTCAGGCAGGGAAGTGAAACTTGGGTGTAATCGTGCAAACCAAAGCGCGTCGCCCGCGCGAGCACGGCCGGCAGAGCTCGGAGCTCGACCTGCTGGCGGTCTCCAGGCGTCGAGCTCCGGGGCTGCGCACATCCCGATACGGCAGCTTAATCCTTGCGCTAAATTCGCCGGCTTCTCTATCTGTGAGCAGAGTTTCAAATGCCACAATTTTTAGGAGGTGGTATTTAGTGCCTCGAGGCATCAAAGCGAATGAAGGCATTTAATTCGGAGAGCTGAAGGCGGCGAGGCAGGAGTTTGTAACCACCTCTCGTTTTGGGACTCTGTTTGCAGGTAAAAAATTCTTTTGCACGGTCTTTTTTTGCGCAGACAGCGAGCGTTGACTCTGTCTCAGATTTAGATTGCTATGGTCACGGGTTAGAAATAAGTTTTGAACTGCTGTGTAGCTAATAAAGGAAAAATCTAATGATAGGAAGCGTCTATTTTTAAATCAAAAGAGGCTCGTTAGGACCCTGTCGATGAACCCTGGGGCAGTGCCGCCGGTTCTTGTGTTACAGCCTCGCTGCATTCCTCAGACTTGTAAACCATAGCCTTAAAAAATAATCCTGATCGGGGTGGACGGGAGTTGAACTCCTGATTATTTCTGGAGCAAATTAGACGTGTGTTTCTCAGTATTGTCATTGCATTTTCATGAGCGTGTGGGTTTTGCTCAAATGTGCAAGGTCTGATGTTTAGTAACATATTTTGTGTCTTCAGGTACGTGCGTTTTACATATTGAAATGGCAATTTTTTTCTGTGTTTTCCCGCCCCATTGTGAACGTGGCTTTGAGGTTTTGTAAATGGGGGCCAGATCCTTCCTTGGGGTTAGGCGGGTTTGCCGTGGCAGAGGGGTCTCTATTGTTTCCTTACCTTGTGTATCCTGTTGTTCTTTGTTTAACCTGTCATCCGACTTGATGTGGTGCCTGCTGCCCCTGCTTTCGCTGGCTCCTTAAATCAGGAGCGGCGGGAGCACAAGGAAAATACACGTATGTAATGCCACGTGGAGCTGCCCCTGCACCGTCTCGGGGCGGGGGGGAGGCTCGTGTTCCGTGCTCTAAAATAAGCAGCAAAAGTGTTTAAAATTTCTATGCTTTTGGGTGCTGGCAGCAAAGTGAATTTTGCCTTTCCTGGGATGCTGGTTGCATTAACACACAAGAGATCTAAGAGTTCTTGCTGTCATGAGTGTTGTCACCGAGTGCAGGAGCCACGCTCTCGGTCCAGCTTTTGCGTCTGTAAATGCTGGCGTTTGTGTAAACGTGGGTTTTTTTTTTTTTTATGATGGGTTCTAAACCTCCCTGGTTTTACTGCTTGCATGCTTAAGTGACAGTGTCTTACAGTAGCTTTGAATTAAGCCTGTTGAAACTGTACCAAGTCTGTAGGGATCTTGTTGCTTTATATTTAATGTTGCTTTTTTTTCCAGCTAGTTGTTTCATAAATACAAATTTTACTCTTAAAAAGCATGAGCAAGACGGCTCTGACAAGCTGGGAGACTCGAGGTACGCCTTGGCTAGTGCAGTAGCAATTTTCTTATTTCCTTTTTTTTTTTTCCTTCTTTCTTTTTCAGAACCTGAAACGACTGATACCAACTGCTGCAGTCAGGCTTCGTGACAAGAAGTTGCTTTTCAGAGGAAGGAGCTGGAGTGCTCTGCTGGCCTGTCAGCAGATTTCTGACAACTCCAGACCCCGTTTGCCCTTGCAGCTGGGATTTTGCCATCCCAAACCAGATATCTGCCGTTTTCCCGCATTGAAACAAGGCGGTGTGTGAATTGCCAGCTGCCAGCTACATTGCTCAAGGGCGAGGACTCTTATTTTTTTCCCCCTCCTGTATAGCTGGGCATTAGAGCAAACACGCCGAGATGTCTAAAAAGCAAAATACAAAAGGTAAGATGCATGTGGATGTGATATAATCAAATGCCAATAAGCAGCACTATTGATTCCAAAGTTATCAATTAGGAAGGGGGTTAATTGCTTTTGCTATACTCCTTTCAAGGCTGCTGATGTCACTTGACAGCTTATTGTCACTATCTTAGTGACATCGTATAACCTGTTGGGTTTTGTGACATTTTTAGTAGCGTTTCAGTTGTCCAGCTGGACAGTTCTGATTTCACGAGTTCCTGTATGATGCGAATATTGCACCACGTTCACAGTCAGACAACAGGAGAAAAAAAAAAAAAATTGTTTAGTAGTTGAAGAGTTAGGGAGCCAAACTTTTTTTATTTTACTGGGGTCCCCAGCTGGTTCACGACTTCCCCTCTTTGGCTACGGCCAGGATGAACTTGAGCGGCATCTGGGTCTCTGATGGAATTAACTCCACCAAAATTTAGTCTTGTTCCCGAGGCAACCCTCGTCCGCCCTCTCGGAGCGCCCCATGGACGCCGGGGTTTCGGGGCAGGCTTCTGTCTTGGACTTCCTCGCGCTGTCTGTGGCAACCGCTTGCCAGGAATCCAGTTCAGAAACAAGCCATGGAATCGAGGTGGGATAGCTCAGCTGGGGTCCTCGCCTCTTGGGGATGCGATTCAAACGAGACCTATTGAAATCTTTTTTCCTTCGAGATAGGTACAGAAGGGCAACGAGCAAGTTTGTGAGCGGCTTTTTCCCTTGCTTTGTCTCCATCGCACGGGCTGGTTTTCCTTTTTCTGCCGTCGCATGTTAAGTGGCGAAGCTGTTCTGGCGTCAAGCAGCTTATTTCAGCGAGGGATCTTATTTGTCGCGTGTGAAACATTAATTCCAAAGTGTGTGTGTGGTGGTGGGGGGAGTGGGGGTTGAGGGTTACGGTTCTCTTTTTATTTGAACTGACTACTAATTAATAATTTAAGGCGAATGGGTTTGACAATTCAAGTCCTCTACCTCAGGAGAAGAGCTTTTGTTCTCTGTAGATTTTTTTTTTTTTTTCCTAGCAGCTTTGGCATAGAAACGGTGTCTACCTGAGGAGCCCAGACATCCTTTGACAGCTAGATCCATACATGATTCGAAGCAATTAGTAACAGTTATGGAAATTGTTGTATAGGATAATTTCTGAGTGATTTTTAAAATGCTGTATTTGTATCTGTGCTCTTGGAAGCCTCAGTACAAGTCATTCAGAAATCGGCTTCTGTCTGATGCTGGAAACTGAGCCCAGCAATCGTTGCTGCTGAGCACACGTGGAGAGAAAAACGCCTTGAAACAGCAGAAGAGAATTAACGGGTCTAGGTAGGGGAAACGGCAAGCGAAATCCCTAGGAGGCAACTGGGGGAAAACACGGGAAGCTGTTGCTCTGAGGGAATTCAGGGGTTTGGCAAATCCCCAGCCGAACGAGAAAGCCAGCGCAATTGCTGCTCTCGGTGGTGTTCGGCAGAGTGTGTCGTAGAGAGAACCCGCTGGGAAGCGCTGGCACGTATTGGGTTCCTCCAGAAAAGTAAAGGGATCTTGGACATAAATATTTGACACCGAGCAGGAATGCAGAGTAGGCTTTAATTCGCTCCGCCACCGGGGATATAAAATATGCCCTGCTTTGTTAAGCAGGCTCTTCTCCAGTCCGCGCTGCAGTGGCATTGTGGACGTAAGGGAAGGTGAGAGTTAAAGCCGCAGACTCTTCTGGCTGTGCCCTGTCCTGTTTGGACTGTGATTGAATTTTCAATTACTACTTTTCTGCTGCTCTAGAATGTTAATGTAGTCAACAAATATTTTCCAGTCCTCTGTAAAAGGAGTGTACCTTGGCCAGGTAAGGAACGTCTTTCCGGTGTCTCTTTCCTTCTGAATGCAAAACAGAACCCTTTGCAGTGTAACAAAGGGCTGGTGAGAAGTGTTGAGAGGCGGGGAACGAGACAGACCTATTTTTAATAACGCAGCAGTTTTGAAACCGAATCAGAAGCCCACCTGTTTCTTCTTCTTAGAAGTGCCACAGAACAGAGCGAACACCTGAGCTATTCAGAAGGGTATTTTTAAGTCTTGCGAAAATGTATATGCAAAGTTTGGGCGCAGAATCGTGTTCTACTCCTGAATATTGCTGGCTGTAAATAACTCTTTACTCAAAAGATATATGCTGAAGAGAAAGCCGCTCAATCTCTGAACCAGTCATGTAATTATCCCCATTCAGAATCCGAATGCGTGCATCCACATGAAGGGCCACGTCTGTGTTATGCCGGATGGCTCATTTCAGCTTTGGTATATTCTGTAAGGGATAATTTAGAAATTCAAAGGAATAGAAAATTAAATATGGAATAATAATGAACTGATGCCAGGTCTCTAAATAAATACTTCCCCAGCGTCTAGTAAGTCTGTGGGTTTGCCACTGTCTGAAACGATCGTGGATTCTTAGTGCTTCTGTTTTCCCCCCAACACGAAGCATGTGCGCTCCCTCTCATCCCCCCTTCTGACTCGATTAATTGGTTTGAGTGAAAGCAGCCACCAGGCTCAGGAATGACTGGCAACCCCAGGATACAAAGCAATCACATAAATCTTGGTTCCATCGGACATTGGCCATGGTTTTAGGCATGCAAGGTTCCTGAATAAAACCGCGCTCGGGTTCCTACTCATCTGGATACCTCAAGGAGCTGTTTCAATTGATGGAAAACCATCCTAGGTGAATTTGGTAAAGGCGAAAGGTCTTTGGTATCGGTCGCTGGGAAGGGAGGGTTTCAGCTGGAGCGGAGTTAGGTAGCAGGGAGCCTGCACACCAGAGCATTCACAAAACCCCCAAATGTGGGAGAAATTTTGTTTTAAGCTCGTACTTTGTTTAACAACGCATCAATCAAGCAGAAGATATGGCTCTGCAGAAACCAGGCTTTGCTGAGCGGGGTGCTTGCAAGCTATTTGCTCAGTCTGTGTCCGGATAACTTCTGGTAGAATCGGCAAACCGGGAGATTGTGGCGTTACTCTGCAAGGCAGCACTTGCTGTGAGTTATGTTGAAAGTGCACAAGGGTGAATATTGAGCGTGTGTTCTGTAACCTGATAAATCGGATCTTGGCTTGTGAGCAAGCTCGGGTGCGGTACGAGGATGCGGGCAATGTCAGGAATTCATGGGAACTTCAGCTGCATCACTCTGCCGAGTGCGATGCTCTGGAAGTGCCGCGGGTTTAATTGAATTTTTCATTTCTTATGCGTAGATGGAAATTAGATGGCAGGGGGAAGACAGCGTCCCGCAGTTTGAATTACCTTAATGGTTCTCTGTTTGGCTTTTCTGCCTTAGCTCCTCCGAAAGCTGGTTGCCTTGCTTCGCTGCTTGCGTGTCCAAAGCCGCAGGCGGAGCAGGTTCAAGCTGCGGCTGTGACCGTGGCCGGGACGTGGCAGCGTGCCTGCCTCGGCTGGACCGGGCCGGTAACACCGCGGGGGCAACCTGACCTGCCGCTCCGAGCGCTTCCCCTGGCCCTGGGAAGCAGGACGGGTGCTTAGGAGAGCTGTGTCCGCACCAGTCCCTGCCTCTGTGGCAAAAAATACCCGCTTTTTGCGTCGGGCAGAAATACCCAGTTTTAGCAGCGTAACTTTGGGCATATTTTAGTTGATTTGCAAGAAGTTCATTATTATTCCATATTTAATTTTCTATTTTCCCCCCCACTCTTCCAAGCCCTTAAATTAATACGGCCTTATATTGGGAAGGTAGCCTGCATTAATTCAAGGGCTAACTTTCCGTGGCCATCCAGCTGATCAGATGCTTCCGAGATCGGATGTCTGGAAGGTTTAATTTGCTCACCTCAGAATGAATTCCCCGAATCGCGAGTCCATCTCTTGCCTGCGTAGCCATATTCTATCTGAAGCACGGCAAGTTTTTTTTTTTTCGTAATTACACCCTGGTGATTGCTTTCCCATATCGGGTTTGGACCGAGAAGGCTGTGTTGCATGCTTGGCCCCTTGTTTGAGGAAAATAAGCAAGAAAGGAGCGTTTCTTGTCACGACAAGACTCTGACGGGCAGCTGCCACCTCCATGGGCTGGCTGTGCGCTGCAGGAATATCACAGGGCTGTCCTTGGGGCATTAAAATAGTTTCCACAACAGCTGATTGAGGTAGCAAGCCCCGACTTTCCTTGCTGCCTGGGCGCATTCAGGGGCAGAAAATGAGTGAGTCCAGCTTAGTAACCCCGCAGACCCGCTCAAATATCTTCACGTATTTTGGGGAAGGAAGGGCTTAGCGTGGGGTGTCGTACTGATGTTCTTCCCCTTGGATCATGGAGAAAGTTAGTGTTTCTGTGTAGTTTTTTTCTGATATCAATGAAGTATTGTCTCGACGGCAGGAAACCAAGGAATATTGATTCTAGCCCCAGTTTAGTCCTTACTTCTCTCTAATTTGTGAGGAGAGAGCTTAGCGTTGGTACCGCTGTTGCCTGTTAGCAAGAACTGTTCTTACAAGGAAAAAATAGCAGTATGCGTTGATGTAATTTGTAAGGAAAAGCACGACACGTGAGAGATGTGAAACGCAGCCTGTGGTGCTCTGTTTGCTTCAAGTGCAGTGCCTGACGCCCTGGGAGCCCTGAAACCACAGAAAAGCTCCCATGGATGCAATCTCCTATGTATCACTTTTCCGGAAATCCTGATTTTTTTTTTTTCTTCTTCTTCATTTGTGAGTACTTTGGTATGACTACAAGCACAGACTGATAGAATAATGATATTCTGGCTTCTTTGCTCTGTCCTGGGAAGATACATTAATTCCTGTCCAGTCACCTCTGCAGTCCTGGGCACAGACACCTCCCGATTCTCACAACGCAGGGACTGCTGAAGATGCTTGTAATTAGAGCAAATTGGCGATGCTCTGAGCGAGCAGCGAGGTGCCATTTCTTTAAGAGCTTTTTATTTCACATTAGCTGAGGTCACCCGCGCTATCCCTAGGAGAGCTGGCGCGGTTACCGTTGACCTGAAAAGCCACAGAGTCTATAAATGTTTCACGGTTTAGCTGAATCTTGATTGCATGGCACTTTAAGCATATACGCTGTCCGGTTCCCCAAAGCCGGCCACCTCCGAGTGTGCTGGCCGGGGCAGGAGGGTGAACCTGGCATTTGGAGCGGGATTTTATTTTATTTTATTCTATTTTTTTTTTCAATTTCGTATGCTATTTTACTCTGCAAACTTTTCCGTGAGCTGACGCGTGGGTGTGGTGGGGATGACGTGCTGGAGGGGTTTGGAGGAGCTAAATGCATACGTGTAATCTTGGTGTATGCTTTCATGAAGCGTGCTCTGTGACACCGGCTGGGACGGAGTCTGCGCGGCTGTCGGGCTGGTGCTTTTAGTTCTTTTCTGTGTCTCCTTTCGAAATGACCGCCTGCCGTGGCTCAGAAGGGAGCCAGGGCTCAGCTTGGCTTGACCTGGGGGCTTGAGGGGGAAACAGCGGCCCCTGTTTTGACCTCCTCGAGGTGGCGGGTGTGAAGCTGTTTTTATTTGGTGTGTCCCAGGGAGCAGAGCAAGCATTTGTTAGGTCTGTAGTTTTAATTCTTGCGCGTGTTTCCTACAGAAAGGACTAATTAGTGGAGTTGCGGGAGGAGCAGATTGATATTTGGTAGGGTGGATTCCTCCTGGCACCGCTAGTGTTTCTATTTAAGAGATCCTGTGTTATTAGTCCAATAAATAGCACTGAAACACAAAAGTAAATGATTTGGGATGAATGATTTCTTACCACCTCGTTTTTCTGGAGGATGCAGTTATGAACAGAGAAGCAATTAAGGCTGTTGGCGCTGTCTCTGGGGTTTATCCCATCAAATCAACGGGGTAGCGCTGCATGGTGTATGTTTTAATGCAGCAGATCCGTCTGAGTGTCTGACTGACTCGTCATGTCAGACATGACATGCATAGTCTGAGCCCTGGCTTTGGGAAGGAGCTTTCCTTTCCCACAAGGATGTTAATTCCAAAATCCTGAAGTCACTGGTGGCCGCCAGACTTCTGTCCACGTGGGCGTGAGCATTTTAAATTCTGTCCCTTCTTGCAAATACCCACTGTCACAAGAGACCTGAGTGCCAGCAGCCCTTTTAATGATGCTTGGGAGTGCTCAAGGGCAATATCAAATGGATACGGTGTAGTCTCCGTTGCATAATTTTAGCATGATAAACATTTTAACGCTGGGAGGACTTGGGCCGTAGCGAAGCAACTGGAATCTGGAGAAGCGGCTCGGAGCGAGGTGCCGACAAGCTCCCGACCCCTGTAAGACCGAGCGCAAATGGAGATGTGGGAAGGGGATGGGATTGAGTAGCTGAAAATGCGCTGCATGGGGGAGCTGAACTTCATCTTTCCTGGCACCTGGGTCCTTGGTGGCTGCTCTGCAATGAAGATTTTGAAAAAAGATTGCTAATTCTCACTCGGTGATGGGAGTCTGAAAGCCATTTACAAGATTAAGGACCAGAAAGTTGGCAACTTGAACTTCTGTGAGCTTGGGAAACTTGAGAAAATCTTGCTCATGGGGCTGAGACGGGTAGGGACGGCGCGAGGAAGAATTTAACCGTTCATCTGTAGCCTTAATAAGAGGCTGACCTTTCCATCATGTTCACAATTCTGTCACTGTATTTGGAGGCATCTCAGTTTAAATGCTACATCAATGTCTGGGAACCGCAGAAGTCAATGGTGTGTCTCAAAATCGCGTACGAGTTATTTAGAGGAGGTGAGGGAAAGAACATGAATCAGCAGCTTGGAATATCAGCTGAGCTAAAGCAGAAAGGGCAGTGACCGAGCGAGCGTCCCTGCAGAGCACCCTGGCCTGCCGAAAGCGTCCCTTCCCCCAGGCAGTCCCCAAAGCCACCGGGCAGCGGCCGCTGTAGAAACCCACCTGAGAAGCTTTGCAGAAGAACCGGTGGCCTTGGGCTTCCCTGACTCTGTGCAGGGCTCGAGGCGTCAAAGCACACGCAACCAAAATGCCCTCCTAGGAAATCTGCTTGCGGCTTTGTGCGTGCGGCTGAACTCCCTGGGAAGGGGTTGGTGGTGCAGAATAGGAATGCTTTAAACCTCTGGGGTCCTGCCGTCGGCCCCTGCTCGGGGACACATGTTCTTCCTGAGACCGAATGTGGCTAAAATACCGGCTTGAAGTATGTTCTGTCATAGTAAAACACATCTATGAACAGCTATATCCCTTTTCTTTAGCGACCCTGAAATTTAGCCTGCTCAGACCTTTGGTAGGAGAATCGAGCGCGAATTTGTGATACCGGGCGCTCGTAAGGATCTCTCGGTGAAACGGTAGGGCCTGCAGATTTATGCGACCTTTGCTCGCTGGCAGGGAGCAAACCTGTTGGTGATGGCTGTCTCGATTATGGGTCTCTTTTGGAACATATAAGCATTACCTTGGAGATTATAGCTGGCAGGGAACACAAGCTGCTGGATCTTCAAACCCATTTATCAGTCTGCTTGCCATTTGTACCTCCAGGTGGAGGAAATTGTTAACCACACTGCTCGAAGGCTCCAGCGCTTTTGTTAACTCTTTATTGCTGGGCTCGGTAAAAGGCTAATATGGAAATGGAGGAGCGGTACGGGTGTGGACTGCTTCAGCAATCTTCTGTTTCGCATCGGCCCCATTGGGGCTTGTGTTTTTTGGCTTGCGGTTTTGGTCCATGGTTGGTTGGTTTAAACTGATCCAGAGCCGAGGAGTGAATCGGCTTCTTGAGTGCAGTGGGGGGAGCCACTGGCAAACCAGGTTGGGGTTACCTGGGCTAAAAAAAATATGGTCCTTAAACAAGGCTGGAATATCATAACATTTTAGTCTCGGCAGCTAATAATCCTCTGCGAACCATATGACAGAATTAGCCAGCGAACACCGTACGTTTGTAGGATTTCAATTTTCTCCTTGGCAAAGTAACAACGCAGAGCTGACCTCTTGCTTCATATCTTTCTGAATGTCTCTCGGTGCCTGTTGTTCTGAAGAGAGCTTCCCTCTCCTTTGTCTTCACAGATCCGTCTGGGTTTATTTTTGATGTGCAGTCCAATACTGTGATGGCCCAAGGAGGAACCTTTGAAAACATGAAGGAGAAGGTAAATGTGTCTTCTGAGACTTTAACTCACCACGCGCCGTGGAAGAGCTCCTGAACGCTCTATCTTCATCTCCTCTCTGAGATGAAATATGTTTCTGTCTGGGAGCTAACCGCAGCTCTGTCAAAAGCAAAATTTTATTCAGGCTAAATCGTCCTGGCACATTAAAGTTTTATAAGGAAGTCATCGTTTACGGTTTTTAGACTGCTCGCAGAAGGGTTGCTCTGGGCTCCGTGTGGGATAAAGCGAATGGTTTACACGTTACCCCGTTTTCTTCCCTCTAGATCAGTGCGGTGCGTGCAATAGTCCCCAACAGGAGCAACAATGAGATCGTCCTTGTGCTGCAGCATTTTGACAACTGTGTGGACAAAACGGTGCAAGCCTTTATGGAAGGTAACTGCGGCTGGTTTCTTGGCGGGGTTTGTGGCTTCGTAACCCGTACGTACTGTGTTTATGGGCCTACTTCAGAAGCAGCGATAGCCTTTGCGCAGAAAGGGCTGCGTGCAGTAAGTACGCCAGGTAGTAGAAGCTTGTGTAGCTGCTCAACATGTCCAAGTAGACTCTATCCACAAAGATAACTAACGGATGATTCTCTTCCCAGATTTTAGTTGGTGTTTGTTCAACTAGGGGTCAGGGCAGAGATAAGCATTTGATAGCTCCTTAGGTAAAGGAGGTTTGATACTCAATTACAGAAACTCTTGTTCCTGTGTACAAAATGGGAATGTCTTCAGCTTCGATAGCTGCTGTTTGTACTTTGAAACCTGGCTCACAAACCTCCTCTTGGGTCTGGCTGGCATGCTGCATTAGATGAATTTTCCGACCTTGGAAAAACAGGCTGTTGCTGGTGACAGTGCCTGTCACTTTGCAGCTCTGATTTCCGTGCTGGCCATCCCTGACAGCGGTGCTTTGCCTCTGGCCTGCGGAAGGTGTGACAGCTCTTCCTCAGACGGTGGGCACCCTGACACCCTCAGTGTCTCTGGGGCGGAGAAGGCCAGCAGCTATCTGACCTGAACGCAACCTTTGAGTTCAGAACATGCTCCAGCAGGGTTCCAAGTACCTAAACCTTTAGTATGACAGAGCCAAAGAGAAGATTTTTTTTTTTTCCTTTTTTTTTTTTTCCTGGAAAGATTTGGCACTGTGGTGTAAGGGAGTAGCCCCGTTCAGCAGTGTGTTCCCAAAGCAAAAACGAAACCGATCCTTTTATTACGTCAACTAAGAAAATCGCTACTTAGCTGCAGGAAGTGTTACAGCTGGCTCCAGGTATGGAGGCACTTCCACGTGACCGGGAAAGAACTGGAGTGGATGCCTCGTCCACTGCTCATTGCTGCGTTTTGTTTCAGGCAATGCCAGTGAAGTACTGAAAGAATGGACTGTAACAGGCAAAAAAAAGGTAACGCTTTCTAAATGTACTTTGCTAAGGCATTCATCTTTTTAATTTGAGGCTTTAGACTGCAGGGAACAGTAGGCATTCCTCAGGATTTAAATGGGAAAAGAAACCGAAGAGCAAACGTGTATATTGATGTTAGCAGAACTGATGCACGGAGATAATCGCTAGGTTATCAGGTGCCTTGCTATTCAGGGCAATGATTTAACACGGTAACTTCAGTGCAAGTTATAAACATCATCTTCTTGCCGCATTTGCACTTAATTTAGTTGTCAGACACATTATGCCGAATGTAGCATCGAAAAAAAGGGTTCTAAACTTTCTGTCCTTGCAGTGGCTTTTATGCTGCTGACCCTCTACAGGACCCCTAATCCGCGCACACAGCCCCACACTGAAGTAAATCTTTATCAGGTCCATTTATTTCAACAGAGCTCTGTAATTCACTGTTCAGATAGTCATGCTGTTCCATTTTTCATCGGTAACCTTTGAAGCTGAACAGTTGCGCTTAATGCTGAGCTCTGTGGAAATATATTTCTTTTGTCACGTAAGCTTTCTCGAGTGTTTCGCCTAGCTCTTTGCTCAGACCTCTGTGAAAGGGTTAAATAAAGATTTGCAAAGTTTCAGCGCTTGATATTATAATATCTAAATCCACCAGGACAAGAATAAAATCATAATTATTCAAAAGGACTCCTTTGAATACGTGAAAAGCTCCAGTGTGAAATGGAGAGGGGGGGAAAAAATGTGACTGAACAGCCCCGTGTTGGGAGATGAGGGAAGTTTTATCGGAGCGAGGTCTCGCGGAGCACCCTGGCAGCTGCACCTTGCCAGCGAGCACCCCGAGAAGCGACCGGGCCGGTGCTGTGGGTTACAGCCACAAACCGCTCCGCTGTTGCCCAACAGTTACGCAGCCTTCATCTGATAACCAGCGCGTTGCTCTTGTTGGCACACCATCCGAGAGGATAATGTATTCGCGCCTCATTAATGCCACTATATCTGTCCTCATTGTTGACTAAATCCCTCCTACTGTTAATAGGATCAACAGCCAGGCTGGCTGGAAAAGCATTTAATTCAGCTACTTTCAACCAGTAAGCATAAGCTTAATTTTCCCTTCAGGAATTAAGCTTAACATTTTTTTTTTTTTTTCCCCCCTTTGTGGTGTGGATACCTAATCCTTAGAACAAGAAGAAGAAGACCAAACCGAAACCGCAAGCTGAATCAAGCCCTGGCCTCCCAGACCCCAGTAAATTGGTGTCCACTGAAGAGGAGCAGTCAGCAAACTTGGAGAAGGGTGGAATTAACGGTTTCCATGTCAACGGCTGCGCCCACGACACGGAGTCTGTGGACTCGCTCAGCGAAGGTTTGGATGCACTTTCAATTGATGCCAGAGAGCTGGAGGATTGCGAGTCTGCCGCGCCAGACATGCCTGATAGAACAGGTTAGTCTCTGTAACGTAGCGCAGGAGACGGGCACCGAGCGTTGAAAAAGCAGAGGAGCTGCCTCCTGCTTTTTTGTGTTCCTTCTTTGTTTTGGGTCAGCTTTGAATAGTGATTTGTTTGGATGGCTCTTCAGGAAAGAGCAGCTCACCTTGATTTCTGATTTTTTTTTTTTCTTGTTGTGGTAAAGAGGCGTTCACTGTTCTGCTGTGCTCTTTGCGTTCCCCTTTAAACAAGTGTGCTTTTCTACAGCAGTGCCTGAACTAGAGAATGGAATAGCAGACTTTGACACAAAATCGCTCATCATGCATCCTTCCCAGAGCCCTTCGTCTCTTAGACAGCGGCCTGAGCAGAGGAGCGCTAGCAGGTCTCTGTCCAGATCAGCAGCGAGCAATTCAACTCCTGCGTCCCTGTCTGTAACGCGGCTGGAAGATGTTCCAGTTTCACCTGCAAACAAGAAGCTAGGTAAGGCCCTGAGGGTCTGCGCGCTCTCCGATGTCAGAGCGGGTTGCTGCTGGCCAAATTCTCACCGCCTCTGCTGTGGTGTCACTGACAGACGCAGTGGTGAGGCATACTGGACTTTGATTTTAATGCAAGCTAACATGCTGCTTATTATCTGGCCAGTAACTTGCACTCTACTCCTCCTCTTCCCTACGCGCAGCAGGAATCTTGACAGCAGTTTAGATGTAGTGCCTGGAGCAGCAAACCCATATGTGTGAGAGAAGCAGGGGAGGAAGCAGCCAGTCTCGCTGCATACGCTTAGCCCATTCTTCTGTGCGCTCCATCACAGAGCCTTTAGCTTGTTTCTCATCTTTTGTGAGAATTTGTCGAAAGGCCAGAAGTTCGGACCAGCCCCGTTACAAGAAGTGACAGCCTCCTTCCACTGGATTTTTTTTTTTTCCCCTCTTTCATGTGCTTTCTCCACGGCTGAGTTCTTATGCTAACAAGTGGGGACAGGAGGGACCTCAGAGCCCTCGATTGTGATCGCAGTTATCGGACTTAGCTTAGGGAGGAGAGGTGGTGGTAGTTCACCTCCTTGCTGCATGGGAAAGCTGTAACGAGTGGTTGTTAATGCAGCTTGGCAGGGGCCAACTGCGCTCCCGCAAGCTCCAGAGAGCGTGGGCAAGGTGAGGTAGCCTGCTGGCAAGCTGAGGCCTGGGGACTAACCTTGGCCATGATAACCAATCCTTTCAGTTCCTGATTTGAGGAAATAGCCTTAATTTTAGTTTCTGAGATAATTCCCTTCCCCAGGCAAACAGTCCTTTCATATCATGTAGTGATACGGTGTGTTGGTCTTTGGGGTAGACCGCATTTCACTCGTCTCCAGTCCCTAGCACAAAAGCAACTCAGAGATGCAATTGATTTCTCTCATGTATTTGAAAATGTGGAGGGACTTCCCTGCCTATAGAAGGAAATACTACAAGCCTTGGGAAAACTTTAAGAAAATCTCTCAAACTGTCCCTGCTGAACCTAGGGCCTTTGTAATAGGGAAGGGAAAGAAAAATTTAAAGCCAAGCAGTGTATAGTTTTAAAATAAGAGGGAAAGCCATCTTTAGATTTATCCCTGCTGGGAGGATTTAGCAGTGTGATTGACGTGGCTGTTTGAGTTCACTCTGTCTCTTGGTAGGTTCTAATATTGAAAAATCAGTGAAGGATCTCCAGCGCTGCACCGTCTCACTGGCTCGGTACCGGGTTGTGGTGAAGGAGGAAATGGATGCTTCCATTAAGAAGATGAAGCAGGTCTTTGCTGAACTGCAGAGTAGGTAAGTTGAATGTAGGGACAGAGCCAGGTGTTAAGGCTTAAGACCAATACATTTGGAATAAGACTTCAGCTTTCCAATCAGGTTAATGACTTAATTGTGTTTGCCCTACCACCCAAGCGCTGTTCTTCAGCGTCTGGGAGGTCGGCATGTTGTAAAGAATAAACCCGAGTCTAAAGTCCCGTACTCTGCAGTTTTTAGAAACCGCCTTTGTGGGCAGCTTTGCAAGGCCTGCGTTCGAGCTGCCGTCCCACACGTGTGGTGGGATGTTCATAGACTGCTCAAGGCTTTGGTGTGTCCATTGGGGTCTTTGAGGAACCGTGGCTCCGTGTCTGTACGAGGCCATCATAAAGTCATTTTAGACGCAGGTAATACGGGGAACCCGCCAGGTAACATACTGTCAGTTAGGTACTAATGTTAGCTGTGCTGGAAGGAGAACTGTTGGGAGCTCAGGGTGCAGCAGTATGTGTCTTTTAAAACAAACATTCGTATTTGAAATCTTCAAATGATGGTTGAATATAACATGGAAGAGAGGGATCCATTTGAAGGTATAAGTACACATCAAAGATCATCCTGTGCGGCATTGCTTCCCCCATTTTAAGCCAAGCTCTTAGTACTGTGCATGGTGTTCCCTACGAGTATAATCGAGTCTTTTTTTTAATGAACATCTTTATTAGTTTGGATGAGTGCTTTAAGATGATATTCCGAAAGGCCTAACATCAGATACACTCGCTGTCTTGGCTGATTGAATCTATTACTGAGAAATTGTTGGTTTTGGTTATACAAATATGATTGCTCTTGATAAAGAGATATTCATAAGGAACTTAGAGTTCTCAGAGTTCTCCTTGCCTGAAGTGAGTAACATTTGACAAGTAACTAAAATGCTGCTATCGTGTCGAAGGATTAAAGTAGATATTTGGCAGACTTGCAAATCTACGTCAAAAGCTGTCTATGTCTGAAAACTGTATGTGGCCTCAAAGCTGCGAGTGTTTAGTGGTAGTGATGTAGAGAGCTGTATTTGGAAGCCTTTTAGCAAATTTAGTTGTTCAGCGTGGACTTTTTCTTGTGCTCCTACTTGCGTTGAACTTTGCCACCAGGAAGTGTTCTCCTGAAGTAAGTGGAATGCTGTCCTGGGTTTAAATTTAGCGTGTGCTAAAAATACTGACGTAAATGTTTATAGATGACTTTTAAACTTACCTGAGGAGACTTGACCAAACTGGGGGGGTAGGGTTAAAGGTGTCCGTGTGCCCTGACCTGCCTTTGCATGCTAAGAGTTGTGGTCTCCAAGCCGAAGCTGGATGTGGAGCTCCCAGCACCTCCCGCCTTTTGGAAAAGCTGTGGTGTAAGGGGATTTCCCTTGTCGATAGCTGAGGGATTTGTAGCCCTAATTCAAGTTTGGGTTTATGAATATTATTTCTTAATTTGTTAGTGGCTTTGTCTACTGATTCAATATTATCACTGTATATGGTGGCTTTTTGTTGTTAAGTTTTTTTTGTCTGCCTCTCTGTACAGTTACATTCTGTCGAAACCTCTCCCTGGTATGGAAAATGTCATTCTTTTGGCTACCGTGTCCGGTTCCGTATAAGTAATTCCTCGCCCTTTGACTTACGTTATCATCTGCAAAACGCTTGCGTCACGTTCGGAAAGGTTAAAGACTCAAGTCCAGTCCTGCAGCATTGCTCCGATAAGCTGAGCCGGCAGCGGGTGAAGCAGGACGTGCGGTTCCGTGAGCGGGGAGGCGAGTGCCTGCCTGGAACGGGGCCACCGGGAACCTCCTTTGACAAACGCCGAGTGAAAGAGCTGCCCAGCAGGATGCCAGGGCTGCGCGATTGATAAGCGGTGACTGCAGCCGGGGCCGCTTGGCTCCGCAGAAAGAGATTCACTTTCCTTTTCCCGAAAGTGATGCAGTTGCCCATGAGCCGAGGTGTAAATTGTACCTTCGCCTTTTTTTTTTGTTGTGGTTTTTTTGTTTGTTAGTTTGTTTTTCCAACTCCCTTCGTGACCCAGAGAATAATTAGTGTGTTTTTAAATCCTGCGGCGCAAGGCGCAGGATCCGATAGTTAAATCCTCTTGCTGAATTGCCTCTCCAGCTGGCTTTCTAGCAAAGGAAAACCTGGTTTTTAAAAGCAGGTTTGTTCAACTGAAACAGGATATCTAAGTAGTGAAGCTTTGACTGGTTTAACTTCTGCCTGTCAGGGCTGGCCTTTGTATGTCCTTTTAACCAGTGAGGCTTCCTGGAGTTCTTGACCTTCATCTTCTCTCGCTAGACAATGTGCTGATATTAGACCTGGGGTCTGTAGGGAGGGAAGGGTGAAGGAGGAGACTCTAATGCTGGGGTCAGGCCTGTCTCAATCTCTGAAATCCATCCTGTTTGTGTAGCAGTAGCTGCTTTGGCTTCCTATTTTGAGAGGATTTGCTCCTCTGGGCTGGAGATGATCGGGTAACCTGAACTAGGGAATCCTCGTAGTCCTTAATTTCCTGAATATTTTGCTATCCACTGACAGGGAAAGTAGTGCATCGGGGGGAAAAAAAACCCCTGAGCCTTTGTGGGTGGCGCGGGTAAGTTCAACTTCAGCGCCGCGTGCCGAGGTGGATGTGGGACAGGGTTTGAGGTTTCCCGCTGCGGACATCACCGCTGCGTGCCTCGGGGTGCCGATCGCCTTTGCTTCCTCGTGCCAGAGCTGCCAGGCATGCTTCCAGCCGCCTTCGATTGCGGTCGGTCTTTGAGATCGTTGTGCTTCAGCCCTAAGGAAAACTGACCCCAAAGCCCTTTAGCGTGCTCGTGCAAACAGTTGTCCTTCGTGAACAGCCAACATCTTGCAGGCGCTGCTCGACCGGGCTGGCTTGCAGCTGAGAGCATCTCTCCTAATGGTTGGGTCACAACCGAGTATTTAGCATTATTTCATCTTCAGCAGTTATGGGTTTATCTGCTTTCCCTTTTTCTTCCTTGTGCACTTCCTAAATGGCCTTTCCTAAAGCCCAGTCCTTCTGGCAGGGGCAGATGCGCTCTCCAGCCTGCATGGGATCTTGTCCCGGGACAGAGCAGTCGAGAAAGACAGGCGTGTTTCTGAACGGATCCAGCAGAAAGAAGGGAGTTTGTCTGACGAGAAGCCGTGCGGGATGGAGGAGCAGTGGGGTCTGATCCGAGTCACTCATCACGCGAACCTCAGGCAAAGCCACTTGACCTCTGTTCCTCAGCCAGCCCAACTGTAAAATTGGGTAAAGGACTCCAGCTGAGCTCTGCTGAGTAAATTAAATTACAAAGAGACGCAAGCTGTGATCTGTGCCAAGGTGCGTGCGTGCCTGGCGGAGAAAGCCCAAAATGGCCCACATAAAGTGGGTGTTGGCTCTGCGGGAGCTGGGTGTGTGCCTGTGTGTTCAGGGAGGAGGTGTCGGGGTAAGGCGTAGCGCAACCGAGTCCTGCAGCCCGAGAGCCGCGAGGCTGTTCCCGCACTCGAATTAATCATGAAGGCCGCATTCACACCCCTATCTCTCCGAGCTCCGGGGGATTCCTGCTGCTGACGTGGCTCTGGGCAGAAGGCGGCTGGGGCACCTCCCTTTCCCCATCCCGTTGCTGTTGCAGAGCCAGGTCGAGCCGCTCTGGGGATGGCTGGAAACAAGGTGAAGTCTTATTAGCGTAGCTTCTGACATGCGTCGTTGTATTTGCGCGGTTGGGCTGAGAGTGCCTGACCTGGATCAGGCCCCTGCTGTGCTACGAGCAGAAACAATTCCTGCCCTGAAAAGGCAGATGGACAGAGCGATAAATCAACAGAAGAAGCCAAATGTCAAAGCTGCTGTTCAGAGGGAATTGTTTAAATTGATCTTGCCTCAGCCCTCTCTGACATGCAGAGGAGCGGGAGCGGTGGTTTGAGTTTGCATTTCAGATGCTCTGTGGTTTCCCTTTCAGATGGTCGCTAAAATAAATATTCTTCCCACTTTCAATCAAACCTTGCTCACTAAAAAAACCTGCGGTCGGTGTTGAAGGGCTGACCCTGTGCACTGCCGATATCGCTCCGAGTACTGTTTAGTGCCTGTGCTGCGAGTGTCACCCAGCTAACACCTGAGAGGAAGACTCTGTTTTTATATTTAGAAAGCAAAAACTGAAATGAGCCTTATTAATAGGCTGGATGACGACTGCATTCAAGCCGCCGGCAGCAGCTGAGCGAAGGTGAGCTGCAGCGGTGCAGGCTGAGGGCGTTGGAGGCGTAGCTTAGAGCGAAGCACAAAAGAAGCATTTGCAGGGAGGAGGGTGTCTGTGAGGCTCTGGATTCCTTACGGCAAAGAACAGAGCTGCGACCAGCACCCACCCCTGTCCAGAATGGGAGGACTGGTATTTCTTCTCCTGCTTCCCCTGTGACCCGAGTTACTTGGTGTGCACATCTCCAGGGGCAAGAGCCCTCTTTGCACGGCCTGTGAGCCGTGGGTTCTGGGTTCTGGGGAGCTCCCTGGCTGCTCTGCCTTACCGGCGGGTGCTCAATAGCCTGAATTTGCTAAATTTGGCCAGGCGGTAGCTGTGCGGTTCTGCTTGCGTAAAGGCTGCCACCGTGATGCCCGGGGGAATTGCGGTCTCATGGCAACAGACACACTTGAGGCACGCTTGGAGCCTTCTGGCAAGTTGAAATGCTTCACTGTGACCCACTCAGGTGTTCCCTCGGCGGCTAAAAAATCCTCAGACCGTAAGAGACTCGCAGCTCGTGGAGCTGTGTGGCTCTGCGTGACCTGCCCGGAGCTGCTGGGCTGGCAGGAGGTCGCGTCCTTGTAGCTGCCGCGCCGCCGTGGAAGGCCGTGCGTGCCCTCCCGTGGGGATCAGCCGGGTACGCGCCTCCTGAGAAGCGGCACGGAGCACTGGAATCCAGGTTTCTGGGTTGGTGGGCCAATTTGGGAGGCTTAAATAAGCTAATGAGGGCATAAGAGTGAAGCATTGCTTCGCAATGTGGCACCCGAGAGGCTGCTTTGGGGGGGACGGCTGCCCAAACGCCCGGCGTCCTGCTCCTGCTATCGTGGCTCCCCGTCCTGCCCCACCGCTCATGAATTTTGCGCTTTGAGTGATTCTTTTTAACGTTGCACCCTAGTTTTTTTTGGTGATAAAGTCCAGCGGAGCGCAGCTCCCCCCAGCGCCGCCGCTCCCTCTGCCCCTTGCCAAAGTGGCTCCGACTTCTATCGGAGTAAGGCGACCCGCGTACCCAGCAGATTGTTGGCACCGTCCTCCGCGCTGACCCAAGCCTGAGCAAGTTTTTTAACGCCGGCGAAGCCTGCACGCAACTCCTCGGCTTCCAGAACAAAAGCCGGCGCTTGGCGCACGGTGCGGCGCGCTCCTGCCGCCATCTGCCGGTCTCTCCCCGCTGGCCGGCGCGCCGCTACCCTCGCAGTAGGATTTTGTTATCCTCTTTGTTTAATACTAAATCTCTTCCCTTTTTTGTGTAATTTTTTTTTCTTTTTTTTTTCCTCACCAGCCTTATGGATCGCGAGGTGGCGTTGCTGGCTGAAATGGACAAAGTGAAAGCAGAAGCAAGTAAGACTCTCGTCTTTCGACCAACAAGTGCCCACCTGAAGAGCTGTGGGTGTTGCTGCGCTCGGAAGGGACAGCCCCCTTAGAGGCAGATTTCTGGGATTTACCTCCTGTTCGCGGTGTTCCTAAATTCCTGTATCCCCAAACGAAACCTGCCCTATAGCTCAAGTTAACAGTACGTACCCTGCTAGGTTGTGTTTGCTGCTGGCACGGTTGACAGCACCCATCCTCTTCGAGGCCGTTGCTCTGTGCTCTCGTTAGAGCGTGGGGATGTAACCTGCGCTCTTCCATGGGAGGCCGTTCCTGAAAATCTCAGCATTCCCGGGGAGCTGGAAAAGGTTTTCTCGGCTCACCCGGTACGGGTGGGAAGTGATCCGCAGGGCCGCCCGCACCAGCAGCGCCCAGCCCCGCCGTTTAGGGGGTGGCAAGGAAGCAGCTGGCCTGGGGAGGAAGCGGCAAAGCTTCTACCAAAGCTGTGTGTCGTGCCCCTCGTCGAGTCGGCTTACGGCTCAGGTTCGGTCCGTGCCCGGAGACGTAAATCCCCACGGGAGGGAGCGGCCGATGCTGCTGGGGGGGAGCCGGGGGAACCTGTTTTTTACCAACAAGGTGCCGTGTGCCGGGGCTGGGGTGGTTTAACGCTGGGTAGGCTGGTTCGGTGTCGACGCTGCCTGAGCTGTGGTCTGTTTTACAGTGGAAATCCTGGTCAGCCGCCAGAAGAAGGCAGAGGCCCTGAAGAAGCTGACCGATGTGGCAGTGCGAATGTCGGAGGAGCAGCTGGTCGAGCTCCGAGCCGACATAAAGGTGAGCTTTTCGCTCCGCTTCTGTCTAATCCAACCTAATCTCACCCAAGTGCGCTGCTGCGGGAATTACACAGCCGCTACCTAGGCCACGGTAGGAATTACGCGGGTGCCACCTCAGCAGGGCCCGGCCCTAAATCCCTGCTCGAAGACGATGAGTCTCCAGTCTGCTGAGTAAATAAGGGCTTTATTTATCCGACATGCACAGCGGCTCGAGCTGGGTGCCTCCAAGGAGGGACCCCTACCCCAGATTGCGCGCCCCAATTATACCCGCACTACTTAGCACCTAATCCCCAAGTCCAATCCCTTAATTCTGGTCTCTTGATTTCTTCCTGGTTTCCTTGGTCGCTGGGCTGGCCGCCTTCTGAACTTACCTCATTCTCCTGGAATCGTTTCCTTAGTCCTTGTCCTCTTCATTCCACTCCTGTCTGCTGGATTCAGCGAGTTCTATGTTTGCAGCGTTAGTTTTATCAGAAGGTTTACTCTCGGGCAGCTCTTGCAGCCTGAGGCTTCAACTACTTTAGCTTCTAGCGCTAAGCGAGGCTGTTAATCCTAACAACTCTCAACAGCCGTCGCTTTTTTGTAACCTTCTGTGTTTCCGACACTTCTGAATGCAATTTTGTGTTGCGTGCAAGTCTTCCCTTCCGTCCATAGTTCTCAAATTCACCACCGGTGCTCTGCACGCTGCTGTCTGCAGCCGCGCAGCGGGATACGGGACACCTTCATTTAAAATATTTGATTCATAAAATATCGACTTCAGCCAACAACCAATCATCCAGGCGTTAACCCCAGCACACGCAGCCCAACTTTCGGCCATTGCGAACGGGCAGAGAGCAGGGAACACGGCAAGGCCGCAGCTTTGTGCTCGGAGCGGTTGTGAAAACCTCCCACTGGCGCAGGCTGACCTCTGCCTTTCCCCCGAAATCGGGAGCGCCTGCCTGCTGCGCCCGAGTGACTTTTGTATTCCGTAAAAACGCTTCTGCTCTCCGGCGCGCCGGCTCCTGCCGCAAGAGGTCAGTGCGAAGTTGCATCAATTAAACTCCGGTTTGAAAACGAAAACTGCTCACTCCCTGTAGCAGGATTAGTGCAGCTGAGAAACCTGTTGCCCCTGTGAGCGTCCCGAGCCCTGGGCTGTGCTGATTTCGCAGACCAGAGCGGAGCTGCTGTTGGATTGATTTCACCTATAGCTTGGCTGCTGGGGCCTGGGGAAGGCTGTTTGTGTATGGGCTAAAAAAAAAAAAAAAAAAATCCGGTTTTCTATTTCCATAAGTCGTTTTAGCCATCTGCCTTCTTGCCAAGATGTTGGTTTTTTTTTTTCAAGCAGCACCCAACTCGGACCCTTGTTCCTGGGCCAAACTGGGAGGCTTTCACCTCCATTTTCTGTTCCTGTGCCCTGTAATTCAGCGTATGGACTGAATTAACGTGTGCCTTTTGCCTTTTCGGTGAAGCACTTCGTGAGCGAACGGAAGTACGACGAGGACCTGGGCAGGGTGGCGCGGTTCACGTGCGACCTCGAGGCGCTGAAGAAGAGCATCGCCGCGTTCGGGCAAGGTGAGCTGGCTGGGAGGAGCCAAGGTGTCGGTCACCCCTTTGCTAGGCCCTGTCGTCACCAAAACCCTTCATGTCTGCCCCAAAACTTGATAGTGGTGGGACTGGGAGTGTTCTGCTTTGGGTGTTTTGTTTCTTCTCAAACCAACCGGATGAGGTTGAACAAGGCCAAGTGCCGGGTCCTGCACTTGGGTCACAACAACCCCGTGCAGTGCTCCAGGCTTGGGGAAGAGTGGCTGGAAGCTGCCTGGTCGAAAAGGACCTGGGGGTGTTGGTCAACAGCGGCTGAACATGAGCCAGCAGTGTGCCCAGGTGGCCAAGAATGCCAACAGCATCCTGGCTTGTGTCAGGGGCAGTGTGGCCAGCAGGAGCAGGGCAGGGATCGTGCCCCTGTGCTTGGCACTGGTGGGGCCGCCCCTGGAATGCTGTGTCCAGTTTTGGGCCCCTCGGCACAAGGAGGACATTGGGGTGCTGGAGCGTGTCCAGAGAAGGGCAGCGGAGCTGGGGAAGGGTCTGGAGCACAGGGCTGGTGGGGAGCGGCTGAGGGAGCTGGGGGTGTTCAGCCTGGAGAGAGGAGGCTGAGGGGAGACCTGATCGCTCTGCAGCTCCTGACAGGAGGGGGCAGGGAGGGGGGTGTTGGGCTCTTCTCCCAAGGAACCAGCGATAGGATGAGAGGAAATGGGCTCAAGCTGCGTCAGGGAGCATGGATATTAGGAAAAATTTCTTCACGGAAAGAGTGGTCAAGCATTGGACCATCCCTGGAGGGGTTCAAAAAATGGGCAGAGGTGGCACTGGGGGCCATGGTTTAGTGGGCATGGGGGTGTTGGGTTGATGGTTGGGCTGCTGATCTTGGAGATCCTTTCCAACCTTAGTGATTGCCAGTTTTTACTTTCATTAAAAAGTAATCCAGCCCCCAAGCCAGGAAACATGAAATTGCTACTCTACCCTTAACTGGTTTAGCGGTGGACTTGGTAGTGTTGGGTTACTGGTTGGACTGGGTGATCTTAAAGGGCCTTTCCAACCCAAATGATTCGATGATTCTCGGCCGCGGAGAGAGGAGCCAGCCCTCCCCTCGCTGCTGCTGCGGACGCGCTTCCCTTGGCAAGGGGGGTCTGCGCCTGTTCCCCTCGCTGCCGAGCGCTGGTCCCAGTCAGCCGAGCCCTTGTGCCCTTCACGCAACCAAAGCTTCGTCTCACCAGAACAAGCTCTGCCGTCCCTTCGAGCCTTCGGCTCCAGCCGTGAGCCGGCTCCACCCCGCGCCATGCTGTAGCCGGCAGGGTCCGGAGGCCGGAGGGTGAACTGGGTCCCGTCTGCAGAACATTTTGGGGGATTTCTCTTCCAGTTTCCCATCCAAAGAACAGCTACTCCACCCGATCGCGGTGCGGCTCTGCCATGGCCGCGGCCCCGAGCGCTCCCAGCGAGACGTCAGCTCCTTCCACCCCCGCGTGTGCCTCTGCCTCCGCCGCAAGCCTCACCACGGCGAGCAAGAAGCCCTCATCCTCAGCGGAGGCGGCCGCGGGGAACGCCACCGGCCGCCCTCCCCAGCCTTCGCGAGAGGTAACCGCACCCTGGCGCGGCGCCGGAAGCTCGCTCCGTGTTGGTGGCTCCTCTCCCAATTCCCGGGCCGGGTCCCTCCCTGCCAGGTGCCCTTTTGCTGTCAGGACCGGCGTGGGGCTGGGCGGGAGCGGGATCAAGGGCACCTGACGGCCACAGAGCGCAGCCTTGCCGTAATGGTTCTGCGTCGGAGCAGATTTTGGGGGCTTTGCTTTTCCATTTTTTCTGCAGGAACGAGAGGTGGGGACGCGGCGTCGGGAGGTCACAGGCCTCCGGCCGGCGGGACCGCGTCTGCCGGCCCGCGCTCACTCGCCCACCGTCTTCTATTTCAGGCTTTCCAGGGGAGCAGGAGACCCGGAGCGGGGCCCAGGTCCCAAGGCCAGCGCCACGTCAGCCCCGCCGCCCCCGGGCGCCACAACGCTGGCAACCGGCACAGGAACGGGCCGGGCCAGCCCCACGGCAAGCAGCAAACCTCGCCCCCGGCAGCCGCCGCTGGCAACCCCAGCCAGACTCAGCCCACGGGCACCAGCGGCGCGGCAGCACGGCGGCTGGCCCGGCACGGCCCCGCTCCCTCCGGCACAGAGACCAAGGGGTTGCCGCAGCGTAAGCCCAGAGCCAGTCGGCAGGAGGGAGCCAACTCCTGAGAGCCCCGGGCTCTCCCTTCCTGCCACGAATCCCACGTCAGAACCAGACTGTAGGAAGCTCCTAGCTAGGCTACTAACGAAGGAAAGTTTACACTTCTCACTTCTCGTGCCATTTTTCTTTTTTTTTTTTTTTTTTCCCTCCTCCCTTCCTTCCTCTCCCTCACCTGCTTTCTGTTCTTCTCACGTCTGAGCGGCTTCAGGCCTCCCCCACGCTGCCGTCTCTCCGGCCCTTTTCCTTTTTTTCCACCTTTCGCCTGCGAAATCGCTGGCAGTGCTGGCCAAAACCCAGTCCCTGAGCCTCTTTTTTTTTTTGTTTTGTTTTGTTTTGTTTTGTTTTAATTCTTCCGCATGCCAACACCTGGGCCTGGCCTGGGAGGAACAGCCGGCGCCCGCCCGTCCCTCGTGCTGGCAGCGAGGATGAGGGCTGGGACGCGGGGCCGGGGGGGGGTTGGGGTGTCCCCTTCCCTGGGGACAGGCAGGAATCCGGACCCCTCCGCTCCAGGCCGTGACGCGGGGCCAGGGACCTGCGCGCCTCATCCGCACGCTCAGCCCTTCACTGCTTTTTCCTTTGGGGGAAAAAAATCTCTTTTCTTTCATTCGCTTCCCCTTCTTGCCCTGCCTTCCCCACTTTGCCAGCCTTTCTTCCGCCCTAAATTAAATTTAGAGCAATACCAATTAGCAGCGCTAATCCTAGGTGGTAACCGGGTGGAGATTGCGCCAGTCGTTCTTTAGAGCTGTAGGAATAACGCCGATGTTCACATTGAATATCGCTGTCCGTGCCTTGCTGCCACCAGTCATCCACTGCCCCGCTCCTCGCAGGGGCTGGGGCTCCTGGGGGGCTTTGCTGTGTCGTGTCCCCCCACCCCGATTTTTTTTTTTTTTTTTTTTTTTTTTTTAAAATTTTTGCAGGCCGGGATTTTTTTCTTTCTTTTTCCCTTCTCCCTCTCTTTAAAGTTCTCCTGAGTTGGTTGAACAAAGTCAATAAAGGAAACCTGTCTCTGAGCTTTCACCATTCACCCGTTTTCTGCTTAAATAATTCAGCTCCAAGGCCCTGACACCCCGAAGGTACCTGGGGGTCCCCCTCCCATGGGCCACGCATCCCGTGGGCTCGTTCCCCCGTGGGTGTCCGCCTCAGGGTGCCCCCTCCTCGCCCTGTTTCCATGCACAGGAGCCGGAATCAGCCCTGAGGGGGGGCCCTGGGCTGGAGCGGGGTGTGGGGTTCCCCCTGGCTGCTGCAGCCCCTCCTGGGGGGCCGGGGCAGGGGAGCCCCGGGGCTGGCGGCAGCGCGGACGCGCCAATGCGGGGTCTCCTGGCTCTGCGAAATGCCTTCCTGGGCACCAGCGGGACCGGGACCTGCGGCGCTGGGGATGGGACGGGTGGTGCTCGGTGCTGCACGGGGCATCCCCCGGGAGAGCGCCCGGTGGGATCAGGGTGGGTGCAGGGGCTCCCCCGGGCCCCTGGCACTGTCCTGGCTCTGCCACCCACTCTCACCCCACCCTGGGAAGGATCGGGCCCAGCTACCCCTGCCCGGGGCTATAAATACCCGTTTCCCCCCCCCCCGGCTGCACGGCACCGGCTGGAGCCCCCCAGGCCTTGAGAACGTAAGGTGGGGTGAGGTAAGGTGGGGGGGCCCCGATGCCAGGGTTCCTGGGGGGGGGGCAGAGGGGCAGCCACCGGGGAGCCCCCCCCCCCCTCCCCGCCCTGGGATGCACCCAGCCTGGAGCTAGCGCTGATGGGGGGGGGGGGGAGGGGACGGGCCTGTAACGGGACCCTGGGGTGACTGGCCCCGAGCCAGCCGCAGGCCCCGCGCTGGGGCTGAGCCTTTTTCAAATAAAGGAGGGGTTTTAAGAACACGCCATGGGAGCTGGGGGTCCGGTGTCCCCCCCCAGGGTGCCCCCAGCCCCCAGGGACAAAGCTTTATTGGGAGGTGACAATCTCCAGCCCCACAGCTGGGGACAGGGGGGGCCCAGAGCCCCCGGGGAAGGGGATGAGGGGGCGCGGGTGTCCCCATCGCCAAACTGGGGGCTGTGGGGACCCCCACTCCCCCCTCTGCAGCACCAGCGTGGGTGGGGGGGACGCGGCAGAGCAGCCCCCAGCCCTTGTCACTGCTGGGCCAGCTTGGCCGCCTCTGCCTTGATGAGGGCAATCAGGTCCTGGTTGATGAGGAAGACGAAGCGGAGGCTGGCGATCTGGGGGGGGGGGGCAGCGGGTGAGCAGGGTGGGACCCCCAGCCCCCCCCCGCTTCCCCGAGACGCCCCCAGCCCGCATCGGGGCTCACCTCCACCACCGAGTTGTTGTTCAGCTTCCACTTGTTGCCGCCGAGCACGGGGCGCCCGTCGATGTAGATGGGGCGGCGGCCTTCGTTAGCGATGAAGAAATCCCCGTTATTCTTCAACTTGATGATGCCTGGAGGGGGGATACGGGGGATACGGGGGGAATACGGGGTGAGAGGAGTGGGGAGCGCAGCCACCCCCTTGCTCCAGAGCCCCCCAAGACCTGCCCCAGCCCCGCTCCCCGTCCCTACCCTGCTTGCGGGAGATCTTCCAGGCCGGTCCCTCCAGGGCCAGGTCCACATCGATCTGGTTGTCCTTCGTGGCTCTGCCCAGCGTGATCTGGGTGGTGGCGGGGGGGAAGAAAGCGTCGGGGGGCTGCGGGGAGGCCGGGGGGGGCTCCCCGGGGAGTTGGGGGGCTGTGCTGGGGGACGGGCGCAACACCCGTGGGACTCACCTCCCGGGAGCGCATGAGGTACCGCACCATGCGGCCCCGCAGCACGGCCAGCGTCTGGCTGTCGAAATCTGGGGAGCTCATGCCTGCGGGAAGGAGAGGTGGGAGGGGTGGAGGGACAGACAGACAGCTATGGGGACAGACAGACGGCTGGGGGAACAGACAGACGGGCCGTCTAGCTCCCAGCTCTTACCTGTGATGCTGTCGACCAGCACCTGCCATTTGTGCAGCTCCTGCTCCAGCTGCCGGATCTCCCGCTTCTGGCGCCGGTCGGCCACGGTCAGCTCTGGGGAGAAGGGGAGAAGGGAGCTGGGAGGGTGGAGGGCACCTGCCCCCTGCCCTGGGGGGGTCCTGGGCCTCTCCCTGCCAATTTGGGCTGCCCAGAGGGGAGCGGGCTGGACTCACCGTGCTCCAGCACCTCGTCCCGCACATCCCTGCGGAGGAGAAGAGGCAGGATGAGACGGTGCCACCCCATGCCCCCGCAGCGTGGCCCCTGTCCCCACCCCAGCCTCCCAAAACCCCTCACTTCAGCTTGCTGTCGTCAAGCATGTCCTCAGCATCCGAAAAGTTCAGCACTTGGTCCCCCTTGGGCAGCGGCTGCACTGAAAGGAGCAGGAGGGGAGAGAGTGAGGGGGCTGGGGGGCGCGGGGGACGCAGGGGGCACCGGGGGGCACAGGAGACCCGCCGGGCCTCACCGGTCTGGTCGTCGAGCAGGTAGTACTGCTTCATGAGCTGCCAGTGGAGCTGCAGGGCCTTGGCCGTCCGGGAGGGGTAGAAGACGTCGGGGTGCTTGTGGAGCAGCTCCTGGAAGGTGTCGAGCGTGGGCTGGCTCGTCTGCAGAGAGGAGAAGGGACGCATGGCACCAAGGACCCCCGCTGAGAGCCCGAGACACCAGACCAGAGCCCCCCCGGCCCTGCCCCGCAGTCCGCTCCGCTCCCAGCTGGCTCTTACCGATCCCACCTTGTTCAGCAGCTGCTCCTCAGCTTTGCTGAAGAGAACTTTGCTCTGGATGGCAGCGATGGCCTCGGGGTGCAGCTGCCGCATGGCCTGGCAGGCCAGCCTGGGCGGGGGGACACACACACGGTGTGAGAGCCCCTGCCAGCCGCCCCCCGGGACGGCTCTTGCCCCTCCGCGCCTGCCCCGCACTCACTTGGAGATGATGGGGTCGTAGAGGAGCGCGTACCAGCGCTCCTGGATCTCCCGCAGGTTGAAGCGGCAGCTGAACTTCACACCCAAGTGCACGGAGGTCAAGTCGTTGGTCTGGAAAAGCCCCCGGGGTGAGGGGACAGTCCCCAAGGGCCAACCCCAAAACACGGCGCTGGCAAACACCTCCCTGCGAGGGTCCGCAGGGGCCAGGTGGCCCCCCCGGGGCCGTTACCTGCAGCACGGCGTTGATGAGCAGGAGATCGTCGGCGGGTTTCCAGCGGCCCAGGTCCTTCGTCACCTGCAAGGGCTGTTTGCTCTTCTTCATCCGCTTGGCGAGGCCGGGGGTCGGGACTGGGCTGGGCGCAATGGGGGTGGACACGGACTTGGAGACCTGGGTGGGCAGAGATGGGGGTTCGGGGTCTCCCTGAGCTCCCCAGACCCCTGATCGGCCCCTGGATGTCCCCGCTGGGCCCTGGATGTCCCCGCTGGGCCCTCACCTTCTTCTTCTCGCTGGAGGAAGGCTCGCTGCCCGAGCAGCGACCCGGCTCGACCCCACCGGCACCCTTAGCCCGGCTGGAGGATTTGGCAAGGCTGCTCTCTACCAGTTCATCATCAAACTTCTTCCGCTTGATGAACCTGGAAGAAACAAGACAGCTCCGAGTCCTGGTGCCCGCGGGCCACCCCTCCTGCAGGCAGGCAGCAGGCAGGCAGGGCTCAGCCCTGCACCCCGCTCTCCAGCCCCGGCGTACCGCGAGGAGCTGCGGCGCTTGGGGATGGCACCCGAGGCCTGGGCCGAGCCCCGCTTCTGCCCCGCCAGCGACTCCTCGTCCTCGGAGCGGCTCGTCGCGCCCGACGCCATCAGTCCGGAGAGCGGCACGTCTGCGGGGGACGGAGGAGGTAGGGGTCCCCGGCTGCCCCCTGAGAGCTCACCCGTGGGGCAGCCGGGACCGCCAAGCCCCCCGTCATGCTCCGGGGGTGCGGTTTTCCCGGGGGGCTCCAACCCTGTGGGGGTGTGGGGACGCAGGGACGTGGCGGGGACAAGCAGGACACGGAGGGAATGAAAGGGGTGGGAAGATGGGGGCGTGGGGGGTTACGGGGGGACGTGGGAGACAGCGAGAGACACGGGGAAAGGCGGGGGGCAGAGGGGGGACACCAAGGGGACACGGAGGGACAGCGGGGCACCGGGGGTGACAGGAGGAGCGCGGGGAGCGGACGGGGGGACAGCACGGGGGCGCAGGCCCCTGCCGGGGCCTCCCGGACAAACCCCCCCGGCCCGGGGAGGACTCAGGTCCGTCCCCCCCGCCCTGGGAAACCGGTGCCGGCCCCGGTGCCGCCGCCGCGGCCTCACCATCCCCAGGAGCGGAGGCTCCGGCCGCTCCGCGACGGCGTCCGCCCGGCCGCCTCCATGGACGGCGCCGCTTCCGGGTGTCCGCCGGAAGATGATTTGACGTCAGCATCAGGCGCGCTGAAGCCGCAAAGGGCGCCGCCATCTGAAAGGCTTCTGCGCGGCCTCTGAGGCGCGGCGCCATCTTGGCTCAGGGCGCCGCCATCTTGGCCAAGGGCCGCACCCCCTCCTTTCTGGGCCGCCGTTGCCGGTGGGCCGGGGGCGGCCGGGCCCAACCCGCGAAGCGGCGACGGGGACGCGCCCCGTTGTCCCCGCAGACAGGGCTCGTCCCGGCCCCGGCAGCGCAGGCACCCGCTACCCATGGAAACGGCCTCACCCATCATGGCGGCACCCTCCCACCACCCCATCATGGCGGCTCCCTCCCGCCTCATCCATCATGGCGGCTCCCTCCCGCCTCACCCATCATGGCGGCACCCTCCCACCACCCCATCATGGCGGCTCCCTCCCGCCTCACCCACCATGGCGGCTCCCTCCCGCCTCACCCATCATGGCGGCACCCTCCCGCCACGCCCATCATGGCGGCTCCCAGCCACGGCCACCCCCATCACGGCGGATATCCCCAGGCCGCCAGGAAGGGACGGGGGCTCTGTGGAGGGGCCATTCCTTTTATTGGCTTCAACACGGCCGTGGGGCCGAGCTGACCCCGTGGGGCTGAGCCCTCCTTGCGGGGCCGAGGGGCCCGTCTTGGTGCGAGCAGTCCCGTGTGCTGCCCGGCTAAGGCAGGCGTGTGCCAGCACACGTGTGTGCCTCCCCACACGCGGTGCCAGAGGGTCCTTCCCCAGGGTATGTGTCCGGCGCCCCGTGCGCCTGCCGCCGTCCCCGGGGGGGCTATGCCGAGCTGGGGGCAACGCGGCCGTTGCTGGTCTCGCTCAAGTTGGCGGCCCACTCCTTCCTCTGGATCGTGCCCGTCTTCTCCTCGCGGAACTGCTGCCGCTCTTCCCGCGGGATCTTCACGGCGTGGTACTGTGGCACGGCCGGCGGGGCGTAGCGTGCTCGGCGGAAAAAGCCCAGCTGCGGGGGACCGGCGAGTCAGGACCCCGCGGGGACGCCCCGGCTTTGGGAACGGCTCCGTGAGCCCACGGCACCGGTGCTTGTGCCGGCGCTTGGCCATCCCTCGGCACTCACCCCAAAAGGGCAGGGGTGTGCGCTTGGCGCTTGCACAACCACACGCCAGCGCTGCAAACGCTTGCACGTCCTGGTTTGGGCACTGCAAACCCTTGCACAACCACGTGCCAGCGCTGCAAACGCTTGCACGTCCTGGTTTGGGCACTGCAAACCCTTGCACAACCACGTGCCAGCACTGCAAACTTGCACACAGCCACACCGCAAACCCTCGCACGTCCCGGTTTGGGTACTGCAAACCCTTGCACAACTACGTGCCAGCACTGCAAACCCTCACACATCCTGGTTCGGGCACTGCAAACCCTTGCACAACCATGTGCCAGCACTGCAAACTCGCACACACCCACACTGCAAACCCTCGCACATCCCGGTTCGGGCACTGCAAACCCTTGCACAACCACTTGCCAGCACTGCAAAACTCACACTGCAAACCCTCGCACGTCCCGGTTCGGGCACTGCAAACCCTTGCACACCCACATGCTCGCACCGCAACCCCCTCGTCTGTCCACCCTGCCGCTGCAAACCCTCCCGCGCCCGCACACAGACGCTGCAAACCCTCGTCCCGCCGCCTCGGCACGCTGCCGGCCCTTGCACGCGGCGGCCGCCAGCCCTGGCACACCCCTGCGCACCCGTGCTCGCTGCCCGCCGGGGCCGGGGTGGCAGAGCCCTGCGTTACCGCTCGCCCTCCAGCGCCTGCTTGTCCGCCGCAGAGGGCTGCAGGCCCAGGCGGGCCCGGTAATAGTTAGCGGCGTAGCGGGACTTTCGGCTGCTCCGCTTGAAGAAGCCGCACTGGGGAGGAAGCGAGAGGGTGAGGCTGGGCAAAGGCCAGGCTGGGTGGCACGGCACAGCGTGGCACAGGTGGCACGGCATGCCTAGGGTGACACAGCAGAGCTGGGGTGGCATGGATGGCACAGCTGGCGTGGCACAGCACAGCATGGCTGGGGTGGCACAGTGTGGCATGGCATAGCCAGGGTGGCACAGCGTGGCATAGTGTGGCACGGCATGGCATAGCATGGCACAGCGTGGCATGGCTAGGGTGTCACAGCACCGCACAGCATGGCACAGTGTGGCACAATGTGGCATGGCACAGTGTGGCATAGTGTGGCACCGTGTGGCACAGCATGGCTAGCGTGGCACAGTGTGGCATAGTATGGCGTAGCGTGGCACAGCATGGCATGGCTAGGGTGGCACACCATGGCACAGTGTGGCACGGCACAACATGGCATGGCTGGGGTCGCACAGCACGGCATAGCGTGGCACGGCACGGCATGGCTAGGATGGCACGGCATGGCTAGGGTGGCACAGCATGGCACAGTGTGGCACAGCATGACATGGCATGGCTGGGGTTGCACAGCATGGCACAGCATGGCACGGCACAGCACGGCTGGGGTGGCACAGCACAGCAGGTCCAGGGCACCCTGTGCCACGGGGAGGGGGCCACGTCTTGCCGCGGGGCCCCCGGCCCCGGCCCTCACCTTCCAGAGGATGAAGACGAGCAGGGCCAGGACGAGGATGCCGGCCAGCACGGCCAGCAGGATGACCCACCACGGCACGCCGCCGGCCACCGCCGCCCCGGGGTCCAGGTAGATGGAGACGGGGATCTGGGGAGGGGAGGGCGGTCAGGGGGCAGCGGGGCCGGGGGGTCCTGGGGAGTCCCGGGGGGGTTCCAGGGGGGCCGGGGTGCGGGACCAGACCTGCGTGGATGCGTCCTTCAGCACCAGGTTCTTGATGGCGGAGGTCACCGAGACGCTGGCGCGCACGATCAGCTCCACCGAGGTGACGGCCAAGTACTCCTGCGGCGGGGGCACGGGACGGGCTCGGCCCCCTCCCCGCTTTGGGGGGACCCGTCCCTGTCCTTGTCCCCGTCCCCGTCCCGGGGGGGGCCCATCCCATCCCCGGTCCCCTCCTACCTCCAGGAAGGTGCCGTTCCAGAGGCGCCCACGGGCCGTCAGCACGGCGTTGCGCTCGAAGCTGGGCAGCGGGCAGCGGAAGGCGAGGCAGTGCGCGGTGCCCTGGGCACAGTCCTGCGGGACGGGGGTCAGCCTGGCTGCGCACCCCACCAGGGGGGCACCCCGGGGAGGGGGTGTGCCGGAATAAGGGCACCCCAGGAGCGGGGGCACCCCAGCTGCGGGTACAGCCCAGGCACAGGGGCATCCCAGGAGCGGGGGCACCCCAGGAGCAGGAGTACCCCAGGAGTGGGTGCACCCCAGCTGTAGGTACACCCCAGGCACAGGGGCACCCCAGGAACAGGGGCACCCCAGGCACAGGGGCACCCCAGGAGTGGGTGCACCCCAGGAGCAGGGGTACCCCAGGAGAAGGGGTACCCCAGGAGTGGGTGCACCCCAGCTGTAGGTACACCCCAGGCACAGGGGCACCCCAGGAACAGGGGCACCCCAGGCACAGGGGCACCCCAGGAGCGGGTGCCCCCCAGGAGCAGGGGTACCCCAGGAATGGGTGCTCGATAGCAGTGGGTGCCCCCCAGGAGCAGGGTTACCCCAGGAGTGGGTGCTCCACAGGAGTGGGTACACCCCAGCAGGAGGGGCACCCCAGAAGTGGGTGTACCCCAGGAGTGGGTGCTCCACAGGAGTGGGTGCACCCCAGCAGCAAGGGTACCCCAGCAGCAAGGGTACCCCAGCAGCAAGAGCACCCCAGGACCAGGGGCACTGCAGGAGTGGGTGGTCCACAGGAGTGGGTGCCCCCCAGGAGCAGGCACTCACCAGGAACAGGGGCACCCCAGGAGCGGGTGTTCCACAGGAATGGGTGCACCCCAGCAGCAAGAGCACCCCAGGAGTGGGTGCTCCCCAGGAGTGGGTGCCCCCCAGCAGTGGGTGCTCCCCAGCAGCAAGAGCACCCCAGGAGCAGGGGCACCCCAGGAGCGGGTGCTCCCCAGGAGTGGGTGCCCCCCAGCAGTGGGTGCTCCCCAGCAGCAAGAGCACCCCAGGAGCAGGGGCACCCCAGGAGCAGGTGCTCCACAGGAATGGGTGCACCCCAGCAGCAAGGGTACCCCAGGAATGGGTGCACCCTTGGAGTGGGTGCCCCCCAGCAGTGGGTGCTCCCCAGCAGCAAGGGCACCCCAGGAGCACCCCAGCCCCGCTCACCAGTGTGACGTTCCTCCTCCTCTCCGCGGGCGCCGGCACCCGCCAGGACCCCGGGCTGGGCGCCTCGGCGGGCTCAGCCTCCCCGGGCGGCTCCTGGAGGGGGGAAGGATGGGCATGAAGGAGGGTGGCACGGGTGCCCCCGGGGCACCGACGCGTCCCCTCCCGTCGGGGGTACCAGGGCCAGGCGCAGGGGGTTGGCAGGGGGGCTGCAGGCCACCCGCTGCCCCGGGGAAGCCACCAGCTCCAGGTGCAGGGGGTAGAGCAGCCATTTCCCGTTGCTGATCTCGTGGGGCCAGAGGAGGGTGAGGAAGGCCGAGCCCAGCGTCTTCAGCGACTGACCCCGGTTGGAAACCTGCCGGGGCGGAAACGGGGGACGGCGGCGTGAGCGGGGTGGCACGGACCCCCTGCCCCACAGCCGCCCCCCCAAAACATGGGGTGGGAAGGGGAGCAGTGGGGCTGAGACCCCCACCCCGGAATCGTGCGCGACCCCCCTTGTCCCCGCAGCCGGGTGTGGGGTCCACTCACCGTGACCTCGAAGCGCACGGCGCTGCCCACCTGGCTCTCCCGCCGCATGGCGCTTTCCCCCCGCACCGCCCCACCGAAGAAGAGCCGGGGTGGCACGGCCACGCTGTGGGGACAAGCCGGTGGTGGTGGGGGGTGTCAGGGCAGCCCCAAAAGCATGGGGTCCTGGACCCCCTCATCTCCCACCCTCACTCACCCTGTCACAGAGAGCGGCAGCTCGATGACCACGCGGGCGCGAGCCACCACCGGCTCCAGCCCCGGCTGCTCGCTGATCCTGGGGGGAGGCAGGAGGGGGTCAGGGGGGGCATCACCCCAAAAAAAAAAAACCGCCGTCAACGCGCTCGCGCGCAGAGCCGAGCGCGGGGCTCTGCCGCCCGACCCCGCCGGGGCTCACGTGGACAGGGCCAGCTCCACCGCCAGGTCCGTGGTCTGGATGGTGATGCCCAGGGTGCTGAGGATGAGGAAGAACCGCACCTGGGGGCAGGGGGGTGAGGGCTGGGGCCAGGCCCGGGGGGCAGCGCGGGGTGGGGTGTGGGGGGGAGAGGGGAGCTGCACCCACCTGGGCTCCGCGTTTCATGGGGTTCCCCAGCTCGCACTCCACCTGCGAGCCGTTCTGGTTGGCGAGGCACACCACCGCCTTGTCCTGGGGGGCAGAGAGCTGAGCCCCCCGCTGCTGGCATCCCCCCCCGCCTGCTGCGCCCCAGGCCTAACCCCCTCCTGCACCCCCAGGACCACCCCTCTGCACCCCAGGACCACCTCTCTGCACCCCCAGGACCATCCCCACCACTCTGCACCCCCAGGACCACCCCTCTGCACCCCCAGGACTACCCCATCCCTCTGCACCCCCAGGACCACCCCTCTGCACCCCAGGACCATCCCTCTGCACCCCCAGGACCACCTCTCTGCACCCCAGGACCATCCCCACCCCTCTGCACCCCCAGGACCACCCCTCTGCACCCCCAGGACCATCCTCATCCAGCACCCCAGCACCCCAAGGACCACCCCATCCCTCTGCACCCCCAGGACCACCCCATCCGTCTGCACCCCCAGAGACCACCCCAGCCCTCTGCACCCCCAGACCATTCCCACCCCTCTGCATCCCAGGGCTGACCCCATCCTGCACCCCAGCACCCCCAGGACCATCCCCACCCCTCTGCACCCCATGACCATCCTCATCCTGCACCCCAGCACCCCAAGGACCACCCCATCACTCTGCACCCCCAGGACAGGACCACCCCAACCCTCTGCACCCTGAGGACCATCCCCATCCCTCCACCCTCAGCACCCCTGAGAGCATCCCCACCCCTCTGCACCCCCAGGACAGGACCACCCCATCCTCCACCCCAGCACCCCAGGACCATCCCCACCCCTCTGCACCCCCAGGGCTGACCCCATCCTGCACCCCAGCACCCCCAGGGCCAGCCCTGTCCCTCTGCACCCCCAGGACCACCCCACCCCTCTGCCCCCAGCACCCTCGGCACCACCCCCAGAGCACCCCACCCTTGCCCCCCCAGGCCCCCGCCGCACCGAGGGTGCCCGGCCGTCGTAGGGGCGCAGGGCGGAGTAGGGCAGCTCGGGGGGGAAGGTGGCGGTGAGCAGGGCCTCGTGGGCATCGTCCCCGTCCCGCTGCGGCTCCGCCGGGTCCGAGGGCAGGTTGGTGACGTGGATCTCCAAGGCCACGTCCTTCTGGTCGCTCATGGCGAAGATGGCGGTGCCATCCTCGCCCCTGGGGACAGAGCCGCCGTGAGCACCCCGTGGGGTGGGGACCCGGGGGAGGGGGCAGCGCCCCGGCCGCCCCTCACCTGGGCAGGGGCAGGAATTCGGCATCGCCGAGGCGGGCGCAGAACTGGAAATGGAGCTGGAGGTTGCTCTGGCAGATCTTGTCATCCCCGCAGCCCTGCTTCAGGAAATGCACCTGGGGGGGGACACGGAGAGGGGATGGGGACATTCCGGGCAGCCCCCGCGCCGGACGGCGCACCCCGGACCCCCGGGGACAGGGGGGAACGTGGCCGGGTCCCCACCTCGGTGCGGTGGCTGCTGGGCTGCTGGGGGCTGAGCACGGGTGACAGCGGTGGCAGGGCGGCCCCCCGGCTCTGCCGCGCCGCCCCCCCGGCTCCGCCGCGCCGCCCCCCGGCTCCGCCGCGCCGCCCCGGCTCCCTGGATGCCGTAGGCGAGGGTGACGGCGATGGGGCGCAGCTTGTCACGGATGCTGTCCTGCGGGCAGGGCGGGCGAGGGTGAGGCAAAGGGGGACACGGGGAGGACGGGGATGGAAACAGGGATGAGCATGGGGATGGGAATGGGGATGAGGATGGGGATGGTAATGGGTGAGGATGGGGATGGAAACGGGGATGAGATGGGGATGAGGATGGGGACAAGGACAGGGATGGAAACAGGGATGAGGATGGGGATGGAAACGGGATGAGATGGGGATGAGGATGGGGATGGGGACGGGGATGGGGACAGGGATGGGGATGGAAACAGGGATGAGGATGGGGATGGAAATGGGGATGAGGATGGGGATGAGGACAGGGATGGGGATGGAAACAGGGATGGGGATGGGGATGAGGATGAGGATGGGGATGAAGATGGGGATGGAAACAGGGATGAGATGGGGATGGGGATGGGGATGGAAACAGGGATGGGGATGGAAACAGGGGTGGGGATGGAAACAGGGATGGGGACAGGGATGAGGAGGGGATGGAAACAGGGATGAGGATGGGGATGAGGATGGAAACAGGGATGGGATGGGGATGGAAACAGGGATGAGGATGGGGATGAGGATGGAAACAGGGATGGGGATGAGGATGGGGATGGAAACAGGGATGGGGATGAGGATGGGGATGGAAACAGGGATGAGGTGGGGATGAGGATAGGGATGGGAACAGGGATGGGATGGGGATGAGGGTGGGGATGAGGATGGGGATGGAAACAGTGATGGTGATGGTGATGAGGATGAGGATGGGGACCCACATGGAGCTGGAAGGTGGCTTTGACGCAGGCGCGGGCGTGCTGCCGGGGCAGCTCCACCGTGTCGGAGAACTGGTGCTCGGGGTCCGACGGACGGCGGCCGAGGAAGGAGACGCGGGGGGCCTGGCCCCGCCGCCGGCGGTCCGTGTCGGCATCGAACACGTACTCCAGCACTGGGGGGGGGGAGAGGGACGGGCGCGATGCTGGGGGTCCCTCCCCTCCCACCCCGGGGGGCTCCTGTCCCCCCCGCAGCGCAGTCCCAGGGTCCCCCAGCCCAGCCCGTCCCCACCGTGCTCACCGAGGCGGGGGCTGTAGCTGGCGGGACTGGCCGTGTAGCTGAAGCAGGCTCGGACGTCCACGCTGCGGGGGCATGGGTGAGACAGGCGGCACCCACCCCCGGCTGTGCCCCGGCTGGGTGCCCGGGGAGGGGAGGCATGGGGGGAGCGGGTGGCACCCACCAGACCCCCGCCTGGTGCTGGCAGTTGCTCTGCTCCAGGTCAATGTTGGCGGGGAGCAGGGAGATGTTCCTGGAGACGTGGACGACCGGCCGGGCTCTGCCAGGGGAGAAATGGGGGGTGCCAGGCTGGGCCCCCCGCGAGGGCACCCCAAGCCTTGCATGGAGCCGGCCCTTGCCCCCTGCCCGGGACCCCCGGCCATGCCCAGGGACCAGGGACCCCCTGGGTCAGGGGATGCCTGGGGAGGGTTTGAGGGGGCCCTTGCAATGGGGGACACTTGGGAACAGGGGATGCTCAGGGATGGGGGATGCTTGGGGACAGGGGATGCTCAGGGATGGGGGATGCTTGGGGACAGAGGATGCTCAGGGACAGGGGACGCTCAGGGATGGGGGATGCTCAGGGATGAGGGATGCTCAGGGATGAGGGATGCTCAGGGATGAGGGATGCTCAGGGATGGAGGATGCTTGGGGATGGGGGATGCTCGGGGACAGAGGATGCTCGGGGACAGGGGATGCTCAGGGATGAGGGATGCTCGGGGATGGAGGATGCTCGGGGACAGGGGATGCTCGGGGACAGGGGACGCTCAGGGACAGGGGATGCTCAGGGATGAGGGATGCTCAGGGATGAGAGATGCTCAGGGATGGAGGATGCTCAGGGATGGAGGATGCTTGGGGATGGGGGATGCTCGGGGACAGAGGATGCTCGGGGACAGGGGATGCTCAGGGATGAGGGATGCTCGGGGATGGAGGATGCTTGGGGATGGGGGATGCTCGGGGACAGAGGATGCTCGGGGACAGGGGATGCTCAGGGATGAGGGATGCTCGGGGATGGAGGATGCTCGGGGATGGGGATGCTCGGGGACAGAGGATGCTCAGGGATGGAGGATGCTTGGGGACAGGGATGCTCAGGGACAGAGGCTGCTCAGGGATGAGGGATGCTCGGGGTTGGGGGATGCTCAGGGACAGGGGATGCTCGGGGACGGGGGATGCTTGGGACCGGGACGCTCAGGGATGGGGGATGCTCAAGGATGGGGGACACTTGGGGACAGGGGACACTAAGGGATGGGGGACACTCGAGGCTGGGGGGATGCTCAGGGACAGGGGACGCTTGGGGATGGGGGACGCTCAGGGATGGGGGACGCTCGGGGACAGGGGATGCTGGGGCCCAGGGCTGCCCATGGCAGGCACTCACCTGTACAGCACGACGGTGTCGGAGAGGGAGCCGACGAGCAGGTCGGGGTAGAGGTTCCCATCCACGTCCAGGCCCCCCGAGAGGGAGTACCCGAAGGCCGTCACCCCCACACCCTCCCCGTCCAGGACCTGGGGACAAGGCACCCATGACACCAGGAACCGGTGTGGGGGGGGAGGCCATGGGCAACGCACCCCCCAAGCCCGCGCCCCCTCACCTGCGCCGGCTTTGCCACGATGCCCAGGTTGCTGCCATGGTAGATGTAGACTTTGCCGGCACCGTCGAAGGGGGCTCCCACGGCCAGGTCTGGGGGGGGGCAAGGGCAGGTAGTGGGGGGCCCTGAGACCCCCTCCCAGGCCCCTCTATGGGGTGGTGTCATCACCTCTCCCCCCCAGCCCATGGGGACCCCAGAGACACCCCCCGCGAGCCCCTCACCCTCAAAGCCGTCGTGGTTGAGGTCCCCGGCGGCGCTGAGGGCGATGCCGAACATGGAGCCGCGGGTGCCGTTGAGGCGGAGGGGGGTGGCAGAGTCCCAGCGCCCCGCCGGGTTGATGTAGACGTAGGCGGCCCCCCCGATCTCCTCCTTGCGCTCAAAAAAGTGGGGGGCCCCCACCACCAGGTCCATCCAGCTGCGGGGACGGCGGTTCCGTCACACTCCCGGCCGCGGCACCAAGTCGGGGCGATGTCCGGGCACTGAGACTGGGGGGGGACTGAGCCGCCACAGCTCGGAGGGGAAGTGTGTGGGGGGGTCCCCCCAAAACTCACCCATCGCTGTTGAGGTCGAGCACGGCGACGGCGTAGCCGAAGGCGGAGGTGAGCTGCTGGCCGGGCAGCACGGCCTCGGGGACCAGGCGGTTGGCGCTGTCGCGGCGCAGGATGACCACAGCCCCGGTGTGGTTGGCGCGGGGGGCTCCGGTGACGAAGCTCAGCTCTCGCCTCCGCGTCAGCCCCGCGCCCGAATCCACCGAGAAGCCTGCGGAGGTTGGGGGGGGGGGGGGGGCAGGGGTCGGTGTTTGCCGAGCCCCCGGCCCCCCCAGCCCCCCAGTCTGCCCATCTGTCTGTCCGTCCGTCTCTCTCTCTCTCTCTGCTCAGCCCTGCGTGGCCAGGTCTCCCCTCGGGGACCCTCGTGCTTTGGCGTGGGAATGGCGGGGGGGGGGGTTTCTTGTGCCTCAGTTTCCCCGCTCCGTGCGCCCTGGGGCAGAGTGGCTGGGGGTGGGGGGGTGGCCAGGACTGCGGAGTTGCCAGCCCCGGGCCGGTGGAAGCCAAGGGGGAGCAGAGGCTGCGGGCGTGAGCGAGGACCAGCCCCTCCCCGCATTGCCAGAAGGGAAGATTTTGGGGAGAGAAGGGAAGATTTTGGGGCCAGAGCAGCAAGACCCAGAGCAGAGCCAGACAGGGCCCAGACACCCCCCACCCCACAGCCAAACAGAGCAGCAGAGCCCCCTCCACGATGTGGGGCCCCTTCCCCACATGCAGCGGTTGCAGTGTGCGGCCCCCCCGAGCCCCCCAGCAGCCACGCAGCCCCCCAAGCCCCCCCGGCAGCCACGCAGCCCCCCGAGCCCCCCCGGCAGCCCCCAGCCAGGTTCCAGCAGCCTGCGGCCACTGCTTCCCCCTGCGTGAACCATGCACCCCCCCCACGCAGAAACACCCTCAGGGGAAGAGCACGGGGACGGTGGGGTGTGGGGGGGCCACGCCAGGCTCTGTGCCACCCCCCCCGGCCCCTGCCCCCCCCCCCCAAGCCTGGCGGTGCCCCCGCCGCAGTGCTGGCACAGGGACGGGACACGGGACGGGGACAGGGATGGGGACAAGGCAGCGCTGGGGGGGGTTGGGACCCCCACCCCGGGGGGGGGTGATGGCCCAGGCACAAAATGGACGCAAGAGGGGTGGGAGCGTGCGGTGGGGGCAGGCGGGCGGCCACACGCGTGCACGGCCGGGGGTGTGCACGAGGAGGGGGCCATGCATGCGGGGTGCAGAGGTGTGTGCAGTGCATGCATGTGTGCATGGGGTGCATGGGGGATGCATGTGTGCATGGGGACATGTGCATGGGGGATGCATGTGTGCATGGGGACATGTGCATGGGGATGTGTGTGTGCATGGGGGATGCATGTGTGCATGGGGACATGTGGGTGCATGTATGCATGGGGACACCTGTGTGCATGGGGATGCATGTATGCATGGGGACATGTGCATGGGGATGCGTGTGTGCATGGGGATGTATGTGTGCATGGGGACGCATGTCCATGGGGATGCGTGTGTGCATGGCGAAACCTGTGTGCATGGGAACACGTGTGGATGAGGTTGCATGTATGCATGGGGACACCTGTGTGCAAGGTGATGTGTGCGTGCATGGGGACACATGTGTGCATGGGGGACGTGTGGATGAGGATGCATGTATGCATGGGGATGCATGTGTGCATGGGGACACATGTGTGCATGGGGGACATGTGTGCATGGGGATGCACGTGTGCATGGGGACACGTGTGTGCATGGGGGACATGTGTGGCTGAGGATGCGTGTGTGCATAGGGATGCGTGTGTGCATGGGGGACATGTGTGGATGAGGATGCATGTGTGCATGGGGATGCGTGTGTGCACGGGGACACGTGTGTGCATGGGGACACGTATGGATGAGGATGCTTGTATGCATGGGGACGCGTGTGTGCACGTGGACACCTGTGTGCATGGAGACACGTATGCGCATGGGGACACGTGTGTGCTCGCCGGGCCCGGCCGAGGCTGCGGGAGCTCTCCTTTCCTCTCCCCTCCACAGACACGGGGGAACACACCACAGGACACGGCTCCGGGGAGGGTGGCACACGGGGACGCCGGCACACGGGGACGCCGGCACCGCCAGCGCTTACGAACCCAAGTAGCTATTCTGGGCCACGTCGCCGGCCGCGCCGGGCACCTTCTCGCTGGGCTCGGGGGTTTTGTAGACCAGCTGGTCGGGGTCTGAGCTATCAATGTTTGTCACAAAGAGCAGCCCTGCGCCGCGGCCGGGCGGGAGAGAAAGAGAGAGGGGCGTCAGGGTGGGCACGGCGGCCGGGGCAGGCTGGAGCCGGGGCGGCGGGGCTGGGGGGGGACCCCCATGGCAACGATGAGGGGTCCCCCGTGCCGTGCCGTGCCGTGCCCGGACTCCGCCGTGCCCGTACCGAAGTAGCTGTTGGCGGGCACGGGGATGAGCGAGGGGTCCTGGTCCTTCTCGCCCCCGGCTTCGTAGGGCCCGTCGTCGTAGCGCAGCAGGTCGAGGGAGCTCTGGTTAAGCAGCTCCACGCGCAGGTTCCCTGCCGAACCGAGGAGGGGTGAGGGGGGCCGGGGTGGGGACCCCCCCCCGGGGACCCTGCTGCTGCCTGGGGACAAGGGGAGCTGCCCCACGGCACTGCGCTCGCCGGGCGGACCTGGCCTGGGCATCCCGACAGACGAGGGCACGCACGTGTGCACAGCCACAGCATGCACACGCGTGTACACACACACACGGAGCGCACGTACCCCTCCTCGTGTGCTCAGACCGCCGCAGCACACGCACACAGCGTGCATGCAGGCACACAGGCGTGCACGCACACGCCCATACGCACGCATACGTGCGCCCTCATACCGCATGTGCACGCCTGTGTGCTCACACGCAGCGTGCACACGCCTGTGCTCACACCTCACACACCCACACGGGTGCTCACCCCCACAGCATGCACACACATCATGCATGTATGTGTGCGTGCCTGCCTGCACACGCACACACTTGCATACGCACACCCGTATGTACACACGCACCCTCATACCGCATGCGCACACCCGTGTGCTCCCACACAGCGTGCACACACACACACATGCTCACACCTACAGCATGCTCACACACCCACACGGGTGCTCACCCACAGCATGCACACACATCATGCACGTATGTGCACATACCTGCCTGCACACGCTTGCATACACACACACACATGCACCCTCATATTGCATGTGCACACCCGTGTGCTCCCACACAGCATGCACGCGCACACACACATGTGCTCACACACACGTACTCACACGTACAGCATGCTCACACACCCACACGGGCGCTCACCCCCACAGCGTGCACACACATCATGCATGTATGTGCACATACCTGCCTGCACATGCTTGCATACGCACACACACGCACCCTCATATTGCATGCGCACACCCGTGTGCTCCCACACAGCGTGTGCACGCACACACACATGTGCTCACACACGTGCTCACACCTACAGCATGCTCACACACCCACACGGGCACTCACCCCTACAGTATGCACACGCACCGTGCGTGTATGTGCACATGCCTGCACGCACATGCACACGCTTGCATATGCACACCTGCATGCACGCACACATACACCCTCATACCGCATGCACGCGCACACACGTGCTCACGCACAGTGTGCTCACACACAACATGCACACACATACACGTGCTCACACACAGCATGCACACGCACGTGCTCGCACCCATGGCACGCATGCAGCCGCACGCTCACACCTATAACACGCTCGCACACGGGCACCTGTACGCTCGCAAGCGCAGCTCGCACCCCCACCACGCGTGTACGTGCACCCCTCGCATGCCTACCCAGGCGGGAACACGCACCCACACGCGTGCACACGCAAACCGGCGCCCACGCAGCCGGGCAGCCGCCCGCGGCCCCGCGCCCGCCCTCACCCTTCCAGTTGTAGGTGCCGGGGGCCCCGAAGAGGATGTAATGGTGGTCGGGGCTGAAGGCAGCGGCCAGGCCCTGCTGGCAGGAGCCGAAGCGGTCGTGACCCTGCGGCCGCCCCTCGCAGAATTTCCACTCGCCCCCGTCCAGCTCGTCCCGCACCCGCAGGTCCTGGCTCAGCACGAAGCAGCGCCCGATCACGTCCCGCGTCTCCAGGGGCTGCCGCACCCGGTGCCGCGCCTCATACAGGTGGGCGCAGGTCTGCACGAGGGGACGGGGACGGGGGGTGGGGGATCAAGGGGGGGCTCAGGCGGGGACGGGCGATCCCCCCCGCAACCCTCGCCGCCCTTCCTCGCCCCGGCGCTCACCACAATCTTGCCGCCGGCACCTTGGCTCTTCACGCTCACCCCCAGCCACTGGTTCTCCTTGCTCTCCCGCTCCAGGTCCACTGCGAGGGACGGGCAGCGTCAGCTCCGCCGGGACCCCCGGGGCCGGGAGCCCCCCGCCCCGCGCAAAGCGAGCACCCCCGGGCGCGCGCCTCACCTCCCTCATCGATGGGCACCCGCCAGCAGTCGGAGAGCTCGGGGGTCAGCGGGCAGGCGAAGAGCCCCCCGGTCCGGTTGGCACCTTGGCTGGGCAACGCCGGCGCTTGGGGGGCCCCCACCAGCAACCTGCGGCGGGGAGCCCCCCCGTCAGGCCGCGGCACCCCCAGCCGCCTGCACGTGGGCCCGCGCGAGGCCGGATTTGCACGCCCGCGCTGCTGGGTTTGCACGCCCCCGGCATTCGTCGGAGCGTCCCCGGCCCCGCCGCCCCCGCACAGCTGTCCCCACGCCCCCGCACCGATTTCACGCTGCTGGCCGTGCCGGCGCGGTGCACGCCCAGCGCGGTGCATGCCCAGCGCGGTGCCAGCCCGTCCGGCCGAGCAGCTGCAGCCCCGGCATGGCGGTTCCCAGGCCTCGGCCGCAGCTCGGTGCATGTGTGGGGCACAGGAGGTGACACACACCCGGACCCCCCCGCTCCTGCCCGCTCCCTGCCTTGGCGCAGCGCGGTTGGGGGCACCCTGACCCCCACCCAGACCCCCAAACCCCGTCGCCGAAGGGGATGGGGCTCGCTCGTCTGTCGCACAAGCGCCGCGCCGCCCGTGGCTCTGCGGTGGCCGTGGGGGCACCCGTGACCACCCCCAGCCCCTCTCCCCCGGGGGGACGGCGGCCTCGGGCCGCGAGGGAGCCCCGGAGGGTGGCGGAGAGGCAGAGCCGGTAAAAATAAACTGGAATTCACCCAAAATAACCCTGCAGCAACATGCCCAAAAAAGGAGGGAGCCAGACGGAGGCACAGGAGCGCACCCCGCGCCAGGGCACCGGGCACTGCCCGCGGTGCCAGGGCCAGGGGCCGGCGTACGGAGCCCGTGGGGCCAAACCCGTCGCCGAGCCCCGCCGGGGACCGGAGGGAACGGGCACGGGGACGCCGTGGCGGTGGCGGCAGTGCCGAGTCCAGCGCCGTGCCAAGCGGCTCCGCGAACACCTGCCCGGGGAGCTGGGGCAGCGGGGAGCGAGAATGTCCCTCCCGTCGTGAGAATGTCCCTCCCGTCGTGAGAATGTCCCTCCTGTCGCCAAGAACGTGGAGAGGGGCGGCTGCCGCGGCCGGGGGGCTTCGGCCGGTGCCACCGGCCTGGCGCGGGCCGGGGACAGGCGGCGGCGGCGATGGGGAAGGCGGCTGGGGCCTGGCGAGCGGGTGGGGAGGCGCGGGCAACAGCGCCCCGAGCTCTGCCCGCTCCAAGGGGTCCCCGTCGCTGGGACCCCCGCCAGCAGCCCGAGCCCCTCCTGGGGGACACGGGGGACACGGGGGGCACGGGGGATGCGGGGGGCACGGGGCCCGCCGCCGATGGCAGCCCTGGCATGCGGCGGGTGGGCGTTTGCCAGCTCAGCGGCGAGCGGGCGCAGGGGAGGCGGCGGGCACGGCCTGGGGGGGGTGGGGGGGTGGCCAGGGGGGGTCCCTTCACCCAAGCACCCTGAGGCTGCGCTCAGGGCATCGACCGCTTGCCCCCCGCCCCGCCAAATCCACCCGCGGCCCCGTCCCCTGGGGTCTCCAGCCCCGGTGGTGTCTCGGCACCCCGGGGGTGTTGGTCCCCAAATGTGGGATGGGGGGACACGGGGTGGGGGGTACGGGGTGGGTGGTACGGGGGTGGGGGGACGGGGGGGGGGGGGGCAGGGGGGGACAGGGCACCCAGCCCCGGGGAGGGGACACAGAGGAGGGGGGACCCGACCCGGGGGGCAGGATCCGTGGGGGCAGCCCCGGTGCCCGGTGTCGGGGGGGGGGGGTCCGCGCCCCTCCCACGCGTGTCCGGCCCCCCGGCCCCGCACTCACCAGCCGGCCGGCTCGGGGCTGAGCTGCCGGTGCAGCGCCACGGCGAAGCCGAAGAGGCTGCCCTTGTCGCCGTCCTTCAGCAGGGTGCTGGTGGCATCCAGGTTGAAGGCTGAGCTCGCCAACAGCCGCAGGCTGAGCCAGGGCAACCAGAACCAGCGAGCCCTCGCCATGCCGCCGCTCGCCACCGCCGCCCCCCCCCACCACCACCCCTCGCCGCTCCGGGCTCCGGCGAGGAGGAGCAGCCGCGGCCCCGCCTGCCGCGGGCTGGGTCACAGCCGTGGGTGTCGCGCCCCGTGTCGCGCCCTGTGTCGCGCCCCGTGTCGCGCCCCGGGGTGCTCGGCCTGGGGCAGGGGGTGGCAGCACCCCCGGGGTGCCCCCCCGCCCCCCCGCCGCATGGGGCATGGCACCCCGCAGCGCAGGGCGCCCGGCACCCCGTGGGGCACCCCAGGGTGGCATCGCCCCATATCGCAGTGGGGCACCCCATATCGCAGTGGGGCACCCCCTATCACCATGTGGCACCCCCTATCGCAGCACATCACCCCCTATCACAGCGCATCACCTCCTATCGCCGTGTGGCGCCCCATATCGCAGCGCATCGCCCCACATCGCAGCGCATCGCCCCACATCGCCGTGTGGCACCCCATATCGCAGTACATCACCCCCTATCGCAGCGCATCACCCCATATCGCCGTGTGGCACCCCATATCGCAGCACATCACCCCCTGTCGCAGCACATCACCCCCTATCACAGCGCATCACCTCCTATCGCCGTGTGGCGCCCCATATCGCAGCGCATCGCCCCACATCGCAGCGCATCGCCCCACATCGCAGCGCATCGCCCCACATCGCCGTGTGGCACCCCATATCGCAGTACATCACCCCCTATCGCAGCGCATCACCCCATATCGCCGTGTGGCACCCCATATCGCAGCACATCACCCCCTGTCGCAGCACATCACCCCCTATCACAGCGCATCACCTCCTATCGCCGTGTGGCGCCCCATATCGCAGCGCATCGCCCCACATCGCAGCGCATCGCCCCACATCGCAGCGCATCGCCCCACATCGCCGTGTGGCACCCCATATCGCAGCACATCACCCCCTATCGCAGCGCATCACCCCCTATCACCATGTGGCACCCCCTATCGCAGCACATCACCCCCTGTCGCAGCACATCACCCCCCTATCACAGCGCATCACCTCCTATCGCCGTGTGGCGCCCCATATCGCAGCGCATCGCCCCACATCGCAGCGCATCGCCCCACATCGCAGCGCATCGCCCCACATCGCCGTGTGGCACCCCATATCGCAGTACATCACCCCCTATCGCAGCGCATCACCCCATATCGCCGTGTGGCACCCCCTATCGCAGCACATCACCCCCTGTCACAGCACATCACCCCCTGTTGCAGCACATCACCTCCTATCGCCATGTGGCTCCCCATATCGCAGCGCATCACCCCACATCGCAGCGCATCACCCCATATCACAGCGCATCACCCCCTATCGCAGCACATCACCCCATATCGCCGTGTGGCACCCCATATCGCAGCGCATCACCCCACATCACAGTGTGGCACCCCACATTGCAGCACATGGCACCCTATATCACAGCACATCACCCCCTATCGCAGCGCACGGCACCCTGTATCGCAGTGCCTCACCCCCTATCACAGTGTGGCACCCCATATCGCAGTGTGGCACCCCATATCACAGTGTGGCACCCCATATTGCAGCACATCACCCCATATCGCAGTGCTTCACCCCCTATCGCAGTGCATCACCCCCCTATCGCAGTGCATCACCCCATATCGCAGTGCATCCCCCCGTATTGCAGCACATGGCACTCCCTATCGCAGTGCATCACCCCCCTATCGCAGCGTGGCACCCCATATTGCAGCGCATGGCACCCCATATAGTAGTGCGTGACCCCATATCACAGTGCAATTGCCCCCTATCGCAGTGCTTCACCCTGTATCGCGGCACATGGCACCCCATATCGCAGTGCATCACCCCATATTGCAGTGCATCACCCCACATCACAGTGCATGGCACCCTGTATCGCAGTGCATCACCCCATATCACAGTGCAATCACCCCATATCGCAGCGCATCACCCCCTGTCGCAGTGCTTCACCCTGTATCGCGGCACATGGCACCCCGTATCGCAGCACATCACCCCATATCACAGTGCAATCACCCCCTATCGCAGCGCATCACCCCCTATCGCAGTGCTTCACCCTGTATCGCGGCACATGGCACCCCGTATCGCAGTGCATCACCCCATATCGCAGCGCATGGCACCCCATATTGCAGCACATGGCACCCCATATCACAGCGCATCACCCCATATCGCAGCGCATGGCACCCCATATCGCAGCGCATCACCCCGTATCGCAGCACATCACCCCGTATCGCAGCGCATGGCACCCCACATGGCACGGCCCACCCCGCCCGCACGCGCAGGCAGACGTCGAGGCCCCCAGCCCAGCCCCGGCCGACGCTGCTGGGAGATGTCCCCGTCCAGGCGCAGCCCCCGGGGCTCGGGTGACCCCCCCAGGGCTCCCCGGCCCAAACCACTGCTCAACCCCCAGCGCTCCCACGTCCCCCGGCGCCAGCCCAGCACCCGGCAGGGGTTCCCCAGCCGCGGGGCGATTTGGGGGGCAATCGCCCGCCCCCGGACCCTCTGTGAGCCGGGGTGGAGCGGAGGAGCGCTCGTGAGATGGCTGCTGAGCTCAGGGTGCCAGGACCGCGATCGGCCTCTGCACGGCCGAGAGGCAACACCCCAACACCCCGCTACCCCCGAAACCCCGTCCCCTGCAGTGATACCCCAACACCCCAAAATCCCATCTCCTGCAGCGATACCCCAACACCCTGACACCCAAACCCTGTCCCCTGCAGCGATACCCCACACCCTGACACCCAAACCCCATCCCCTGCAGTGATACCCCACACCCTGACACCCCAAAATCCCATCCCCTGCAGTGATACCCCACACCCTGACACCCCAAAATCCCATCCCCTGCAGCGATACCCAACACCCTGACACCCCAAAATCCCATCCCCTGCAGCGATACCCCAACACCCCAATACTCCAAAATCCCATCCCCTGCAGATACCCCACACCCTGACACCTAAACCCCATCCCCTGCAGCGATACCCCAATACCCCATCGCCTGCGATACCCCAAAATCCCATCCCCTGCAGCGATACCCCACACCCTGACACCCCAAAATCCCATCCCCTGCAGTGACACCCTGATACCCCGTCACCTGCAGCAATAACCGAACACCCTGATACCCCAAAACCCCATCACCTGCACAATACCCCAACACCCTGATGCCCCAAAACCCCATTCCCTGCAGTGACACCCCAACACCCTGACACCCCATGACCGGCAGCAATACCCCAACACCCTGACACCCCAAAACCCCATTCCCTGCAGTGACACCCCAATACCCTGACACCCCATGACCTGCAGCGATACCCCAAAACCCCATCACCTGCGATACCCCAAAACCCCATTCCCTGCAGTGTTTCCCCAAAACCCCATCACCTGCGATACCCCAAAACCCCATTCCCTGCAGTGACACCCCAACACCCTGACACCCCATGACCTGCAGCAATACCCCAACACCCTGACGCTCCAAGCCCACATCCCCTGCAGTGACACCCTGATACCCCAAAACCCCACCCCCTGCAGTGATACCCCAAAACCCCATCACCTGCGATACCCCAAAACCCCACCCCCTGCAGTGACGCCCCGATACCCCATCACTGCAGCGACCCCCACCCGGCACGGCCGCCCCGCGGGGGCAAATTGCCATCCCGGCGGCTCCCCAGCACCAAGGGACGCTCGTGGGGACACGGCGGTGGGAAGGGGACGGGGACAGCCAAACCCTGCCCCCAGACTCCGGCCAGGCCCCCCAACCACCCCCACCCTTGGCCTGGGAGAGGAGTAAACCCCCCCCCTGCACCCCAAAACAGCAGGAGCGGGACCCGCGCACCCCACGCCGAAGGGGCCGGTGCCGTCGCAGGCTCCCAGGGGATGGGGGGCCGGCGCGGGACCCCACGAGCAGCGGGGCCGGGTCCCACGGGAGCGGCTGTGGCTGGAGCGCGGCCCCGTGCCCCAAACGGCAGCTTGGGGGGGGAAGAGGGGGGCTGTCATATTTTCCAGCCCACTGGCTATTTTTAACCGCTCCCGCTCTCCAAAGGCCTGTGAAGATATTTGGGAGCTGGCAGGGCTGCTCCGGCCGTGTGAATGAGCTCCAGCTCCACGCTGGACGCAGGAACAGTCCTTCACCCTGACCTCCTCCTCCTCCTCCTCGCTGCTGGCCAGCCCGGCGTTTAGGAGGGGGCCAAAGGCAGGACAAGAGGGTCTGTGCCCACCAGCTCGCCCCACAAGCGGGCTGCCGGCCAGCCCTCCCCACGCTCGCCCCTTCTTTTCCTCTTTTGCAACCCCCAATCCCTTCCCAACGCCCCCGCCGCCGCGCTCCCTACGTGGGAAAGGGCCGATCCCTGCCTGGGAGCGGAGGACGGGAACAGACCCGGTCCCCCGGGGCTGCTCAGCCTCCCGCCGCCCCCCGCGCCCCATCGCCCACCCGGCAAGGGAGCAGGGAGCTCCCCGCCAGCTCTCCCGCACAGCCGACGACGAGGATGGCATCAGGCGAGCGTCGGGATGCGTATAAATGGAAAAAAAGGGTGGTCGTGGCCGGGAAGCAAGATGAGCAGCCGATCTAGACAAAAACCACGATTTGGGGGCCTGGTGCCATCCCGCAGCGCAGAGGGGACACCCCCAAAAAAAAAAAAAATCTGATCAAAGCTTCAGGGTGCCCACGAGCAGGGGGGGAGGTGGGATCCCAGCACGCATTCCCAGTTTGCTCTGCCACCAGGCTCTCCTCCCAGCTCCCGAACTGCCCACCCCGGGGGCACGGCGCTCTCAAGCCTCCCTCCTCCCAACCAAGCCTCCAAATCCGCTTTGTTTTCCCTCAAAGACACCCAAACCCCAGCAGCACCCCCAGGTTGGGGAGCTCCGGCCGCGGGGCAGCCAGCCCTGCACCCCAAGCAGCACCACTCAGCACCGGGCACGGCCAGGACGGGACCCTCGGGGCTGCCACGGCGGGATCCCGGCCGGGAGCTCAGCCCCGCGGCGAGCCCAGAAACGTGCCGGAGAAGCCCAGCTGCTCCAGATTAGCGACAGCAGCTCCGCTGGAGGCCAGCGGGTCGGGGATTTCCAACCCCAAAACGGCCTCGTGAACGGACAATCGGACGCTTCCCACCTCGGGGCTCCCGCGGCCTCGTCCCACCCCGGCACCAGCTGCCGGCGATGGGGTTCAAGGGGGCACGGCACAAGCGGGCGCTGCCGGCGCTGCGCCCGGATGAGCAGGCAGCGAGCAGGCAGCAAAAGCGGGAGCCCAGGCGCTGCCGGGCAGGCTTTTGTCATCCCCTCCGCGCCATCTCGAGAGAATCTGATTTTCAGTGCGAGGGCCAACTTCCAAATGAGGCAGGGTTTGGCAGTGCTCCCCCCGGCCCGGCTCACGGCAGGACACCGTTCCCAGCAGCCCAGGGGTGAGCGAGGAGGGGGCGGTCAGGCAGCAACTCACGTGTCAGGAGAAGAAAACTCCTTGTTGGAAGGATTCCCTTTGCTCCAAGCCCTGCCTCGGATTGGAACCCTGAGCTCCCAAAAGCCGCAGCCTCACCCCGTCGGCCTCCACGCGTGGTGCGGCCGAAATGGGGGGAGCACACAGGGAGGGGTGCAGGGCCGAGCTCCCCAACCCGCCGAAGGACAGCGGAGCCCGGGGGCAACACGGGGACGTCTTCATCCCGCTCCCGGCGTCTTGCCAAGGCTTTTGTGGGGTCAGGAGCTAAAAGCAGGAGAGTGGGAGAGCGGGAAAGCACTTCCCTGGGCGTAGAAACAACTGGATTCAGGGAGCGGCAAGGGCCGGGAGCGGAGCTCAGGCAGGGCAAGGATGGGACCCACCACTCGCTTCCACATGGGATGGAGGGAGGGAAACGCTCCCGAGGGCTCGGCCGGCATGGCCAAACCACCTCACCAGCGCCATTAACTCTGTGAAGGGCTGAATTGAACCCAGGTTCCCCCCACGGAGCAGCCTCCATCGGCAGGAGAGGAGGGAGGACGAGGGAGACGGCGGAGCCACGCACGGGAGCAGCTCCTGCGCCCGCAGCCTGGGCCGGTCGCACCTCTCGGGGCAGACGCGAGCGCGTTTCGCTGCTGTTGCAGGCAGCGTCGGCGAGGGAAGCCGAGGCACGTCCCCGACGCATGCCGAGAGCCGGAGGCAGCGCCTGGGAGAGGTGTGAACTCCTGCAGGGGGGTCAGCCATCACCAAAGGTCCCCAGCCAGGCAGCGATCTTCATTCCTGTGGAAGGAAGGGCAGGAACCGGGTCGGCATGGGTCTGGGAGTGGTGCCTTGTCCCGGGGCACCCGCGGGGTGGGAGAGCCACCGGCGGTTCCCCTGCAAACCCCAACCCCCCCCCCGATACACCCAACGCTTTCACGGGGAGCGGCTGACCCCGACACGCCAAGCCTGGGTGCAGGGAGGAGCGGAGCGGCCCGGCCGCACGCAGACCCCGCGCACGCTCTGCCCGCCAGCACCCTCGTTAGCCAGGCACGCTCGTCAGCTAACGAGTGGAAGAGGGAAACAAATTCCTCTGCCCTTCCCAAGGCTGCAGGGGCTCCTGCAGGCAATAACTTGTTTGTGTAACCGGAGCGGGCCAGCATCGGACAGGCGTGTGGGGAGTAAGCTGGGGTTATTTTTACCCATTCACTGGTTTATCTTTGGCCACATTTTATGCTCGAGTTCCTGTAGCCACGGCCAGAGCTCCTCCGGGTCACCAGCACGAAGGCAAGGGGACAGCAAAGGAACGAGGAGCTGAATCCACAGGGAGAATCCAGCTGGGATGCGGAGACGCACATCCCGCTCCCGATGGGGCCGTGAGTGGGCAACCCCTGCCAGGACTGCCCTGAAGGGAGCTCGAGACGAAAAAAATCCAGCCAACACCGCAGCGGCGAGCAGGCAGAACTTTGTGCTGCCCGCACCCCGAGCCCTGCCCACACCCCACCAACACCGACCCGCACAGCCACAGCCCCCTCCCCGCAAGTCCCAGCCTTTTCTTTTCGCCTTCCTGATAACTCCCTTCCCCTGCCAACCCGAGGGGATGACGAGATCCTCCTCCTCCTCCTCCTCCTGACTCTGCTCGGCTGCGGCCAGCCGGCACCCGGCCAACAGAGCAGCCTCATCGCAGCTCTCGAGCTGATGAAGCCCGGTGAGATCAGACGCATCCCGGCATTTCTGCCAGCTCACCCTTCCGGCACTCTGCAGGCCAATTTAATTTTCATAGCGCACTTTGCTGGCAGCAGCTGCACCTCGGGAGCCCGGCCGGCTCTCCCCCACCCCCTGCCAGCTCATTTCTCTGGCTACCAGCCCCATCCATTACGTCCTGGCACAGGAACAGCCCAGGCGGCCGTACCTGACATTGGGACGCCCGGACAAGGACGATTCTGCATTATTTTAGCTACAGTCTTGGTCCCACCGCAGCCGGGAAGCAGGCGAGAGTCCGGGAATTCCTAGGCAGCGCAGGCTGGTCCACCTGGGAAGTCAAAGCGGATTTAATAGTCGTGCTCAGCTTTTTCAGGCACCCCTGGCCTCTCCCTTGCCAGCGCGGAGCTGAGCCCTGCCCCACTCATCGCAGCTCACGGGGAGAAGGACAGACGGCTCACCCACCCCCCCAGCATCCCAAAACTGGGGTGGGGACCCCGGCACCTCATGCCACAGCCGAGCCGGGCTCGGTCACTCATGGGGCGCAGCCCAAGCCCCTCCCAGTTCGTACTGGGACCAGCAGCCAGGAACTGGAACCAGCAGCGCGAGGGGAGCCCAGCACCCCGGGCGGCGCACGGGGCAGCCGCGGAGCCGTCATGCCGCAGGGACCCTATAGCAGCCATACGTCCCCGCCGTGCGTTGGCCCTGGCTGGATGCCAAGCGCCCGGCAAAGCCACCCTGTCGCTCCCCCTTCCTCGACCGGAACAGGGGAGAGAAAAATCTCACGAAAAAGCTCGTGGGTCGAGATAAGGACAGGGAGATTGCTCAGCAATTACCGTCACGGGCAAAGCAGATTCGACTTGGGGAAAATCAGTTTAATTTATTGCCAGTCAAAACTGAGTAGGAGAGAGGAGCGAGAACATGTGTAAGGTAATGCGAAATAAAACCAAATCTTAACACACCTTCCCCCAACCCCTCCCTTCTTCCCGGGCTCAGCTTCACTCCCAATTTCTCTCCTTCCTCCCCCCGAGTGGTGCAGGGCAGGGAATGGGGGTTGCGGCCAGTCCATCACACAGCATCTCTGCCGCTCCTTCCTCCTCAGGGGAGGACTCCTCACACTCCTCCCCTGCTCCGGCGTGGATCCCTCCCACGGGAGACAGTCCTCCATGAACTTCTCCAGCGTGGGTCCTTCCCACGGGCTGCAGTTCCTCACGAACTGCTCCGGCGTGGGGTCCCCTGTGGGGTCACAAATGCTCTGGTGTGGGTCCCCCATGGGGTCCCAATTCCTGCCACCAAACCTGCTCCAGCCTGGGCTCCTCTCCCCATGGGGCCACAGCTCCTGCCAGGAGCCTGCTCCAGCGTGGGCTTCCCATGGGATCACAGCCTCCCTTGGGCACATCCCCCTGCTCCGGCGTGGGCTTCCCATGGGATCACAGCCTCCTCTGGGCGCATCCCCCTGCTCCGGCGTGAGCTTCCCATGGGATCACAGCCTCCTCTGGGCACATCCCCCTGCTCTGGCGTGGGCTTCCCATGGGATCACAGCCTCCTCTGGGCGCATCCCCCTGCTCCGGCGTGAGCTTCCCATGGGATCACAGCCTCCTCCGGGCACATCCCCCTGCTCTGGCGTGGGCTTCCCATGGGATCACAGCCTCCTCCGGGCACATCCCCCTGCTCTGGCGTGGGCTTCCCATGGGATCACAGCCTCCTCTGGGCGCATCCCCCTGCTCTGGCGTGAGCTTCCCATGGGATCACAGCCTCCTCCGGGCACATCCCCCTGCTCTGGCGTGGGCTTCCCATGGGATCACAGCCTCCCTCGGGCACATCCCCCTGCTCTGGCGTGGGCTTCCCATGGGATCACAGCCTCCTCTGGGCACATCCCCCTGCTCCAGCGTGGGCTTCCCATGGGATCACAACCTCCTCTGGGCGCATCCCCCTGCTCCAATGTGGGCTTCCCATGGGATCACAGCCTCCTCTGGGCACATCCCCCTGCTCCAGCGTGGGCTTCCCATGGGATCACAACCTCCTCTGGGCACATCCCCCTGCTCTGGCGTGGGCTCCTCCCCGGGTGCAGGGGGATCCCTGCTCCCCCGGGGGCCTCCACGGGTGCAGGGGCACAGCTGCCTCACCATGGTCTTCATCACGGGCTGCGGGGGAACCTCTGCTCCGTGCCTGAAGCACCTCCTGCCCTCCTGCACTGACCTGGGTGCCCGCAGAGCCGTTCCTCTCACGTATTCTCACTGCTCTCTCCAGCTGCCATTTGTGTCCCGGGCCTTTTGTTTGTTTGCTTGTTTCTTAAATACATCATCACAGAAGCGCTGCCACCGCTGCTGATGGGCTCGGCCTTGGCCAGCGGCGGGTCCGTCTTGAAGGCGGCTGGTGTTGGCTCTATCGGACACAGGGGAAGGTTCCAGCAGCTTCTCCCAGAACCCACCCCTACAGCCCCCCCCTGCTACCAAAACCGTGCCACGCAAACCCAAGACAGTCCCCCAGCACAAACCCCTACAGCACCCTATAGCACCCAGCCAGGCTCCCAGAGCCCCCTCTGCTCCCCACTCCCTCCCACAGCTCCCTACGGCCCCGACATGCCCCTGTCACCCTCACCCACCCAGCCCCTATGGCCCCCTATAGCCGCCTCATGCCATCAGCCAGGCCCCTGTAGCCCCCTCAGGCTGCCAGCTGGGCCCCTATAGACCCCTGTATCCCCACCTAGGCCCCTACGAGGCCCTACCCAGGCCCCTAGAGCCCCCCGGCGCCACCAGCCTGGCCCTTATAGGCCCTGTAGCCGCCTCATGCCATCAGCCAGGCCCCTGTAGCCCCCTTGGGCTGCCGGCTGGGCTCCTATAGCTCTCACCCAGGCCCCTATAGACCCCTCAGGTCCCTGTAGCCCCCATCTAGGCCCCTACAAGCCCCTACCCGGGCCCCTACAGCCCCCAATGGCTCTCTAAAGCCCCCCCCAGGGCCACCAGCCCAGCGCCTACAGCCCCTACAGGCCCCTCATGCCATCAGCCAGGCCCCTGTAGCCCCCTTGGGCTGCCAGCTGCACTCCTATAGCTCTCACCCAGGCCCCTATAGACCCCCCAGATCCCTACAGCTCCCATCTAGGCCCCTAGAGCCCACCGGGGCCACCAGCCCAGCCCAGCCCAGGCCAGCCCCTATGGCCCCCTCATGCCATCAGCCAAGCCCCTGTACCCCCTCGGGCTGCTGGCTGGGCTCCTATAGCTCTCACCCAGGCCCCTATACACCCCTCGGGTCCCTGTATCCCTATCTAGGCCCCTAGAGCCCACCGGGGCCATCAGCCCAGCCCCTATGGCCCCTATAGCCCCCTCACGCCATCAGCCAGGCCCCTGTAGACCCCTCGGGCTGCCAACTGCGCTCCTATAGCTCTCACCCAGGCCCCTATACACCCCTCGGGTCCCTGTATCCCTATCTAGGCCCCTAGAGCCCACCGGGGCCATCAGCCCAGCCCCTATGGCCCCTATAGCCCCCTCACGCCATCAGCCAGGCCCCTGTAGACCCCTCGGGCTGCCAACTGCGCTCCTATAGCTCTCACCCAGGCCCCTATAGACCCCTCGGGTCCCTACAGCCCCTACCCAGGCCCCTAGAGCCCCCCGGGACCACCAGCCCAGCCCCTACAGCCCCCAATGGCACTCTATAGCCCCCCGGGGCCACCAGCCCAGCCCCTATGGCCCCTATAGCCCCCTCATGCCATCAGCCAGGCCCCTGTAGCCCCCTCGGGCTGCCGGCTGGGCTCCTATAGCTCTCGCCCAGGCCCCTATAGACCCCACAGGCCCCTACAGTCCCCCGTGGCTCTCTAAAGCGCCCCCGGGCCGCCAGCCCAGCCCCTATGGCCCCTATAGGCCCCAGGGAGGCGGGGCGGCGGGGCGGGGCGGAGCCGTGGCGGTGACGCGACGGTGACGCGGCGGTCAGGTGACGCGGGCCGTGCCGGTGCCGTCCCGGGGCCGCCATGCTGTCCCGGCTGCTGAGGGAGCACCAGGCCCGGCAGAGCGAGCGGCGGGAGCTGCAGGGTGAGCCCGCCCCCGTCCCCATGGCGACAGGCCCCGCCCCGCGCCCCGGGGAGCGGCGCGATTGGCGGCGGGAGCTGCCGCTCACGGCGGGGGTGGGGGGAAACAGCGCGGGCGCGCATCCCATTGGCCGGCGGGGCTGTCCGTCAAGGGTGTATGTGTGGCGGGGGGGAGCGGCCGTGGCGGTGAGGGGCGGGAGGCCGGCAGGGTGGGGCGTGATGTCACCCCCCCGCACGCTGACGTCACGCGGCTCCCTGCTGGCGTCACGGCCAGCGCGTGTAAGGGGCGAGGCGGGGGGTGGGGGGAGCAGGGCGGGTTCGGGTCCCGCCGGCCCTCACGGCCGCGTCCCCGCAGAGCGGCGGCGCAGGGAGGCCATCGCCGCCGCCACCCGCCTGACCGAGGCCCTGGTCGATCACCTCAACGTGGGGTGAGGCGGGGACCCCCCGACCCCCCAAACCCTCGGCCGGGGCCCCCCGACCCCCCCAAACCCCTGGCTGCGGCCCCTCAGCCGGGATCCCCCCCCCCCAGGCCCCTTGCCCCCAAACCCCTGGCCAAGGACCCCCCCACACCCCACGCAGGGACCCCGACCCCCAAACCCCCAGCCCTTTTCCCCCCGAAATGCCCCAGTGGGGACCCCCTGGATGCCCCCAGCTCCTTTTACCCCTGGAAGCCCCAGCCAGGGACCCCGCCACATTGGTACCCCCTTCCCCCCAAAGTCAGGCACCCCCCCAAACCCCACCCAGGGACCCCTGCACCCTGACTCCCCCCAACCCCCCAGCCCCTTCCTCTGCAAATCCCCTGGGTGGGGACCCCCAAACCTCCCAGCCCTTTGCCCCCCGAAATGCCCCAGTGGGGACCCCCTGAACCCCCCCAGCCCCTTTTACCCCTGGAAGCCCCAGCCAGGGACCCCCCCACCTTGGTACCCCCTTCCCCCCAAAGCCAGGGACCCCCCCAAACCCCACCCAGGGACCCCTGCACCCCTAACCCCTGCGGCCAGGGACCCCCCACAAAGCCCCTTCCCCCCCACACCCCCAGCCAACAACCCCTGCACCCCCCAAAACCCCTGCCCGGGGACCCCCTTAACTCCCTGGCACCTTCCCCCCCCCCCCAAACCCCACCCGGGCGCCCCCAGCGCCCCCCCCCCCCCAGGCTCCCCAGTGCTTTGGCTTCACCCCTACAGCCACCCCCTCCCCAGGACCCCCCAGCCCCCACCCCGGGGCCATGGATTGGGGCAGGACTGCACCCACCATGTCCCCCCCCATCCCCCGTGTCCCCCCCATCCCCTGTGTGTCCCTGCCGTCCCCCGTGTCCCCCCCATCTCCGGTGTCCCCCCCCCCGGCAGGGTGGCGCAGGCCTACGTCAACCAGCGGAAGCTGGACCACGAGGTGAAGACGCTGCAGGTGCAGGCAGCCCAGTTCGCCAAGCAGACGGGGCAGTGGATCACCATGGTGGAGAACTTCAACCAGGCCCTCAAGGTGGGGGTCCCCGTGTCCCCCCCCCAAACACAGGCAGGGAGGTCTCCCCCCGCCGCCGCGACGCCGGCTTGGCACGGGGTGGGATTTCCCTCTGGGACACGTGGAGAAGCAGCGCCGTGGGAACCCGCGGCACCGGCGCCGGTTAAGGGACGGCGTCCCGCAGCCCCATGCGCGCCGGGAGCCCGCCGCCGGCACGGTCCAGCCTGCCCGGTGCCAGAGGGTGGGTGGGCTGCGGCACCCCAGCTCGACGTCGGCACAGTCTGGCAGTGCCGTCTGCCTGCTCACACTGGGGCGGGCAGCACCCGCGGGGGTCCCAACCAGCCCCGAGCGCCCACCGCGCTGCGGCTGCCGGATGCAGGAGGGTGGGAGCAGTGAGCCAGTGTGGGGGGAGCGAGCCAGGGTGGGCTCCCCCCTGCCCAAATCCCACCGGCAGCTCCCTGACAGCCCCCTCATCCCGGCAGGAGATCGGTGACGTGGAGAACTGGGCCCGCAGCATCGAGATGGACATGCGGACCATCGCCACCGCCCTGGAGTATGTCTACAAGGGGCAGCTCCAGCCCTCCTGCTCCTGAGCCGCCGCTGCCAGGCTCGTCCCCTTCCCCGCGCCGCTGCAGCCAGTCCCGGCAGATAACGTGGGCCCAACCGTGATGCTGCGGCAGCTCCCTGGTCGTTTCGGGGGACCCCTCCGTACCGGGGGAGCAGGCAGAATAAAGCGTGGTTGTAAAGGCAGTGCATGGAGGCCAGGCCAGGCGCGTGCTGGGGCCCTGGCACGGCCACCGGCTGCCCCCTCCTAAGCCCCCTCATCCTCTTTACCGCTTAGCTCGGGCTCTGAGGCCCCTTTTTCTCCTGGACAAAGGGTCCCTTCTGTGCCGGGAGGGCTTTAATCCCCCCCAGAGGGGCAGAGCTCGGCCCCCCAGCTCCGGGCAATGCCCCCTCCCAGGGCGGGGAAGGGGACCTGGGGGGCTCTGCGTGCCCCGGGTGGGGGCTGCCCTCCCTCCTGGCTCCGATCAGGGGCTCCTCCTCAGGTGAGGGTCCCCCCACCAAGGCGAGGGGCACCCCAGCACCTCCCTGGAGCTGCACCCAGCGTGGGGCGGGGAGGTTCGGCCTGCCCTGAACTTTGGCTGCGGGCTCTGCCCCAGCGCAGGGGGAGGAGTGGCCGCGGCCCCCCCGGCTCAGACGGCCTTTGCTGCCGCAGCCACCACAGCGCCCGGAGCCCTCTGCCCCGCCGAAGGTAGGTTGGGGGCTCGGTGGGTGGGCTCCCCTCCGCACCCCAAGCTGGGCCAAGGGTGCCAGGTGGAGCCAGGCCCACAGCAGCCCCGCGCCGTGGGTCTGCCCCATGGCCACGGTGAGATGAGTCTGTCGGGTCTCGTGCACGCTGAGAGCCCACACCGGCTCCGGCCCTCACCGGGCTCCGGGGACCCAGACAGACACAGGATGTCCCCCCACAGGCCCCAAGGGCAGGGAAGGGTGGGGGCTGTCACCTCTTTGGGGGGGCCCAGCCCAGGCCCCCCCCCCCAGCCAGCACCCGCTGCTGGGAGCAATGGGAGCAGCCTGACACCCCCAGAGACCCCCAAAAACGGGACGCAGCCCCCTGCAAGGGCTACGGGAGGTGGGTTGGGGGTCCCGGGACAGCGGTGATAGTCACCTTCGGGAGCGGAGGACGCCCAGGGTCGTCCCTGCCCGGGGAGGGGGACAGGGTTAAGCCAGGGGGGCAGCAGCTGGGACCCCCCTCGCCCCGGTGCTGCCCCGCGGGCCCTGGGTGCCGGCCAGGCGCTGACGCACTGCGCCCGGCTAATCCCCGGCACATCCCCGGCACGCCGCGCTGAGGCCAGGCCCGGCCGGAGGTTGGTCAGTCGGAGACGCATCCAAGGGTGGGTGGGTGGGGGGGGGGGGACGCGGGGTGCTCGGCCCCACGCCAGGAGGGTGATGTGGGGTGCTCAGCCCCACTGCGGGAGGACGGGGACCACCGCCCGGGGGTCCCCAGGTGCCCTGTGGCGCCTGGGCACGGACTGAGCCCCGTGCAGGACCCCACTCCAAGCTGGGGGTCAACCCTCAGCACCCTTCTCCCACCCTCTGCCTGGGTGGGCTCTGACCCCCCACGGTGGGTGCCAGGGGATTTGGGTGGGTGGGGGGGTCCACTGCGCAGGGTGCATGGCTTCAACTTGGGGTGCAGGGGTTAAGGGGTGGGGGGGTGGCATGGCCCAGGGCCACCCGGGTTGGTCTCCCACCGCCCACCCCGGCCCTGCAGCCCCCCGCCATGTGGCCGTACCTCTTGCTGGCGGTGCTGGCCTGGGCGCTGGGCTGGCTGCTGCGGGACCGCCGGACCCTGCCCTCCGTCAAGGACAAGCATGTCTTCATCACCGGCTGCGACAGCGGCTTCGGCAACCTGCTGGCACGCCGGCTGGCCCGTCGGGGCTACCGGGTGCTGGCTGCTTGCCTGACCCAGAAAGGGGCCGATGGCCTCCAGCGGAGCTGCTCTGGCCACCTCCGCACCACCCTGCTCGATGTCACCCGCTCCGACAGCATCCGCCAGGCCGTCGAGTGGGTGCGGGCAGAGGTGGGCGAGAAAGGTGAGGAGGAGCAGGATGGGACCCGGGGAGGGGCGGGGGGTCCTGGGGAGGAGCAGGATGGGAGCCAGGGAGGAATGTGGGGTCCCAGGGGAGGTGCTGGGGGGCAGGAACATGGGGTCCCAGGGGAGGAGCAGGATGGGACCCCGGGAGGAACATGGGGTCCCAGGGGAGGTGCTGGAGGGCAGGAGGGGACCTGGGGAGGTGCTGGGGTCCCAGGGGAGGTGCTGGGGGGCAGGAACATGGGGTCCCGGGGAGGAGCAGGATGGGACCCAGGGAAGAATGTGGGGTCCCATGGGAGGTGCTGGAGGGCAGGACGGGACCCGGGGAGGTGCTGGGGTCCCAGGGGAGGTGCTGGGGGGCAGGAACATGGGGTCCCAGGGGAGGTGCTGGGGGGCAGGATGGGACCCGGGGAGGGACATGGGGTCCCAGGGGAGGTGCTGGGGGAGAGGAACATGGGGTCCCAGGGGAGGAGCAGGATGGGACCCAGGGAGGAATGTGGGGTCCCATGGGAGGTGCTGGGGGGCAGGATGGGACCCGGGGAGGTGCTGGGGTCCCTGATGGGTGTTACAGGGCAGAATGGGGCGGGGGTCCCACCAGGGCATCCCAAGGCGAAGGACGAGGGGGCTCTGGAGGGGGGCTGCGGGGCAAGGTGGGTCCTGCCAGGGGTTGCTGTGGGGTGGGGGGGAGCCCCGGCGAGGGGCTCTAGGGTGGGGTGGGGGGGGGGTCCCCGCAAGGTGCTGAAGGGCAGGGTCCCACCAGGACACACTGGGGACGGGACGGGGGTCCCAGGGGAGGTGCCATGGAGCAGGGGCACAGAGGACGGGGACGGTGGCCACCGTGTGTCCATCCCCCCAGGTCTCTTTGGGCTGGTGAACAACGCCGGGGTGGCCAACCCCATCGGCCCCACGGAGTGGATGGGGATGGAGGACTACCGCCAGGTCATGGCCGTCAATGCCTTCGGGGCCATCGAGGTGACGCTCCAGTTCCTGCCGCTGCTGAAGCGGGCGCGGGGCCGGGTGGTGAACACCTCCAGCGTGCTGGGCCGCCTCTCCGCCAACGGCGGCGGCTACTGCATCTCCAAGTACTGCATCGAGGCCTTCTCCGACAGCCTGCGGTGGGTGCCGGCCCCCCTCGCCCGCCCCACGGCCGCCCCCCAACCCTCCGCCCCGCGCCTTGACGGCCGTGCGTCCCGCAGGCGCGACATGTACCACTTCGGGGTGAAGGTCAGCATCGTGGAGCCCGGCTTCTTCAAGACGGCCGTGACCAACCTGGAGAGCATCGAGGCGTCCCTGCGCCAGCTCTGGGACCGCCTGGCGCCCGAGACGCGGCTCAGCTACGGCGAGGATTTCTTCCACAAGTGTGAGCGGGGCGGGGCGGGGCGGGCACCCGCTGCCTCAGTTTCCCCTGCCTGACCCCCTCCCCTTCCCCTGCCTGCATCCCCCAGACCTCAAGGTGCAGCGGCTCATCATGAACGTCATCTGCGACGCGGACCTCAGCAAGGTGACCCGCTGCATGGAGCACGCATTGGGCGCCCGGCACCCACGCACCCGCTACAGCGCCGGCTGGGACGCCAAACTGCTCTGGCTGCCGGCCTCCTACCTGCCCGCCTGCCTCGTCGACTTCGCCCTGGCCACCATCCTGCCCAAGCCAGCCCACCGCGTCCGCTAGCCCACTCCTGCAGCCGCCAGCCCCGCCGCCCAGGGCTGCCGGACACCCCCTCCCCAAGCGCTGCGAATAAACCGCCCGTCCCGGGTGCCGTGCAAAAACCGCTGCCTGTGGTGCTCGTCCTGGTGGCAGCCCCGGGGCCGGACGGGGTCCCCGAGCGGCTCCCGGACTGCTGGTGGCATTGCCATGGCGCACGGAGACCCCAGCCCCGCTGCAGCCGGGCTTCAGGGCCACGGGCCTCGGGGGGACGCGCAGGGACCGGGCCACCGGCACTGCCCTTCCACCGGCCCCGGCACTGCCCTTCCACCGGCACGGCACGGCATCCTCTTGAAGCATCCCCAAGCCAAACTGGCCCCCCCGGTTGCCCCCCAGCACCGCGTGGGATGGGGCTGCTCACACCGATGCCACACACGCCAGCCCCCCCCCTCCCATTGCTCCCAGTGGGACCAGTCCCTTCCTGGTGGGGAGGTTCCCATCACAGGACGGGGCAGCACCCGGGGGCTCCCCTAGCCCTGCAGCACCCACAGGGTCCATGAACCACGGGGGGAGGACACCTCCTCCACGAGGGACCCCCCTACACCCACGAGGGACCCCCCCCACCCCAAGGGACCCCTCCCACCCCCACGAGGGACCCACACACACCCACGAGGGACCCCTCCCACCCCCAAGAGGGACCCCCACACACCCCCACGAGGGACCCCCACATCCCCATGAGGAACCCCCCCACCCCAAGGGACCCCTCCCACCCCCAAGAGGGACCCACACACACCCACGAGGGACCCCCCACCCCCAAGAGGGACCCCCCACCCCCACCCCAAGGGACCCCATCCCACGCCCAGCCCGGCGGGCGCAGGGGGACACGTGCCTGTATGGAAACCAGATTTTTATTTCTGAACCTGGGAGTGCTCCCCCCCTGCGGACCCCCCCCCCCCCAAGCCCCTGCCGGCCCGTGGGGAGGGGTCCAACGGCGCAGACACCCAGGGTGGGTTTGGCACGTGGGACCCTGCCCCGGAGGAGCTTGCAGAGGGCAAGCGAGCGCGAGCGGCCCCCAGAGCCCCTCAGGTGGGGGGCAACAAGAGCTGGAGGGGGGGCAACAAGAGCTGGAGGGGGCTACATGACCTCATAGCCGCTGCGGATGCCCTTCATCAGGCAGCAAGCAAAGATGATGCCCAAAATCTGGAAAGGGAGAGGGGAGGGGGGTGACCCCCATCCTGCACGGCCCCTCACACGCAGCGGGGGGGGTCGCAGCCCCATATGGGGCGAGGAGGGGGGTTCAGCCCCACATGGGGCGGGGTGTGGGGCTCAGCCCCACGTCCTACCTCAAAGAAGGCGATGCCCAGCGCGACCGCGGCCACGGTGATGATGTTTTTCTTCACCCAGGCTTCGATGCTCTGGAGGCAGCCCTGGGGGAGCAGCGGGGCTCAGGGGGCGGTCGGACCCCCGGGGGTGTGGGGGGCATGGGGGGGGGGTCTCACCTCCTCGTAGATGGTGGTGGGGCTGGGGTGGACGTTGCAGGAGGTGGTGTTGATGCGGCAGCAGGACCGGGGCACGGTGTCGTTGGTCTTGAACGGCTCGATGGTGGCCCAGTCCGTGTAGTTGTTGGCTCCGCAGCAAGTGAACTGCCAAGGGGGGGGGACAACGTGGACCCCAGGGGGTCAGGGGGGCCGAGCCGAGGACAGCCGGCCCCCCCACCCCGGGGCCACCCCGTTACTCACATCCCTCTGGAGCTCATCTATCGCCTCCGTCAAGAGCCTGTCCTCCCCGTACTTGTGCATGGCGTTCCACAGCCCGTCCTCCAGCACCGAGCGGACCTGGGGCGGGGGGATCGGGGGGGGGTCAGAGAGCAGCGAAGGGGGGGTCTGCAGCACCCGGGCGGGGTCCGCGCCCCCTCCCCACGTGTCTCCACCTTGTCCTTGAAGACATAGCCGGCGATGGCGGCGGCGACCTCCACCAAGAAGATGATGCTGAGCAGGACGGCGAACTGCGGCGGGGGGAGAGGGTGGGGGTCAGGGTGGGGGGTTAAGGTGTGCGTAGGGGGGTCGGGGGGGGGGGGGTCAGGGTGCTCACCGTGGTGACCATGCAGTAACTCTCCTTCCAGGCGCCGCAGCAGCCGAAGAAGGAGATGAAGAAGATGATGACGCCCAGCACCAGGATGGCGATGGGGGAGCTGGAGGCCGAGGTGCTGCTGACCACCAGCACCTTACCCAGGGCCCCCTGGGCATAGATGCCGATGGCGATGAGGGCCACGCCGCATACCTGGGGGGGGGGGGGGGCAGAGGGAATTGGGGTGCAGCTGCCACCCCACAGGCCCGGCACCCCCCCCCAGAGCCAACAGGGTTGGGGGGGGTCACCCGCAGCTCCAGGGTTCGGCCCCAAATTGGGGACCCCTTTCTTGGGGGTGATGGCGGGGGGGGGGGGGATCTTCTCTGCCCCCACCCCCCCCCCACCCCAGCGCAGCCCCGACAGCGATGTCGCCACGGGGGCACGGCGGCGGGAGGGGACCCCGGTCCTGCCCCACGGCGGGACGCTCCGCAGGCCTGCTGCGGCGAGGGGGGAGCCGGGTTGGCGGCCGCAGGAACGACGGGAAGTCCGGCCTTCCGGCCACGGCGAGAGGCCTCGGAGGGGGGAGCGGGCACTGGCTCCGGGGGGCCGCAGGCGAATCGGGGGGTGCCGGCGCGGGGCGGGGGGGCACACCAGGCACCGTCTTGGTGGGCACAGGCAGCCCACTCCCATGGGAACCAGGACGCCATTCCCGGTGCTGGGGCAGAAGCGGGTCCATCCCGCCCGTCTCCCGCACCCCCGCCATGGGTGGGACCCCCCGCCCCGGCCTCAGTTTCCCCGTGATGGTGGGGAACCCCCCCAGGCCGGCCCCCCTGAGCGCCGTCGGCCCTGTTTGCTCGCTGGGCGTGGGTAAATAGAGCGAGGAGGCCTGGCCGCCCGCTGCACAAACACTCGCGGCGGCGGGGGCCGGGGGGGGCTGGCGCCGGTGTCCCCGTCATGTCCCCCTGCGCTGGCCAGCGGCCCGAGCCCCCCCCGCCCCGGTACTTCAGGGGTGACTCAGCCCGGCGGGATCAGGGTGGGGGCCGGGACGAGTCACTCCCTGCGTGGGGGGACGGGATGACGGCCGGGAAGGTGCCCGCCCCCCCCCCCCAATCTATCGTCACCCCCCGCTACGGCCGTTGGGTTCCTCGCGCCTCTTTCTTCACCCCAACTTCCCCAAACCCGCGCCCTGCCCCACTCGGGGACCCCGGCTGCGGCAGCCAGGAGCTGTGGGGCTTGGGGGGACCCGGCCACCCGTGGTGTCCCCACCCTGACCTCGGGGCTCGGCGTCCCTCGGCCAGGGCGTGCCAGCCTGGCCCTGCCCAGCCTCGTTACCCCTGGAACCTACTGATGGCTGCAACGCTGCCCGCTGCCAGGCCTCTCCTCACCCCTCTGCCCCCCCAGCCCCCGCTGCAGCACACCCCCCCCCCCAAGCAGCAGGGCCCCCCCGGGGTCCCCACACCCCCCAACTCAAGGCCCGAAAAGGGGGGGGACGGGGGTGTCGAAGGGGCCGTAGGTGGCGGGGGGGGAGCTGCGTCGTGGGGGGGAGCACCACGGGGCGGGGGTGCTGCCATGGGGCGGGCCCGTCCCCGGTGGAGCACGGTGGGCAAGGGCCCGTCTGCCCGGTCCTGCCGGCCCCGGGGAGTCCCCCCCCGGACCCCCCCCGGCCCCGCACTCACCCAGAAGATGAAGTTGAAGATAAAAACCAGGAACTTCACGCATTTCATCCCGCCCTCGACCGCCATGGCCCGTCCTGCGGGAGCCGCCACCTCAGCCCCGGCACCGCGCCCGGGCCCGCTCCCAGCCCCCGCCTCGCTCCCGGTGCCCGGTTCCCGGTGCCGCTCCCGGTGCCCGGTTCCCACCCTCCTGGTCCCCGCCCCGCTCCCGGTGCCCGAGCCCCAGCATCCCGGGCCCCCTCCCGCTGCGCTCTCAACCCGCTCCCGCTCCCGCTCCCGGTCCCGGTCCCGGTCCCGGTCCCGGTCCCGGTCCCGGTCCCGCTCCCGGTCCCGCTCCCGGTCCCGCTCCCGGTGCCGCCGCTCCCCCGCCCCGGGCCCTCACCGGCTCCGCTGCTCCGCCGTTTGCTCCACGATCATGTGATGGGGCCGCGGGAGTCAACAGGCAACCCCGTCCCCGCCCCGGGACCGCCCCGGCCCCGCCGCCGCCGTGGCTCCGGTCCCGCCCCGCACCCGGCCCCCGCCCCGGGGCAGCACAGACACGCGGGTGCCAGGGACGCTTTAATGGTGCCGGAGCCACCGGCCCGCGAAGGGGGGACATGGGGGGGGGGGGGGTCGCAATGGGGGGACCCCAGCACCCAGAGCTCCCAGCCTGTGGCCCGGCGTCCGGGGATCCCAAACACCCCGGTCCCGGGGACCCTGTGCTGCTTGGGCCCTGTCACCCCATGGCCTGCACCCCAGGGTCCCGGTCACCCTGCACCCCGGGGTTCCAGTCACCCTGCACCCCGGGGTCCCGGTCACCCTGCACCCTGGGGTCCCGGTCACCCTGCACCCCGGGGTTCCAGTCACCCTGCACCCCGGGGTCCCGGTCACCCTGCACCCTGGGGTCCTGGCTACCCTGCACCCCGGGGTCCTGGCTACCCTGCACCCCGGGGTCCCAGTCACCCTGCACCCCGGGGTCCTGGCTACCCTGCACCCCGGGGTCCCAGTCACCCTGCACCCCGGGGTCCTGGCTACCCTGCACCCCGGGGTTCCAGTCACCCTGCACCCCGGGGTCCCGGTCACCCTGCACCCTGGGGTCCTGGCTACCCTGCACCCCGGGGTTCCAGTCACCCTGCACCCCGGGGTCCCAGTCACCCTGCACCCCGGGGTCCCGGTCACCCTGCACCCCGGGGTCCTGGCTACCCTGCACCCCGGGGTCCCAGTCACCCTGCACCCCGGGGTCCCGGTCACCCTGCACCCCGGGGTCCTGGCTACCCTGCACCCCAGGGTCCCAGTCACCCTGCACCCCGGGGTCCCGGCTACCCCATGCTCTGCACCCCAAAGTCCTGGCTGGCCCCTGCCTGCACCCCAGGGTCTTGGCTACCCTGCACCCTGGGGTCCTGGCCACCCAATGCCCTGCACCCCGGGGTCCCCAGCACCTGGTTCCCCTTGAGCCCTGCCACCCCATGTCCTGCACCCCGGGGTCCTGGTCACCCTGCACCCTGGGGTCCCGGTCACCCCATGCCCTGCACCCCGGGGTCCTGGCCACCCTGTGCCCCTTGGACCCTGCCACCCCCTGCCCTGCATGCCGGGGTCCTTGGCACCCTGCACCCCAGGGTCCCAGCCACCCCATGTGTCCTGCACCCTGGGGTCCCAGCCACCCTGTGCCCCTTGGACCCTGCCACCCTGTGTCCTGCACCCCTGGGTCCTGGTCACCCCATGTCCTGCACCCCAGGGTCCTGGTCACCCTGCACCCCAGGGTCCCAGTCACCCTGCACCCCGGGGTCCTGGCCACCCCCTGCCCTGCACCCCGGGGTCCCAGCCACCCCGTGCCCTGCACCCCGGGGTGGGGGCCGCCGCGGGCTCAGAGCCCCGGCACGGTGGCCAGCGCGGCCAGCACGGCCTCCAGGTGCTGGGGGTTCAGGTAGGCCACGAGGCCGCCCCGGTTCGCCCAGCGCTCGGCCCCCGCTGCCCCCTCCACCGGGCAGTTGTAGACCAGCTCGGGGGGGGGCCCGCTGTCGCCCGCTCGCCGCGCCCGCAGGGTCCTCGCCAGGGCCACCGCACCCCCGCCCAGGGCCCGCAGGATGGCGTGGGGGCCGCAGGCGTCCCAGGCGAAGGTGCTGCCCTCGGAGAGGACGTAGGCGTCCGCCAGCCCCAGGATGACGCAGAGCATCTTGTAACCGGCGCCGGCGGCGAAGCGCAGGTGGTCGCCGCAGAGGGTGTCCAGGGCCGCCCGCACCGCCGGCCCCTCCGCCCAGCTCAGCACCACGCAGGGCGCAGGGCGCGGCGGCGGGGGGCTCAGCGAGCACAGCCGCGTGTCCCCGTACGCGACGCCCCAGTGGTACCTCCCCTGCCACCTGCGGGGACGGGGACCCTGAGCGCGGAGCCCGTCACCGCGTCCCCAGCTTCTCCCCGGCTCCCGGGCGGGGGCCAGGATCTGGCCATGCGCCCACCCCGGTGCCGGTACCTGCGGGTCAGGGGGTCCCGGCGGAAGAAGGGCTCGTTGATGACGCCCAGCACCGGGCAGCCCGTGCGCCGGTCGTAGGCCCCGATGAGCACCAGCGCCGAGCACAGCCCCGCCGGGGCGATGCCGTCGACGGGGGCCACGTCCTCGCGCCCGCCGATGTACTCGTTGGTGGAGTCTGCGGGTGCAGCCGCGTTCGCCGGGGCTCAGCCGCGGCGCGCGTGGGGCGGGTGGTGGTGGTGGTGGGGGGGGTCCCCGACCCGCCCTCTCCCAGCACCCCCTCACCGATGGGGTCTATCCAGATGGCCAGGTCCTGGGGGGGGATGCTGAGCGCCACGCCGGCCAGCTCCGCGTCCCCAAGCACCACGTCCTGGTGCACGGCGGCCGCCAGCAGCTCGGCGGCCGCCCGCTCGGGCTGCAGCACGGAGAGCAGCAGGGCCGCCGTCTCTCCCGGCGTGGCACAAACCTTCACCGCCACCGTCTCCCCTGCCGGCACCCCGCGCCTCAGCGACGGCCCCGGCGGCCCCCGGCGTCCGGGGGGGACCCCCGGCTCCGCTGCTCCCCCTCTCCCCGCCCCGGGGACTCACCCTGCCCGGTCCTGAACTCGTTGGACTCCTCGCCGTGGATGTGGCCCTGCAGCGCCGGGAACTGGGAGGGGGGGACAGGGTGGCTCGGCCACAGCGCAGCGGGACGCGGGGGTACCTTGGGGACGGACCCCCGTCCCCGTCCCCTACCTCCTTCCCCAGGTCGTGCTTGATGACCTCCTGGATGAGGACGTCCGCCAGCGTCTTGAAGTCCTGCAGGAACCTCCTGTTCCTCTCGGCCCCCGTCTTTTCGGCCACCAGCAGCTGGAAGAGGGGCTCCTCTCGCCGGCACAGCCGGGCGATGTGCGCCGCCTTCTCCGAGGCGCTCACCAGGGCCTGCAGCAGCCCCGCCATGGCCGGGGCTTGTTCGGGGGGAGACACGAGGGGCTGAGGGGGCACCGGCCACCGCCCCCCGTCCCGCCGGGGCCCGGGGCCCAAGCGCCCTGCCCGTAATTTCCGGCTGCGGGGAGCGCCCAGGGCCGCATCCTGCCCGGCTCTGGGCCCAGGGTGGGGACCTGGCTCAGAGGATCCTTCCCGGCTGCCAGAGGCCACAGCCGGGAGGTGGGGACGTGGCCGTGGGGACGTGGACATGGGGACGTGGGGGTGTGGACACAGGGACGGGGACGTGGGGACGTGGGGGACGTGGGGACGTGGGGACGTGGGGATGTGGGGACATGGGGGATGTGGGGATGTGGGGACATGGGGATGTGGGGACATGGGGACATGGGTACGTGGGGACATGGGGGACATGGGGACGTGGGGACATGGGGGACATGGGGACGTGGGGACATGGGGGACATGGGAGACGTGGGTATGTGGGGACATGGGGACATGGATGTGGGAACATGGGGGATGTGGGGGACATGGAGGATGTGGGGACTTGGAGGACATGGGAGACATGGGGGCCATGGGGACATGGGTGACACGGGGCCATGGGGACGTGGGGACGTGGGGACATGGGGCCATGGGGGCCATGGGGCCATGGGGCCATGGGGGCCATGGGGGCCGTGGGGCCATGGGTACGTGGGGCCATGGGGACATGGGGGACATGGGGATGTGGGGCCGTGGGGCCACGGGGGACATGGGGACATGGGGGACACGGGGACATGGGGACACGGGGACACAGGGGATGTGGGTACATGGGGGACACGGCGACACGGGGGATGTGGGGGACACGGGGACACGGGGACATGGGGGATGTGGGGACACGGGGGATGTGGGGACACGGGGGACACGGGGACACGGGGCCATGGGGGATGTGGGGACACGGGGGACACGGGGGATGTGGGGACACGGGGCTGTGGCCGTGGGGCTGTCCCTGGCCAGGCCCGCGGCCCCACCGGGGGGTTCCGGCGCGGGGGGGGGGGGGGGGGGGGGGGGGGGTCCCGCGTGGAGGAGGAAGCAGCCAGGGCTGGGGGGGGGGCCAGGCCCCCGCCCCCCCGGCCAGGCGTGGGGTGACGGCCCCGCGCCCCCCGAGCACCGCAGCCCCCCGGGGCCGCGCCACGTGGGGAGGCCGCCACGCCCGGGACCCCCCACTCGCGGGATGCCCCCCCCCGGGGGTCCCCCCACCCCCGCGGAGCCCCCCCCAACCCCCCGCGACGCCCCCGGGGGGGGTCCCGGGGAGCCGCCCGCTGCCCCCCGCTGCCGTTACCGGGGCCGGTGCCGCTGACAGCTCCTGCGGGGCCACCCGTGGGGCGGGGCCGGGACGCGTCACGCCGCCGCCTTAACCCCCTCGGTGCCGCGGCCCGGCGGGCGGGCGGGGGGGGGGGGGCTCCCGGGCGTCCGAGGGGTCCCGGGCGCGGCGGGGTGGGGGTGGGAAGGGGCACGGAACGGCCCCGGTGTTGGGGCTCTGAGCTCCGCCTCCCGCTTCCGCGTCTCTCCCCCGCGGGAGCCCCGGGAGCGGTGACACCGGGGAGCGGTGATGCCGTGGCCGTGGGGACCCCCCCCGGGCTCCCCGCACCGGGACTCGGCGGGGGGGGTAACGGCGGGACCCCCCCCCTCCGCTAAGCTTTCCCCGGGACCCTCGCCCCGTCCCCATCCCCGGGGGTTGCGGGTGCAGCGGTGCCGCCCCCGCGCCGCACGGTGGCGCTGTCGCCCCGGCGCTGCGCCTCGCTCCGGTTTTACCGGCGCCGGTGTGCACGCGCCTCGCTCCGGAGCCGGCCCCCCCCGCCGCGCCCCCTGGCGGGCCGCGTTTGCGCTACCGGTCACCGGAGGCGGCGGGGGGTGGGGGGGTGGATAACGGGGACCCTTTTTCACCCCCTGCCCCGCCACACCGGGACTCCCCCCACCCCCGGTGCGGCGTCTCCCCCACCGCCTCACGGCGCCGGATCGGGCCCCGCCGCTCAACCGGGAGCGGTGCCGGTGCATCCCCGGTGCCGGCGCATCACCTCGCTCCTTCCCCTCTCCATGGTTCTGATGGAGCCGGCACCGGCAAGCGGGGGATCCAGCCCCGTCCCGGGAGCAGCGGGGAACGGCTGAGAACCGGGATGGGTTCGGGCAACCGGGATGGGCTCGGGCAACCGGGATGGGTTCGGGGAGCGGGATGGGGTTGGGGAGCGGGATGGGGTTGGGGAGCGGGGTCGGGGAGCGGGATGGGGTTGAGGAGGCGGAGCGGGAGGGGCTGGGGAGGGGGTGGGGGTTGACGTGGGGGTGGAGGGACCGGGACGAGCATCCCCCCCCGGTCTTACCGGAGCGGCGCGGCGGGACCCAACTCCCGGCAAGTGCGGCGGCCCCGCCGCACTTGCCGGGAGTTGGGTCCCGCCGCGCCGCCCCCCCCCCCGCAACCGGAGGCGGGGGGGATACCGGAGCGAACCGGGCAGCCTGCGGGGGCGGCGGGGCCGTTCCCGGTGCTCGGGGGGCCGGCGGCGGCTGGTGACAAGCCCCTGCCAGAACCCTCTTTTGTGCGCCCGCAGCCAATCAAGGCCGCTGACGACACACTTCTCTTGGGGTATAAAACCCCGGGGCCGCCGCTACCGCCGCTTTTTTTCTTCCCCCCCCCCCCCATTTCCACCCCCCCCCCTTGGTCCCTCAACCACCCCCCCGCTTCCCCGCCCCCCGCCACCGTTACCGCCTTCCCCCCGTTCCGCGTTGCGGTGGAAAGCCGGGCGGGGGGGGGCGGCCCGGCGGGGAAGGTTTTATCTTTTTTTTTTTTGTGTGTGTCTGTTTTTCTGGGTTTTTTTTTTTCCCGTTTTTTTTTTTTCCCTGTTTTTTTTTTCCCCCTGTTTTTTTTTTTTTTCCCCGTTTTTTTTTTTTCCTGTTTTTTTTTCCCCTTTTTATTTTTCTGGTTTTTTTTTCCCCTGGGTTTTTTGCTTTTTTGCTTTTTTTTTTTTTTTTTTTCCCTTTTCTCCCCCGGTATGGCCCCGCTGCTGCTGCGCTTGCTGGCGGTGCTCGCGCTCACGGCGGCCGGGGGGGGGTCGGAAGGGCAGCCCCCCGCCTCCGAAGCCGCCTGCCCCGTTTGCTTGTGGCGGCGGCACAGCAAGGAGCTGCGGCTGGAGAGCATCAAGTCGCAAATCCTCAGCAAGCTGCGGCTGAAGGAAGCGCCCAACATCACCCGGGAGGTGGTGAAGCAGCTCCTGCCCAAGGCCCCGCCGCTCCAGCAGCTCCTCGACCTCCACGACTTCCAGGGGGACTCGCTGCAGCACGACGAGTACCTGGAGGAGGACGAGTACCACGCCACCACCGAGACCGTCATCAGCATGGCCCAGGAAAGTCAGTGCCGCCTTTGTTCCGCCCCGCCGCCGCTGCAAACTTCGCCGGCGGACTCCCCCCGCGCCTTCCCCGGGTGCCCCCCGCTCCCTCCCCTACTCCCTTCCCCGTTGTCCCGTCCCCCCTCCATCCGCCGGCACGCACCGACCCCCCCCGGGGCTCCCCCGCCGCTCCCCGGTCCCCCCCGAGCTCCCCCCGGGGCTCCCCGCAGCCCCTACCCCCCCCGAGCTCCCCCCGGGGCTCCCCCGCTGCCCCCCGGTCCCCCCCGAGCTCCCCCCGGGGCTCCCCGCAGCCCCTACCCCCCCACTTCCCCGGGGCGGCTCCGTGGGAGTCGCGGGGGGACGCAGCGCGCTGTGAGGGGACGCGGGGACCCCCGGGACGCGGGGACGCGGGGATGGGACAGCCCGGCCGGCAGCCGGGACGGGGCACCGGGAGCTGGGAGCAGGGACTGGGACTGGGGACTGGGACCCGGCACTGGCACCAGCGGGTTGTGGGACTGGGCACCGGCAGTAGGCACCAGGACCCGGCACCGGCACCAGCCTGAGCACCGGCACCGGTGCCGGGTGCTGGGACTTGGCACTGGGACCTGGCACTGGGTGCTGGCACTCGGCACCGGCACTGGGACCCGGCACTGGGTGCTGGGACTTGGCACCGGCACTGGGACCTGGCACTGGGACCCGGCACTGGGTGCTGGGACTCGGCACTGGCACCGGGGCACCGGACCGGGGGCACGGGGCAGACGGCACGGTGACCCCCAGGGCCTTGCCGGGCAGTGGGTGCCAGCGCTCGCCTCCTGCTGTGGCACGTGACAGGGTGACAGCAGGGTGACAGCAGGGCGACGGCAGGGCGACGGCAGGGTGGTGGCAGGGTGACGGCAGGGTGACGGCAGGGTGGTGGCAGGGTGACAGCAGGGTGCTGGGGACAGGCAGGCGCCTGCCCTGGGCCTGCCCGCGGCCGGCACGGTGAGGGGCTCCAGCCCGGGGTCCGCGGCAGCGAGGGGACAGGGCACGGGGGCTTCGCTGCGCTGTGACATGGCTCCGTCCGTCCGTCCGTCCGCGGGCGAGGAGGGGGCGAGCGGATGGGGCTCCGGGGGCGGCTGCACCCCGCACCTCTCCATGCCTCAGTTTCCCCCGGTGCTGGCGCAGTGCCGCGTGTCCCAGCCCCGGCTCCACCTGCTCCGGCGGCGGGACGAGGCGGTGGGACCCCCGTGGCGCGGGGGCTGCGGGACCCCCGGGAGCGGGGCCGGGTGCGAAGGGCGAGCGGAAGGGAGGGAAGTGTGAGGCGCTGCCCCCCCCGCCCCGCAGCCCCCCGACGAATTTCCTTCCCAGGCATTAATAGACTCGGGCGGCTTTGAAATTTTATTACCCATAAAATTGACAACACGCTGGGGTTTTCCTCCCCGCGCCGCGTTAACGCTCGCTGCCCCCGGGCCCCCCCCTCCTGCCCCTTAACAGCTCGGGGGCCCCCAAAATAAATACCAGAGGGCAGCCCCTCCTCCCGGCCGGCCGGGCCCCGCACGGCCCCGCTCCGGGGGTCCCGCAGCCCCAGCCCCGCAGCCGGATGCGCCGCGGGGTCCGGCCTGCCCCGGCCGCGGCCGCTCCGTTATTATTATGATTTTTTTTAATTTTTTTCCCCTCCTTCCTCGCCCCCCCCGTGGCAATTGTGTGGGGTTTTATGGTTCCTGAACAGAAGGAGGGAAAGGGCTTTATAGGCAGCAGAGCCATAAAGCTCTCGGGTTCCCCCCGGCTGCCCCCCGCCCTTAATCCCAAGCCACCACCCCCAGCACCCACCACCCCCCCGGGTTTTTTTTTTTATTTTTTAACGGCAGAAGGAACCCGGGAAGGTTAATTGGGTCCTAAACCCATTTAGGGGCTACCCGTGACCCCCGCGACCTGCGGGGTGGAGGGAGCTTAATGAGGGGCGATGGGGGGCCAGGCCGGGCACGGGCCGGGGCGAGGGGCTAGCGGGGGCCGGGGGGGCCGCAGCGGCTCAAGGTCAGCGGGACGCGGGGGGCGCGGGGGACGCGGCGGAGGCACTGCTGGCACGTGACACCTCGGGGCGACGGGGGGGTCCCCAGGGTGCTTGGACTTAGGGGGGGGGTCTCCGGTCCCCCGCGGCAGGCGAGGGGTTAACGGGGCAGAGGTGGGAGCCCCAAATCCGAGCCGGTGGGAACAAAGAGCCGGGGGGGCCCTGGGGGCCGCCCCCCTCCCGGCACATACTCAGCTGTGACCGATGTCCCGGTAACCTTTATCCCCCGTTGCCACAGCGACCGGACGAGCATCCTGGCACCGCCGCAGCCCCGTGCCAGGAGCAGCCAGCGTGGCACAGCCGCCGCGCTCGGATCCCCCCCCCAGCCACCCCAGACCCCCCGCTCGCCCCCCAGGGCCGCGGATGCCCGGTGTCCCCCCCGGGATGCCAGGCCCTGGCATCAGGGCTGGCGGTGCCGCCGGTGCCACGGCGAGGGGCTGCGGTGGCAGCTTTGAGGGACCTGCGCCGGCTCCGGCGCTGCTTTGGCATCTCTCACCTGGAGACCCTACAAAAACAACCCCAGCGGCGCCGTCCTCGCCGCGGAGCCCAGAGCAAACCGGCACCGCGTCCCCTAAGGCCACGGGGGACTTCTGCGCAGCGTGGGAGCGGTGCCGCCGGGACCACCGGGGACCCACAGCCCCCCGAGGTGGCCACCGGCCCGGCACGACATCCCACCGGTGAGGGGTGGCAAAGCCCCCAGCCGAGGGGCGCGGGGGGCACAACCTGCCCCGGGGCTGGGGACGGGGCTGCGCAGGGCAGGGGGGGAACCGCACCCCGGAGGGGTCCCGGGGGAGCGCGGGTTTTTAATCGGGGGCTTGTGCGCAGCAAATTGCTGGGAGGGGTTTGGGCGGCCGGCGCCCGCGGCCCCCCAGCCCCTGTCACTTTGGTTTATGTGCGGCGCGGCGGGGGGCTGGATGGCATTCCCGGGGCTGCGGCCGGTGTCGTGACCCCCATGTGTTCGGGGAGGCCTCGCGCGCAGCAAATGGCCCCGCGCTGCAGCTGGGTGCTATTAAACCTGACCGGTGCGTGGCAGGGGGAGGGGGGCTGCATGGAGGGGGGGGAAATTCCCAGCTCAATTTGACACAGATGTTTGCCGAGCAGGGAGGGCCGGCGCGGGGCCGGCTCCGGCCGGGGTGCTGCCGCAGGGCTGGGGAAGGGCGGCCGGGGAACCCCCGGATCCGACGGCTGCTCGGGCCGCGGATGCTCGCCGTTGCCATCCCACCGGGGCCGGTGTCCCCGTCCCCACGGTCGGCCGCTCGCCTTCGCCGTCTCCGAGAGCATCACCCGGGGCAGGACCCGCCGCCGTCCTGGGTGAAGCGGCACCGGCTGCTTTGCCGAGGCTGGCAGAGGTGTGGGGCTGCCCCAGAAATAAGCCCTGGGAGGGTGGGAGATGGGACGGTGGGAGATGGGAGGGTGGGAGATGGGACGGTGGGAGATGGACGTCCTCGGAGACGGATGTCCTTGGAGATGCAGACCCGGCCAGACCGCTGGCGGGGAGCCCGGTGGCACCCCTACCCCAAACTTGGTGCCACAGACCCTCCTGGGGGCTTTGCCGCATCCCCAGGTGCGTTCCCGGCTCCGACGCAGGGATGTGTTGGGAAGCGGCTGCCCCGGAGCAGGTGCTGAGGGGCCGGAGCCCCCCGCCCCGCTCAGCCCGGCCCTGCTCAGCGGGGGGCTCGCTCCCCGCAGCCCCCGCGGGGGATCATGAATCCCCGGTGCCACGGGGTCAGGGGGCAGCCGGGGACCTTATTGCGAATGGAGGGGCAATGACCCCTGGGGCGGCCTCTGACCCGACCTTCAACTCCTAACGACCGAGGAGGAGCTCGCCCCGACCCTGCGTCCGACGGAGGTGGTGGCGGGGGGGGGTCCCGGGGCCGCCCCTGACACCTCCTTCCTCCCCGCAGCGGACCCCGTGGTGCAGATCGAGGGCAACCCCCACTGCTGCTTCTTCAACTTCAGCCCCAAGATCATGTTCACCAAGGTGGTGAAGGCGCAGCTGTGGGTGTACCTGCGGCCGGTGCAGCACACCTCCACCGTCTACCTGCAGATCCTCCGCCTGAAGCCGGTGACGGAGGAAGGCAGCCGCCACATCCGCATCCGCTCCCTGAAGATCGACCTCAACTCCCGCATCGGGCACTGGCAGAGCATCGACTTCAAGCACGTGCTGCAGAACTGGTTCAAGCAGCCGCAGAACAACTGGGGCATCGAGATCAACGCCTTCGACCCCAACGGCAACGACTTGGCCGTCACCTCGCTGGGACCCGGGGCCGAAGGGCTGGTAGGTGGCCGTGGCGGGGTGGGCGCGTGGCTGGGGGGTCCCCACGGTGCCGGGGCTCGGTGCTGCGTGGAGCGCGTGGGACGTCGCGACGGTCCCGGTGCTGGGCTGGGCGCGGGGCTCCCAGCCGTCCCTGGGGAACTGGGGGGCAACAGGGACGGGCGCGGGAGCTGGTGCAGCTCTGTGGGGCTGGTGACAGCTTGCGGGGGTGTTCATAGCTCTGCGGGGACAGTGACAGCTCCATGGGGACAGTGACAGCTCCATGGGGACAGTGACAGCTCCATGGGACTGGTCACAGGACGATGACACGCCCGTGGGGCTGATGACACCTCCATGGGGTTGGTGACACCCCTGTGGGGCTGATGACACCCCTATGGGGTTGGTGACACCCCCGTGGGGCTGATGACACCTCCATGGGGTTGGTGACACCCCTGTGGGGCTGATGACACCCCTATGGGGTTGGTGACACCCCCGTGGGGCTGATGACACCTCCATGGGATTGGTGACACCCCCGTGGGGCTGATGACACCTCCATGGGGTTGGTGACAGCCCCGTGGGGACAATGACAGCTCCGTAGGGCCAGCTATGGCTCCGCGGGGATGGTCACAGCTCTGTGGGACCAGTTACGGCTGCATGGGGCTGGTCACAGCTCCGTGGGGATGGTGACACCCCCGTGGGGCTGGTGACACCCCCGTGGGGCTGGTGACACCTCAATGGGGCTGGTGACACTTTGATGGGGCTGATGATACCTTGATGGGGCTGGTGACACCTTGATGTGGCTGGTGGCACCTTGATGGGGCTGGTGGCACCTCAGTGGGGCTGGTGACACCTTCATGTGGCTGGTGGCACCTTGATGTGGCTGGTGGCACCTTCATGTGGCTAGTGGCACCTTGATGGGTCTGGTGGCACCTCGATGTGGCTGGTGGCACCTTGATGTGGCTGGTGGCACCTCAGTGGGGCTGGTGGCACCTCGATGGGGCTGGTGGCACCTCAGTGGGGCTGGTGGCACCTCGATGGGGCTGGTGACACCTCAGTGGGGCTGGTGACACCTCAGTGGGGCTGGTGGCAGCTCCAGGGAGCTGGTGGCAGCTCTGTGGGGCTGTGTGGGACCCGAGGAGCCGGGATGGTGGGACATGGGACGGTGGGATAGTGGGACATGGGACAGTGGGATAGTGGGACATGGGACAGTGGAGCAGTGGGATGGTGGGATGGTGGGACATGGGACAATGGGACATGGGACAGTGGAGCAGTGGGATGGTGGGACATGGGACAGTGGAGCAGTGAGACGGTGGGATGGTGGGACATGGGATGGTGGGACATGGGACACAGGACAGTGCGTGGGGCTCACCCCCCCCCCCTCCCCCCCCAGCACCCCTTCATGGAGCTGCGGGTGCTGGAGAACAACAAGCGCTCGCGGCGGAACCTGGGGCTGGACTGCGACGAGCACTCGACCGAGTCGCGCTGCTGCCGCTACCCCCTCACCGTCGACTTCGAGGCCTTCGGCTGGGACTGGATAATCGCCCCCAAGAGATACAAAGCCAACTACTGCTCGGGGCAGTGCGAGTACATGTTCATGCAGAAGTACCCCCACACCCACCTGGTGCAGCAGGCCAACCCCCGGGGCTCGGCGGGGCCCTGCTGCACCCCCACCAAGATGTCCCCCATCAACATGCTTTACTTCAACGACAAACAGCAGATCATCTACGGCAAGATCCCGGGCATGGTGGTTGACAGATGCGGATGCTCTTAGAGCCCGGCTGGTGCTGCCCCTCTGCCCCGCGCCCCCCCCTCCACCAACAAACTCCTCTTTTCTTCCACCGTTTTGGTTTTTTTGTTGTTGTTGTGTTTTGGTTTTTTTTTTTTTCCTGAAAAAATACAAAGAACAAAGCGTTCAAATTCCTTTGGATGTTGGGGGAAGAGAGAGAGAGAGAGAAGAAAAAAAATCCCACGGAGAAACGCTGCACCAAACCTGCGCTTCGACATGCATTGTGCAATAAAGCAACCGGACGGAGAAGGGAAGGGGCGGCCGGGACCCCCAGCACCGCCACCCCCGCCTGCGGCACCCGCGGCGGCACAGCACGGCACGGCACGGCACGGCACGGCTCTTCACCAGACGGCTCTCCCGCCCCGGCTCAGCGGCGACGGGGAGAGGAGGCGGCCGAGCGGACCCCGCATCTCCTCACGCTTCTGGAGTGGCAGAGGGGACGGGGACGTCCCTGCCCGCCCCGCGGCCAAGGTGACACCCAAGGGCGGGTGACCCCGACCCCGCGCACCTGACGGCTCCGTCGCGACAGCCCCGCTCCGCGTGCTCCGCCGGAGCGAGGACGGCAGGATCCGGCAGCGGGACCCCCCGGAACGGGCACGCCGGGGCGACTGGGCCACGCGAGCGCCGGCGGCAGCTGCGGCCCGGGAGGAAACCGTCTCCCTTCTTTAATTTATTTATTTATTAATCACCCTCCCGGCCAGCGCTTTGCTGCGGGAAGCCCCCCCTGCTCGCCCTGGTCCTTCCCTTTGCGCCACCGGCACCAACCCGGCACCCACGACCTGACGGTGGGGACGGCCCTGGAGCCCCCCCTCCCGCCCCCCGGGGACCGGCCCGGTGGCAACCAGCACCGGCAGCATCCCGCGGCATCCCTGGGCACGGATGGCTTGAGGAGAAAACGGAGCTGCCGCCCACGCTTTCGGATCCGGCCCTGGCACTGCCGGCGGGATGGTGACGCTCGGGCCCGGTGCTGCCGGCAGGATGGCGGAGCTCGTCCTGGTGCCCCGCGCTCTCCTGGGGCAGCCGGAGGAGCCGGCGGCTCGGGGGGTCTCCTCCGGCGGGAGGGAGGGTGGCCGGTGGCCCAGGGTTATCCGGAGGCGGCACCGGCCAGAATTGGACGGAGGCTCCGGCTGGGGAGAAATTTCGCTTACGCGGCAGATTCGCCTCCCCCCTGCCCTCGGCGTTGGGATTATTTTCGCGTGAGAACAGGCTCCCGCTTTCCCAAGAGTTCAGCCGCCCCGGCGGCTCCGGCGGTTCCCCTCCGCTTGTGCCGTGGCCGGGGTGATGCAACCGGGGCCGCGCCGGGTCCCGGCCGGGAGCCGTCCCTGGCGCCAGGCGGCCGCCGACCCCGTGCCGGGGTGGAACCGGCGGCTCTGCCCGTGCCGGGGGGAGCGGCCCAGGGGAGCCCCCGCGGACCCCGGCCCCAGCACTTATCCTGAGGGTGCCGGATGGCTCCGGCCGGGAGACGCATGGCCGTACCTCCTCGCCCACGGCACTGCGGGGCAGAAGCACCGGGGCCACGCGGGGAACGACCCCGTGGCCGCGGCCGGGCCAGCCCGGCACGTCCACACCCCGCCGTAGCACTTAGGGACAGCGCCGGGTGGCCGGGGACCGGGAAGGCGCCGGGGGCAGAGCCGGGGAGCCGGGGGCACCCGGGATATTTAGCACTTGTCTCCGGCTCCGCCGAGCCCAAAGCGCTTACAAGGAGGAGGCTGTGCCGGGGCGAGGACATGGCGCTGGCCCAGCGGTGCCGAACCCCGGCCACGCCGAACCCCGGCCACGCTGAACCCCGGCCACCCCGCCTGGCGCCGAAGCACTTAGGGCCCCTCGCGCCGGGCTCCCGGCACTGCCGGGGTCTCGCCACCGGCACCGATGCCACCGGCCCAGTGGCTTCAGCGATGGCGGGGCCCTGCAGCCCTCACCGCGGCATCACGGGGGCTCCCAGCACCCCGGCTGGACCCCGCGGCTCCGGCTCGCGGCAGGAGTCGGAGGCGAGGGGACGGGGACGGGGAGAGCCGGGGTCCCCCGAGGGGCAGGGTGCCGGGGGGCTGTGCCGGGGGAGCGTCCCCCAGCCACCGTCACCCCTCGGGGCTGCGCAGGGGGCACAGCTCAGCCCCAAAACGCCGGCCTGCGGTCGCACCGTGGCTAACGGCCCCACGCCGGCGGCTTTATGGCCAAGATCCCCGAGCCCCGGCTCCAGCACGCCGGTGGGTTTTGCCAGTGGGTCGTTGCCGGCTTTCGCAAGACATCGGATACAAGAACGGCCCGGACGGAGGGGAATTAACCCCGCAGCCAGGGCTGGGGACCGAGGCACCCCCTCTCCCTGCCGTTCAGTGCCTTTCGGGGGGCCGCGTCCTCCGGCAGCGCTGGGTCTCACCATGGAGCCGGTGCATCCCGTGCCGGAGGGAGCAGCCGCCCGCCTGGCAGGGGCGAGCCCCTCCTGACCCGCTGAGCCGGGGACGCGCGGTGCCGTCCGCCCCGGCGGTGCCCGTGTGATGCCGACGGAGCCGGTCCCGGCGAAGCTGCTCATGGAAATAATTTTGCCGGTTCCTGTTTCGCTTCCACCCGGCGCTCACGGATCATGAGCGGCTTCGCCGGGACCGGCCGTCGTCGCTCCCCTCCGCCACCGAAACGTCACCGGACGCGGCCGAGGATGCGCTGGCACGGAGAAGCACCGTCCCGCCATCGCCAGCACCTGGGCCGGTGTTCCCGGGCCCTGCGAGGTGCCGGGCACGGCGCAGCCACCGAGGAGCAGAGCCACGTGCCAGGAAAGAGCCAGAAGCCGCTTGGAAGGGACTGGAAAGGGCCCGGAGCCGCTCCGGCCACAGGATCCCACTCCGGCGTCAGGGGAGCCGCGGTCTGCCTGGTATCTGGCTGGGATCTGGCTGGGATCTGGCTGGGATTTGGCTGGGATCTGGCTGGGATCCACCTGCCCCCCTCGCCCCGACCATCGCCATGTGCCAAAGCCCCATCTGGCAGGGAGAGGGGGGGGGTCTCGCTCCCCCCCGCCCCGGGATGTGGCCACCAGCCTCGCGCGCGGGGCACGTGGCCCTTCCCCGGGGAGGGGGCCGTGCGCGGCCGGGCTCTGGCTCCGGCGTGGGGGCTTCCTGCCCGGCATGGGGGGAGCGGCAGCGATTCGGAGCTGGGAAGGCCTGGGAGGTGCCCGGGATGAGCGTTCCCCCCCCTCCCAGTTTTTAAGAGCCTCGAACAAGGGGGTGGCTGAGGCAGGTGGGACCCCCCCTCCATGGGCATCGTCCCCCCACGGCCATCGTCCCCCTGCACCGGCGCAGCTGCCGTGGGGTCCAGCCCGGTGCGGAGCCCGCAGCCAGGGGAGGGGGGGGTCCAGCCGTCCCGTCCGCCCCCCAGCATTGGGGGAACCACGGAGCACCCCAACCCCGCAGCCCATCGCCCCGAAAGCCCCCGCGGGGCCCCGGGCGGCTGTTGCAGGCAGGTGGCGCTGAAGAAGAAAGGATGGGGCCACCCCGGGCACTGGGACCAGTCAGCCCTGGGCACTGGGACCAGTTAGCCCTGGGCACTGGGACCCATCAGCCTTGGGCACTGGGACCAGTCATCCCTGGGCACTGGGACCAGTTAGCCCTGGGCACTGGGACCCATCAGCCTTGGGCACTGGGACCAGTCATCCCTGGGCACTGGGACCAGTCATCCCTGGGCACTGGGACCAGTTAGCCCTGGGCACTGGGACCAGTCATCCCTGGGCACTGGGACCAGTCATCCCTGGGCACTGGGACTCATCGGCACTGGGATCAGTTGGCCCCAGGCACTGAGACCAGTCAGCCCCAGGCACTGGGACCAGTCAGCCCTGGGCACTGGGACCAGTTAGCCCTGGGCACTGGGACCCATCAGCCTTGGGCACTGGGACCAGTCATCCCTGGGCACTGGGACTCATCGGCACTGGGATCAGTTGGCCCCAGGCACTGGGACCAGTCAGCCCCAGGCACTGGGACCAGTTAGCCCTGGGCACTGGGACCCATCAGCCTCGAGCACTGGGACCAGTCATCCCTGGGCACTGGGACCAGTCAGCCCCGGGCACTGGGACCCATCGGCACTGGGCTCAGTTGGCCCCAGGCACTGGGACCAGTCATCCCTGGGCACTGGTCCCAGTCAGCCCCGGGCACTGGTCCCACAGCCCCCAAGGGCGGGCGGCACTGGGACCAGTGCCCTGGGCCAACTGGCCGAGGGCGGGCAGGGGGTGGCAGCCCCGTCGGTATATTATTATTATTATAATTATTATAATTATTATTATTATTATTTACCCGGTGTATCGGTCCTGTGCGTAACGTCTTAGGTTATTTTTCTGTTCGTTTGTTCGTTGTTTTGTTCCTTGTTTTGTCGTCCGGGGGGGGCCGGGGAGGGGGGGGACAGGGACGCGGCTGCCGGGGCGGGGGCTCAGGACGGGCCCGGCAGAGTTGGGGGGGGGACGCGGCGGCTCCAAATCGCACGACCAAAAAGGCCACGGATGGTCGGGGCGAGGGAAAGGGGGGGGAGGGTTTAATGGCGTGACCAAACACAGCACTTGAACGTCAAAAATAATAATAAAAAAAATTTAAAAAATAAATTTAAAAAATTATTTTAAAAAAGAAATAATCAAAGAGTTCAGAGCTTTCAGCTCCATCCCGTACTGGGGGGGCTCCCAGCCAGCCTGGGGCTCCGCCGGCACCGTGGCCGCACTCCCACGCGCCGGCGGCACCGGTCTCACCGCAGCACCGGGACCCCCGCAGCCGGCGCGGGCAGTGCCACATCTCCCCGCCACGTCGACGTCCCGCGAGGTGCCGGGCTCGCGCCGATCCCGCTCGCTCCCAGCGCAAAAGCGTCACCGCGCCGGAGCCGCGCCGGTGACGCCGGAGCCGGTGGCGTGAGGTCGGCTGGAGGGGAGCGGAGCGGCGGCCTCGGGGATGCCGAATGTTCCCCGTAAAATCCGCGAGAGACTGCCGGGGCCGGGGGAACCATTTGCACTATGGAAGGTTAAAGAAGAGACGAGGACAGGGTCGCCTTCGCCGCAGCGCCGGGGCCAGGCCGGAGCCGCGTCCGTGGGCTGGCCGGGCGCGAGGATCGCTCCGTCTGCGCCGGGATGGTTTTTCCTCGCTGCCGGAGAAGACGCCAAGGTGCTGCCAGCTCCACCGCGGTGCCGCAGCGTCGGGGCACGAAATCCCCCCGGCCCCGGGGCGGAGGAAGGGGCTCCAGCCCCACCAGCCTGGCAGGACGCGGGCGCCGGGTCCAGGGAGGCCGCGGTAGCGCCGGCGGACGGAGGGGACCCGCGGGGGACAGGGATCGGTGGATCCGGACCAGCCTCCCCCAGGAGAAGCCCCCCCCTCCCAAGGGCCATCGCCCGCCACCGCCGTCGCCAACCCACGCCGCCAACCCACGCTCCTCGCGCCCCGCCGTCCCGCACCGGCTGCCGCCGCGCCCGGCCGAGCCCCCCGAGCCGTGGAATCGCCCTCCGAGCCGCCGCCGGCCGCGGGGGGACCCTGCCCGGCCCCCTCGTTACGCCGCGGCCTCGTTACGAAGCTCCTTTCGGCGACGCCGTCCTCCACCTCCGCTACCAGGCAGCAACCGCGCCGGCACCCGGCAGCAGTAGCGGAGGGAGCGGGTGCCCCCGGTGCCGGGTGCCGGGACGGGACTCGCAGCTCCTCGGTCCCAAACTGGATTAGGAAGAGCTACAGGAAAGGAAAAGCGTGATGAGCGTCCCGGTTACTTCTGTGTTGTATAAATGACATTTGGTCTGTAACTCGCGTTAGTCTCTTGTGTACGATATCATAACCACTGCTCTGTCCCGGTTCCGTCCTTGGTTGGTTTTTTTTTTTTTTTTTTTTTTAGACTTTTTGTACAATAAAAAATTTATATAGCCAAAAAGAAGGAGAAAAAAAAAAAAAAGGGAAAACTGCTGACAAACGCAT